>NC_137203.1:9080713-9148213 GCF_960531495.2 Zeus faber
AGAGACGGGCGTAGACGACCGAATGGACATTTCGTTTTAGGTTAAAAAAAATAAAATAAAGACATTTTGACGCGCGTCGTGACAGTTGAATGGCGAGCCGCACGTGTGTGACTAGTTCGGGGCGGGTGGGAAATCTAGCTTTGTCCTTTTTTGGGAACGCCACCCTTCGCAGTGGTGGATAGCGACACGCGGACACGGGCCGTGGTGGCGACGGCGTGGAGCCGCGTTCTGGAAGGACAGACATGTTTTTCCTTTCTTTCCCCCCCCCCCCTCCTGAGAAAATGTGCGTCGCGTGATCGGGGCCGAGGTTTTAATTTCCAACGCTGGGGACTGGGCTCCACCGCGCACGCGCAGTGCGGTCCGCGGACCCTCCGTCTTGCAGGTCCATGGCATGTCCCGGATTCGGTGTCTTGCAAATTTAAATTGAATTAAATTTTTTTTTTTTTTTCTTTTTTAAGTATAGTTTAGAATGGTCACATGCACTGCTCCGCTTCCACACTCGGAACGTGGATTGTTGATAGAGAGACACATGGGTTTATTTGTTTTTAGTGTCAATGACTTATTAGTTCCCATTTGTTGTGATGTGCTGTTGTAACACCACATTTTTTCCGTCTACACCTGATTTCTTAATTTTCTACATAAACATTTTTTTTCCTGATTTATCAACATTTTGTCTATGTTAAGAGTAATGAAAATATGCGGCACGAGTCAACATTTTTGATGTTTTAAAACCCTAAGCCTACAGCTGAAACAAATATTTACCTTCATACGCACCTGCTTACGTTCATACTTACCTGAAAGACTTTCCAATTGTAGATGAGCCCCACTCTACCTAATATTTCCCTCTGCCGTGTACCAAATAACCTTTATACTTTATGCAGTACTTTTTCGTGAACCCCCCACTTTGTCGTGTTATTTTATTGATATTGGTCGTGGATTTATCTACAAGTTGTCTCTGACGAAGGTCTTCGAGGAATCAAATTCAACCCTCTGATACCTGTAGGCACGCTGAGACCAGGGATAGATATACCTGGTTTCAGCTCACGCATGCATGAAGAGGATTCAACTAATGTGTTTCACCGGGACTGATCTCTGACCGATACGTATCTATTGTGATGGAGGGGATCGTTTAGGCGGTCGGTTATTCACGAGTCCTTAATGCCGACGTTTGATCTGATGGATCGCCTCAGTCTATTACATACAGCCATTCTACTGACCAATCCATTCATAAAAAAAAAAAAAAAAGGACAAGTCAAACACAGGACAGTATATTTTTTTTAACTAGTTTGATTGAATTTGAGTCATGAATGAGGGGAACCCATGCTGGAGTCTATAAGCAACATGAGTTAAAACAGCGGGCCAGCCTGCAGCGTATGGGTAAATGATTAACCTATATATTACGATAAGGCTAAGAAAGAAGAAGTAAACTAGGCTCTGTGGCAGCCATATGTAACTCTTATCTTCCTCCTCCCATTGTATTATGTTTATGGTATGGCTATAGTTTATGGCAGTCACGGTATCGTGATTTCATTCAGACACCAATTAGTAATCACTGTCTAATCACGAATGCTATCGTATAGTTAAGAGGAGCCCAATTTGATAAGATTCGTAGACAAACCACTTTCCTTCTTTTAGGTCTTATGTTCAAGGTAGCATGTGTGCCGCGTATTGCCTATGTATTGTGCTATTTTGAACGGACATAATCAATAGAGTTTTTTGGACCAGCTTCCACACAGATTTCTTCATAACTCTCCGCTATGGAGCCTTCAGTTTTTTTTAGAAGGTGTTCTGATTTGCAGAGCAAAATACCAAACACAAGAAAATCTGTCCATTGTTGGCGTTAATACTATTATATAATAATTTTATAATAATTATTATTATAACTTTTTTTGACCACATCGGGATCGGCAGTTATGCAGCCGATGAGTCCCGATTTTTAAATAAGTATAATAAACAAAAAAACATTGATTATTTTTCCTTTACTTCTCTGTTTTACACTACTTCTACGTTACACACCAAAATAAGGTTTCCAAACAGGAAGCGATGCTGCGTTCATGGGAAACTTGGCAAACCAATTTGTTATGGAAGTGAAGATGCGTTCACTAGAACTTGGAAAAGATTTTAAAATAACACAAATGATTTAATATGAAAAAAAAAAAAAAAAAAAAAAAAGATTATCTCATCGACCTAAAAGGCTAGTATCGGTCGGGCTCTAGCTAGTAATAACGAAATGGTATCTGAACCGGCTTACAAACCACGACATTTGTTTAGTTCAGATTTGACTGGAAGCCACTCAAAAGTTAGCCAGCCGGAGGTTATTGAGAATGTGCCTCAACTTGTCTCAACCGCTCCTCAGGCTCCTGGGTGTTATGAAATTTTAAAATTCTCATTCATTCAATCATCATTCAATTCAGTTTTTGACTGTACTTTGACCTGCCCTTCCACGCTGATTATCCCTGACAAACAATAACAGTCGCATGATTCACACTAAATGACTGGTTCTGTTGTCACGGCATTGACAATAGCATTCCTTTTTTTCTTTTTTTTTTTTAAATATAAAGGTCAACCCATAAATCCAGACTCTAACACCAAGGCATCAGTGCATAGTAATGGGAAAGTTGGGTCATGCAACTGTGTGTGTGTGTGTGTGTGTGTGTGTGTGTGTGTGTGTGTGTGTGTGTGTGTGTGTGTGTGTGTGTGTGTGTGTGTGTGTGTGTGTGTGTGTGTGTGTGTGTGTGTGTGTGTGTGTGTGATGTTTTCATGTTGAACAAGATGCTGAGAAAGCAGAGACAGACTTTCGACAAGTGCGTGTCTTTGTGTAAAGTACACGTGCGTGGTCTGTTTACTGTTCTGTAGTTGCTGCCTCCCTCCCTCCTCCGGTGTCAGACCCGAACTCCTTCTACCTGCGGGCCGCTCCCTCTCTCCAGGAATAGGTGCTTTGCTTCTGCAGCATTTTCTATCAATAAGTACCAACCCTCTTCAAGACAAAACACAATCATATTTTCATTTATCAAATTTTCCCTCCAGGAATGAATAAAACCTTATCTTTTAACTTCCAAGCCCTTTTGGCTGTGGGAATTTATGGGAACCGCAGTGCAGTCCTTGCTGATTTCCATGACGGTCGGGCCCTGTGCAGCTTACAAGTGGGCGTACCCCGGCCGCTGTGGGAGGGATGGCAGTTGGCACCGGGGCTGGCAGTGCCACAGTCAGAACAGTCTGTCTCTCCATCGGCCCACCTCGCCCTCCAAACACAATCAGTGCGATTGTGTTTTGTGTTATGTCTCAGCCCTTCTTTTCCATGGCAACATCACATGATAGCAGACAGAGAGGTGTGTGTGTGTGTGTGTGTGTGTGTGTGTGTGTGTGTGTGTGTGTGTGTGTGTGTGTGTGTGTGTGTGTGTGTGTGTGTGTGTGTGTGTGTGTGTGTGTGTGTGTGTGTGTGTGTGTGTGTCAGGGCGTGAGTGATATGGAAGTAATTATCACAGGGAATTGAACAAAATAATGCGATAACAACTGAGAATCTTCAGGTTGAATGACATTGTAATTTTTAGTTATCAGGTAAATCTCTCTCTCTCTCTCTCTCTCTCTCTCTCTCTCTCTCTCTATATATATATATTTTATTTTTAATTCCCTGAAATATTTCAAACCTCATTTCATTAGAAATAATTGTTCAGTTATTGTTATTACCACTCATTTAGACTTGATAAATATCTTTATTTCATGATTATAAGACATTCTGAATCACAATGAACTGTAATATTAATGTATTGCCCAGCCATATATATATCACAGTTTCTATTTTTATTTTGTAATAAAGAAGAGAGTATGCCATGATGCAGTTTAACAACACATTTATTGGTGGGATGTTTATTTTGAGGAACCCAAAATAAACCCTAGTCTAAAATTAAAAATGTGCGTTGTAGAAAGGAAAATAAAAAAATTATCCAGCAAAACTTCAGCAGTTAGCAACCTCCAAAATAAATCTAAAAGGAAAATAGTGGAGGGGAAACAAATCTGAACATAAAACGCGAAAGAGTATTTTAACATTACATAATGAGTGCGGCTGCTTTAATTAACATTTCACGTAAACAAAATGTTGATCATTAAAAAACAAAATAAACATGGCAAGTAGAACCTGATGTATGTGGCCCTCCTGCCACCTACACGTAATCTTTCTCCTCCGAGTTGCTTGTTTTGGACGCCGCCGCTCCGTCTCCGCTGTCTGCAAGTGCAGCCTACCCAGGAGGGAGGGGGCGGTGTTGACTAACGTAATGGGCTAGAGGTCAAAGGTCAGTTTTTAGATCACCCAAATTGATTGGCTTCTTCGTTGCCCCTCGCAACGAAATAACAATTAGAGTGAGACGTTATCACAAATATTTTATTTCACCATCCAGAAAAAAACGAACGCGATAATCATCTTTATCGTTTTATCGGCCAGCACAACGACCGCCTCCAAGCATGAAGGTAATACTCATCTTTTTTACTTTTATTTTTTGCACTTTCCAGACAGTTTCTTTCACTATTTTTATGCTATTATGCCGGAGGGTTATTCGAAGCAGACACGCTCATGCTAAACAATATATCTTTGGTGAGCTACAATTCATCGTTTTTTGGGTTGATGGTCACTGGCATCATTTTTTTTATTGGCCCCATGTGTGTTGAGGCCGTTTTTTTTTTTTTTCTTTTGTTTGTTTTTTTTCGCACCCCAGTGGGATCATTAGAGCTGTCTAGTGATTTGATCTGTATCTTGAAGCGGTGGAGGCTTGTGTCTAAGCTGACCGTCTGACAGGGCGTCGATGACTGACGTGGTGCTAAAATTAGAAACAGCTAAAATGAAAGTATAAGAAACAAGTATTTCAATGATGTAATGTACTTTATTATTGTGACAAAATCCTATATCATTTATAAAGAAAAATATCTAATATCTAACTCTTTCCTGGCCTTGGGTGTTTTGGCGATTTAGGACAGTTGGAATTTAAAGGTCTTTTTCTCCAAAGAAAATAATAAAATATAAAACTGTTCAAATGTGCAAAAATCTTCATTTGTGCGAAGCGGTTGAGTGTAGATTTACGTGGTTGAAGACGACCCCGACACTCGGTTATTTTACAGTAAAAATGTCACCTCCAGCACGGCCACACACATCGGAATCTTCTTTAATAGGAATCAGGCGCGTCACCAAGTCCCTCGTATCCAAGTCACAAGTTTGTCTCAAGTCATTTATTCTTGGTCACGTCCCAGGTTAAGTCAATTTGAGTCTTCGTCAGGGCAAGTCCCAAGTCAAGTCACTTTCCTTTCCCCAAGATACGAGAGTCAAACCTGCAGTATTTGGTCTTTATAAAGAGGAAAGACAAGGTATTAGCACCTGTCTAATACTGATATTATTGGCCAATCTATCGAACCTTACAAAGTATGACAATGGAACAAATTTGTATTATAATTATTGAAAGTCAGTGAAATAAATGTAATCAGACAAAAACAACTTTATAAACTTAACTAATCTTAATATAATAATTTTAAAATCGTATTTATTTCTTCTCAATAAAATAAAACGCTCGTTTGACTGCTGTTCAAATGAAAATGTACCTTTTTTAATTTGAACTTTGTACGGAGAATTGCTTTAATTTATCTCTAATCTGAACTTTGTATGGAGAATTGTTTTTAAAGAACCCGTCTAAAGGTGTGGCATTGGGGAAAACAAAAAAAAAAGGTAATAATAATATTAAATGGCGGACTCTTCTCCCTCTCGGTCACTGGAAGTCAACAGAACTAAAGTGAACGACTTGTTTTACCGACTGACTCGTCAAGAACAGAGTCGAGGCTTTCGTCGCGACCGGAGCTCGTGACGTGCGCAGGGAACAACCAGAGCAGACGCTGCGCTGCGGTGACGGCCACAGATACGCAGTCTGCGCAATTTTGGAATATTGTCAGGCGGCAGATAATTGATCTAATCTTCTTTGTTTACCTTGAACATTTTCTTCCTCTCGCAATCTTTTTTTTTTTGAGCGTCAACTAAGTTACATTACGTTGGTAGCGGGTTTGAGTATCGCAGCGGTGTTACCAGTGCCAGTACATGAGCACAGTATGGGGCATGTGAATGTGACCGGCAAAGAAGGGGATATATGTGACACTGACCGGCCGGTCCCCCGCCATGGAACGCCAATTCCGGTCGCCGGCCGATCGATCGGTGCATCTCTACTTGTAATGTGAGCATTAAACTTTGAACATTTAAACGTTTTAATATAATATTTAAACTGAAAAACATAAAAGGAACCAAAAAAACGGGTCACTTGAGTCATCACGTGTCGGGTCAAGTCACGGGCGTTTAACTTCAGTCGAGTCTCAAGTCGTTTATTTTCTGACCGGTCAAGTTGCGAGTCGTCAAAACAGCGACTCGGGTCCACATCTCTGACGGGAATTCAGTGGCCTTTTTTTACTTTCCCCCGCGTTCATGCCAGTGATGGAATGCGCTCTTGAAGCACCTCTTTCAAAAGGTTGGACTTTTACAATCCAGTCGGGGGGGGAATTGCTAGGGCTGTGAGGATAACCGCATTACTAATAACAATAACAATAAATATGTATATATTTTTTTGCATTTCATTTTTTTTCTGGTGAAAGTCACAGGAGGACATGAAATATAAACACAGTAATCATTGTTGAGTTCATCACTGACTTGTCTTCCATCCCGTGTTCAAGGACTTCTGGAGAAACTTCTCAGTTGCTCCGCTGAGTCCGCTCCGGGTCGTCGTTTTCAGCTCAGCGGGCGATGAGGAGGGAGGGACAGTCCATTAAACACACGGGGGATCTCTTTTGTGCCTGTCCGATTATTATGAATTATTTCTGGGGCTGTGCCAGACTTTTGTCAGTTCGAATCGGATTCGGCTGCTCAGTGCGAACGGGGCACAGCTCAGTCAGTTCACACACACAAAAAATATATTTATGATTCCCCCCATTTATAATTCCTCATTGAAATGTTATCCCTGTGCATTTTTTCTCAGCTTCTATCTGTGTATTTGTTATTGTAATGCACATTGACTGACCAAAAAAAAAAAACAAGCTCCGCCGCACGCCACCCTCCCCACCCGCCGTCGGTAGACCGCATCACCGCGGTTATATGTCGCTTTTCACCGCGGTAAGAAACACTCGTACCCTTACTAATGCCGCCCTGTTGCACAACTTCCAGAGCTCTCCAACAATGCCAACCTTGTTTAGGAGTCGTCTTTTCCATTCTCTCTCAGAAGCTAAACTGGAGCAAAGGGTAATATGTGCTTCTTCTTAAGCGCGTAGGTTTTTTTTCTGTTTGAACAGGTGTGTGTGTGCGTGTGCGTGTGTGCACGCACGTGCGCCGCCTGGCTTTTCGGCACCATTGTTGCGCGCGGCGGTCCCAAGGCGTGTCTGGTCTTAGCGGCGTATAAATCAACCTGTCCGTGCGGGGTCCGGAATGGGACACTGGGTTCAAACGTGACGGTGTGCGTTGGACAGGACTCTGTGTAATGATGAGTAAAAATGGCTGGTGAGCTGCTGGACAGCCTCATGTGACACTGCTATTCCTAGCCTAATCATTTCTCCTCTCCACCGCCCGCAGCAGGGGGAGGGCTCGTGTCGGATATATGACACTTGGGGAGGGCCGGGCGCGCATGGGCCCCGGGCGAGGGGGGGGCCCCCAGCAGCGTCGATGTGAACTCGCAGGCATTCACTCTGCGGGGGGGGTGGGGGGGGGCGAGACCAGGTGGAGGCCGGCGGACAATGGCGCCAGATCGGGCGGGTTCTTTTGTCGAGATGAGTCGCTAATTAAGGCGCTCGTTTTTGGGGCGTCGCGTCGCCCTCGTGCCCGCCTCTGTCGTGACGCGACTCCAATGCAAGGGTGTCAAAACCCTTTTTCGAAAAGCAGCGCGCGGCACGCCAGGAGAAGTAATGAAGGCCCCAAGTAAGAGTTTGTGCCGGGCGCCTCTGCGTAAGCGACGGATCAAAAGAAAGCCTGAGGATACGTAGAGGTTGACACAAGGGTTATTGAGTTGATTTTCTGATACTACTTATGATAAACTTTATTCGTCTTGCACTTCTTGCACGTCTTGTAGACAGAATCACAAAGGCCTTGCAACATACAAAGGCATGAAAATCCTAAAAAGATGATGGTTGAAGGCTGATACATGGACTGTATATCTTTCCCCATTCCAACCTCGAGGCTTTTTTTTTTTTTTTTTGATTGTTTACATAAACTGAACAAATGAACTTATCCAGGGCCGAGAAGTTGTAATTCTACGACTTGTTGGAGATCGCTTTGCGCTGCGTCTTGAGAGGTTGTTTGTTTGGTTCTAAAGATAGAATGATCAGGCTATTGGAAGGAACCGGGGCACGGTCTTGTCTTTCATTATGCCTCCATTGCGACCCCTCCCCCCCCGAAAGGCACAAGCCTATTTGAAGCGGGTGAGCTTGTGAATTTGATTGCACTTATCATTTTTTTATTCATCATTTTGTACTGGGGATAGGTTTACATTTTTTTTTTTTTTTCCAATAATTGCTCCACCGACGCCACCCAAAGACAAATAAGGTTGGCGGTGTGGTTGGGTGGGCGTGGGCGTGCAAACCACAGAACCTGGCGCTAAACCCACGTAAACTCCTCTAAGCGTGTCAGGCTTAAAAGCCGCGGGGGCGGTGACAAGCTGTCTCTTAAAAAAGCATCCCCAGGGTTCCATGTCCTGACCAGGTGATGACATCTTTATGGAATTTCACATTCCAAACCCCCCGCCCTTCTTTGGCTACCTGTGTGCCCCCCCCCCAAAAAAAAAAATACCCCAAACCATAGTGCTATGAGTGGTACACATTCTTGTTAAGTCTTCAAAATCTGAAGTTTAATTGTGCGCATGGCTTGGGACACGATAATTATTTGGCTGAGGTTACACAAATGTAACCCGTAAATCCCGTTAATATGTGTTTGTAAATGTTTATGATGTGCGAGCCAATGGCGGGGACGCAGCATGCAAAGAAAGTTTTACGATTCCCATCTTATGAGTTCAAGAAGTGGTCAATGTCAGCGGGAATAACCGTATTCCAAAACTGCACTTATACAAAAGTATAGAACTGGACAAAGATTTGCCAGCTACACCCTAGTCCTAACTGGAAAATGTATGTTATTAAATCTGATAACAAAGGCGCCAAGTCGGTGCCACTCGGTTTAAACTGCCAGGGCATTGAAAAATAAAAAAAATAAACTTAAGGTGTTCAACGCGTTATTCTTTTATGCGTTGATTTAGTCCGAAGTTTGGGGAGAAATGATTCGGCCCCGCAGGATTAAAGATGACCCCGGCCCTCCAGCCCTTGCTTTCCGGAACACAAGCAGACCACCTGTCACAACGGGTTTCCCTCCGAGTCAAACGCGCCGCGACGGAAACGGGACACAATCAAGAACAGCACGACACATAACCCTAATGATCCTCTACCCTATTAACTGGGATTTTCTTGGTATGCAAGAATTAAAATTGTTCTGCGGGCAAGGGCTTTTTTTTTTTTTTTTTTTTTTTTATTATTTTCTTCCTGAAGCGAGTCTGCCGTAAAAATAGGCGCTGTAATTGGGATTCTTATTTCGTTCCGCCTTCGGAGAATTGGTCCTTCAGTTCTTAGCATGGGTCTGGTTGGGAATGCGTCGCTCCCTCATCGCTCAAATACCCCCTGAATGAAATATAGCGTGTAAATCTTTTTTTTTTTTTTTTTTAAATAAAGCTCTGGCTTCACTTTTCCATCGAACTGTTTGTCCTGCGTTGGATCCAATCGCAGTCACTGATAGGATCTCGCCTTTGAGCCTGATGTTTCCAAGCCTAACGATAACTCAAGCAATTTGAGACCATAGGAAGAAATGACAGCTAATAGAGCCTCTATGTGTTTTATTTCCATAATCATCTCCTAGACATGTAGCTTTACTCACAGACACATGGAAAAGTTTCCCTTTTTTAATTTTTTATTTTTTTGAATGGCAAGTCAAACTCACGGGTAATTGTGGATTTCCTGTGTAAAGCCCTTTTTGTTTAAAGTATTTGATCTTATACTGTAAGCCATGTCGATGTCACCCCCCCCACCCCCCCCCCCCCCCCCCCCCCGCATCGCGGCTTGCTGATTTATTGTTGATAGAGCGTCGTATGGACATTGAAGTCGTGTCTTTCCCGGTGGAAGGATAACATACCGTACAACTCCTACCCCGGTGTGAGGACGCGCCGTGCCCAGTTCCCCCATGCCTGTGGGAGCAATATTTTCACAGAGACGTTTCCATTTGTGGGCGGTGTCACTTCCCTGTGGTCACTTCAACCATAATGACTTTATCGTTCATCTGAAATCATTTTGATGGCCCACACTGACCGCGTGGTTTATGGCTGCCTTTAGCTATCGTTCTAGTTTCCCAGACAAAAGTTTGGGGAGTTTCCTTTTTTTTCTGTTTGTTTGCGCCGTGGACGATGTCAGTTTGAGGTTGTTCATCATGATCGTCAGTGTCAGGAGTGTGTTTTTTTTTTAATTTTTATTTTTTATTTTTTTTAACCATAATCGTTGAATGTGACCGTGGCTGTGTGACCACAAGTTGATCTGTCTGGCAGCTTTGGAATTCAATGGATTGCACATTATAATTATGAAACGGGCGGAGTCTCGTAAGGTCGTTTACTTAGATTAACAAGGGCAATTTCGTCTAATTGCACATTCTCGATCCTTGTAAGTTGTGCAAAGCTCTCCAGATAGCTGGAAGACATTTTTTTATTTTCTTTCGCATGAGATGTAAAAATAGTCACTTCAATCTCTCCAGGTTCAACTAACCTCTAAGGACCGTTGTGCTCTCGCACATAATTGATGAACTCAAAAATAAATGTCCCCTCGGCATGCCCCCTTGACGCGATGACGGCCTGACAACAGTGGGATTGACTGCCTGCCGCTGCAGTCGTCATGTGAAATTCCCTTCCTCGCTGTGACCGCCTCTAAAGCCCTTCCTCCTGAGTTTTTCCTCATGGCCCACTAGTCGGAGCTAATGCTAGCCGACACGTTTTTGAGTACTAATATAGTTTTTTTTTACCTCGGATAACTATTTTGGGGTAATCCGCTGACTCACTGACTCGCGGGCCTAATCCCCCAGAACTCGTGACCCTGGGCTGGTCGGATGTAGTACGCGGGCCAGGTGGAGTTGAACATGTGGTCGGCCCAAATGTGTGTTTGTGCACGCCTGTGACAGGTAGTTGGCACTCCCATGAAGTGGCGGCGGCACGCATACGATCCCACTTTACTTTGGGGCCCCTACTACGTGTGCACAGCGGGAGCCCTAATCAAAGGCACTCCATAATACTGTTAGCTGGGTCATGTGCTGGAGGCCAGGATTAAGAGCAGGAGGGCACAGGCCACTGGATCCAGCTTAGTGGAGCGCACACTCACACTCTCTCTTTCTTCCTCTCACTTCCTCCCTCTCTCTCTCCCTTCCTCTCGCAAGTGGTAATCCATCGGATTATTTTGTGTTAAAAAATAAATAAATAAATCCAAATTTTGATTTTTTTTATTTTATTTTATTTATATTTTTTTTAAGAAACAGCCATTATATGAATTTGCTCCTCTATATGCTATTTCCTTTGTTGGTGGTGGGGCCGTCTTTCAGCAAATTGTCGGTATGGATGAACATTCAGGGGAGAAAGGCGCCCTCAGATGAATAAATATAATAAATAATATATAATATAATAATATAATAAATAATAATTAAAAAATGAAAAACATATCTAATAAATTAATTATAATAAAACACTCTATATAGATGTTGTCTATACATGTCCGTCATATATATATATATATATATATATATATAGCCTACACAACTTTAACTTGATGGGAAATGGATGTGAACTTTCAAAATCATATCAGTCCACCAAATAACCAAGCCCATTAATATGCACCAAAAGAACGCTGTATCACGACTAACCCCTTCCACCCTGAAACACTGTGAGCACGGAATTCGACCATCACTAATGCAGGCACCAACTTGGCCTCCCTAACACGTTAATACAGCAGATCCTGCCCACCCATGCAGATTACCGACGAAAACAATGGCGTGGGAGAGGGCGGGGGAGAGAGAGGGAGAGAGGGGCATAGCCTGATGTTCCAAAACGCTGTTTTGAGTCGTGTTTCGCCGCGGCGTCTCGGTAGAGGAGGAACAAAATAAATAGCCAGGGAGAAGAAGTGCAAGAGAGGAACACGTGCCGCGGACCGGTGTCTCCTTTTGGGTGCTTTTGCTGACGCGCGGAGAGAACCAGAGCCATCCTGCCCGGCGAGGGAGAGGCGGGAGAGAGGAGAGTAGGAAAGTAGAGGGGAGGTCAGGGGTAAGATGACTCCTACCCCGGTGAACATGGAGACGGTTGTCAGAAAGAGGAGAACACTGGGCCGTCACCTCCAAGGGTCACACTGATTGGTAGGTACCGGTCCTAATTGTTTGGTTAGTTGTATGAGGCGAAGGCGGTTCCCGGTCGCAAAAGCCGCTCCTCAAGACCGTACCGTGGGCCTTTACTGTTTTGGTGTTCTGAGGCCCTTTTTGAGCCTCGGTTTTCATTGGTCAATTAGAAAACCCCTTGTGTGCTGGGCTTATTCCGAGTGATGACTAATAGTTTCTGCCAGTCTTTAAGGGCTATTTTAAGCACGGTATACTTTGTGTGGCTGTTATTTAGGCTTTGGTGATTTTTTTTTTGCTGTGTATGTGGAGATGGGGCTGGGTTTGTTTTGGCTTGCGAGCATTGCGGCGGTGTTGAGGGACTGTTGCCGTTGTCGCTGGGTGGGTGCCTCCATTTAAGAGTATTTTGTTTACGTCTGATTATGTTGCCGCGTTATGGTGCTCATTTGGATTTTTACGAGTCTCGTATTTCTGTTTTGTCCAATTGAGAACTATTGATTTTCGGTCACGTGACCAAAATCGGACCCTTGCGACATATCGTTCAGGTCAAAACGGTATGGATTTTCTAGGCTTATTGACACCGAAAAAACATTCATCCAAACAAACATAGGCGTGACATTTCTTAAATAATTTCAGGGGTTGGGAGCGGAGCCGTGCGTGGTCCTCTGTGAAACCAGAGTGAGATGACCTTAGCACAGTATTTAAACATAAGACTTGCGCAACTCCAAAAAACCTGGGGGGGGGGGGGCTGGGGGGGGGTTTGATTGTTTGTTGTCGTAACACAGGCCTTTTCACTCCAGCTCAAGCTGAAGACACCAGGACTGTCTTAACCTGTGTTTGAGATGACGAGATCAATTACAGTTCAACTGAATTGGAGAAAATCTGTGCAGGATGGTAACGTTCTACTTGGATGTCTCCAATTCGGCTGAGCACTGTGCTCCTGGTAAATTCCAAAAGCTGTGGTCGGTGGTAGGACTATCACAATTTTCTATTTGAAAATATTGTGTTTTCTATGAACAATTGTTTTTTTCTATTACTTCTTTTTGCAAGCGGTGAACAAATGAATAGGGTTCGTTTACCAGGTGTCATATTTTCCTGTTATAGAACCATTTTGCTTCGTTGGAAGTTATTCAACGTACAGTACATGTACGACTTCACTCCAGTGGTCACAAACATCAGTGGAGACCTTGATTTATCAAATAAATATTAATAATTAACTGAAATACATTTCTAAGAAAGGATATAAATGGTTTTAAATGAACAAAGTCATGGCTGTGTAGCTCCTGGGTTCACAGTGTGGAAATACTGTAGTTATGTAATCTGTGTTTATTTATTTATTTATATATATATATATATATATGTTAAAAAAAAAAATAATGTGGGGTTTTTATTTTGCAGTATTAACTTTAATTTAGTGTTTTCTGTATAAAGAAAAAACGATTTTGTATGGGAGGGTGTAAAAGGGGTGTTAAAGGGGACCTATTATGCAACTTTTCCACAAGTTAAGATAGGTCTCTGAGGTCCCCCAAACATGTTCTTGAATTTGTTGTTTTTTTGCCGAAAATATCGCTCAGATTATGCATTCCAACCATTCTAACATGCCTCTAATCCATCCTGTTCCAGGACACTCTGTTTAAGTGGGTAGCGCCACCCTCCTGAGGTCCCTACTGTAGTTCGGTGAACCAGTGGGATTTGAGCTCGAGTATCTGGTTCTGTGAGCCAATGCGGTTTCAGTTTGACTTCCGGGTTCCGTTGTATTTAGTCCGTAAACTTTCACTGATTTCACATCAGCAGTCCACCAAAATCTTATTCTTACAAACAAATTGGAGGTGAGAAATAAGTAATCCAGTTGCTGAATCTTCACTCATGTTCGATCTACAAGGCCTCATTCAATAGTTTGTCCTGACTTTCTTTGCCATGATCCAAGCTTGTGGGGGACACCACACCGGGACACCGCACGCAGGGATTTTTTGTTTCATGTAAACGTTGGAAAATATGATAAATACTTGTGTATTTAAAACACAGTTTAGAGAAACCTACAGTCTATCTACTGCATACTTTTATTTATTTTTTCAAGAAAGGAACACAGCAGAATTATTTTTCAAATATTTAAATTTCCATGGTCTGTAGTTTCTTCATGGACAGTTGGTATTAACTCCTCTTTCTTTTAAAAGATTTGTGCTGGTCGGTAAGCCAACAGCTCCCAGCGGCGTTTGTTATTCTCCAGCCGTAGGTTGAGTTGTTCAGATGGAGGGCGGTTCTAATTCTACGGAGGCCCTATGTGACGTAGGAAGGGACAAATCTGGAGAATGTGTGGAGGTGTATTGATCGAGCCAGTAGGAATCTTTGATTTTTTTGGGGATTTTTTTTTTAACAAATCTCCAATGGTCTTGTTTATGATGCCAATCAGGGGCCGCCTGAAGGATCACCCAAAATCTGCCACCTGGGAGCTTAACTTAACCCTGCTTTATAGTTGACAGCGATTTTGCACGAGGGCGCGCACCTCACGATTTTTGGAACTTTGTCCGTGCGCTTCAGGTAATTCGCCTCTGAGGGAAGGTTGTGCGGAGTACAGCAGATACAATCTGTATGATCCATCCATACGTGACCACAAAAATAACCAGTTGGTGTTGAATTCATGGAAGGATATACAGTAGCGCAGTCTCTGTGCAAAGATGGGCTATTTTAATACCTCGGGACTTCTTCGTAATGTTTACACAGACAACTAGCACAAACTCACATATGTATATATATAAAAAACGTGCACTGACTACAATAAATATGTGTATTTATTTACATTTAACACATGCGGATATTATGACACTCAGCACTTTCTATTTTAGTTTTACTGCTCTTTTCTAGTTATTCAGATTCTTCCCTCAGAACTTCGTTGTAATGTGTACAGCAGTTCTTTCTGTTTCCCCTGGTGGGTTCTGCACATCGGCCGCTGTCTTTCAGGAGAATATCGGCTCCGCATCTACACGGCAACGCGCAACTATAATGCTCATGCTCTCTGGTGGTGTGTGCGCCATGAGCCTATAAAGTAGGATTTACTGCTGCAATGCAGGCCCAACGGCAGGGGGCAAGACACGACATACGAGCGTGTGAATGAGAAACGATTTATGGAAATGTGGTCAGTGTTGGAAGGCTTTGAAGACAAGGCTGGGAGAGACTTGCTCTTTGCAGGCACGTACACTGTTGTCATTCTTGAGGGACACCGACCCCCTGCCGATGCCTGTGGCGACTCGGATCTTGGAACGTGTGTGTGTGTGTGTGTGTGTGTGTGTGTGTGTGTGTGTGTGTGTGTGTGTGTGTGTGTGTGTGTGTGTGTGTGTGTGTGTGTGTGTGTGTGTGTGTGTGTGTGTGTGTGTGTGTGTCGTAGAAGACAGTGCCTCCCTGCCGTGATGCTGAGTTGGAGGCAGCAGGTGCAGCTGACGCAGAAAGGCTTTTTAGGAGGGAGAGAGAGATGTTGACAGACAGGGAGGAGGAGAGAGAGACAGAAACTGGGGAGTACAAGATTGGGGCCTGTATTTATCAAGAAGCACTCCTAGGAATTGCACTGAAAGTTTGACTTTGACATGGAAAAATCTAGTTCCTACCAAACACGTGCATAATTATTACGCGTACATTCCAGGGCGGAGAGATGTTTCTGGATTGTGACCAATCCTGTCCGTACCAAGAATGTTTGTGGCTAGTATAATAATGATAATAGTAAGCATAAAATATAGCTGCAGGCAACAATACACAGGGTCCATTTTAGTCATGCTGGGTACAATTTTCCAAGTTTCCGTAAATTATTTTTTTATTATTTCTCATGTGTTCCACCAATCAGCGTGCACTGACGTCACTGAATGTTTCTATTCTATCGTTCCGTATAAATATCCCTCAAGAATATGGGTTCCCCCAAAGCTTCTAAGCCCTTCCTGCGGTACCAAGACGCCTTCTGCGACCGATTATAGTTTTCAGGGTTTGACAAACGCAGCACAGGTTATAGTTTTCCTTTAAACGCAGACTCGGCTCAAGTTGTCCGTCTACGTGTTGCAAGCGGGTTCCAAAAGACGAAGCTTGGACTTAAATAACGTTGGGTGGTGACGTCCTAGAGCGGGCCGCTCCTGAAACTGATCAAATCGTCTCAACGTTCTTCTACTTCCGGTAAAATCCCGAAAGTTTTTCCACTGGTTGCTGCTCCAAATGTAGATCGATATTGATCAAGCTCGAATGGCAAGACGTCTGAAACATCCCGGTTCTCATGAGTCCTCAACCATGTCCGTGTGCGTACTACGGTTGTCGCGTTCCAGATAATTTGAGCCCGAAAAAGGTCAAAGTTAAAATAAAAAAATCCCAACAACAATGATGATGATGGTAATAAATAGTGTATTATTATTATTAAGTGTGCTAGCAGCACCGCACACTTACTATTATCCTACTATTATTATTATTATCTATCTGTTAGCACAAACCAAGTCACACATGCCCACAAATGCACAGGATATAACATTTAGTAGCAGGAGTGTAACTCCTATATTCTGGTGGAGTTGGGAGTAGTTTTGAGGTTAAGAAGGTTGATAAAATGATCCTCTTATCCCTACTCCCAATTTGCGTTACTGAGAATTTTTGGGGGCAGTTAGGTCCGATTTCCTCCTGGGCGACGCTTGATGAATACGGGCCCAGACCTTTGCACAGTTTTCAACAATATAATTTCTCAGCTCTTTTCGAGTCCCACTCCACAGAGCGGCTTGTGACGGAGAGCATGCCGGCACAAAGCTGCCATGCCGGACCTGAGTGAGAGTGTTTTCAGTGTGTGGGAGCTCGGATAAGTACCCGAAGAGAGTACCTGAAGATTGTGCTAAACTGAGAAAATCAAAATATAAAAGAAAGGTCAACTGATCATTTGGACAGTTCATGTGAGGTGTAAGAATTTAAAAGTCCCTGTCAAATTTACAATATTTTTTAAAAATGCTGATGATAGGAAAGAAAATGGGGGGGGGAGTTAAATTCTGACCCAATCTTGATTTTAGGATAAAATATCCTAGCAGGGTGGGGCAATATTGACAAAATCGCTGTTTTAACGAAAGCCTTACGACATTATGACCAAGCGGGTAGAGGTGGTGATTGGAACCGTCTACCAAGTTGGGAAAATGACATTACTTTACAGCCAACATGATATCAGATCAACACCCGATAATGATTAACTCAATAACCCGCCCAACCCCAGCTTTACTTTCTCCTCATCCGGCGGAATCGCGAGCGCTTGTCGTCAGTGGCGTTCAGCGCCCCGCTCAGATTCAGACTGGTGTCCGTTGTGTGGCAGAGTGCCTCGCAGCAACACAGAGAGGACGCTTTCTTGTTGTGCTGTTGGGAGAGCCGCCGTCTCTCTCTGTCTACTCAAACCGAGCAGCATAAAGGGATACTGTTGACAATCACTTTGAAAGGGGCAGTTGTGACGGCGAGAGCCCGAGAAACCCAGGTGGCCCGGGGTGACGCAATAGAGAGATGATTGGTGAATGGACGGCGGCCAAACTGTGGCACATTGTTTGCGTCACATTATTTGGCCATACCACGTGCTGTCAGAGTCGGTTCTACATGGTAACTAGATTTTGTGGGGAGGGTTATGTAATCCAGAACTACTACTAGGTCTCATTCCTCCACATCGCTGGGCGGCCGATGTCCCTAAATGACGGCCCTTTTACCGACCTCTCAAATTTCTAAGCTGTCGCGTTTCGACGCGGTGCTGTGGCTGAAGTGGCGGCAGAGCAACTGGTTGGAATGTCCTTGAGTTATCTGCAGCCTTTTCCTCACACACCCCACACACACACACACACACACACACACACACACACACACACACACACACACACACACACACACACACACACACACACACACACACACACACACACACACACACACACACACACACACACACACACACACACACACACAGTGATACGTCTTTTTCATCTTTTTCTACCTCCTTGGCCATTTTCCCCGGCAGCCATTGGCTGCGTGTGCTTCATCTGTCCACCCTCACTTTCCTACAGACAGCCAATTAACATTCCACCCTGGCCTCCCCGGCGCTGCTCATTGGCCGCTGCATGCTGTGATGCAGATGCGTCTAGACTGTGCTAGCTGTGCATCTCTCTCTCTCTCTCTCTCGCTCTCTCTCGCTTGCTCTCTCTCTCTCTCGTTCTAGCCTGCAACACCATCACAACCTGCTGATTCCTCCTGCCATCGCTGTGCCTCTGTCACGCTCCTTCCTCCCTCGCTGTCTCTCTCCGTCACCATCAGTTTCTCTCTCTCTCACCACCCCACCCCCCCACCGCCTCTTCATCTTGTTTCCTGTCCCTCACGCGCTCGCCCGCCTTTTATCGCGGTGTCCGTCTTATCCCCTTTTTGTCACAGACCTCCCGTTTTCTCCTGCCTGTTCTCCCTTTGCTGTCCATTCGCACCTCCCAACCGATGTGAGGAGGCATGCATGGCACCGGGGTGAGTAGAGTTCGCTGGCAAGCTCTCTCTCTCTTCTGTCTTTCTGCCGCAAGTTAGCAAGCTGTTTTAGGGGGATGCTGTTGTGTGCAGCCCGTGTCCTTGGAGGCACGGACGTGTGTGCGCACACCGGAGCACGGTCGCGTGCGCTTCAGCCGCATCCAGTCGCCGCCTGCATGCGTATGTCCCGGCCGCAGCGGTGTGTGCCTGGAGATCGGCGGTGGGTGGGGAATGAAGGAATCTTGAGAGAATCGACATGGGAATGACTGGGAGGGGGGAGTGGAAAGTTTTGGAGGGGGTGTGTGTGTGTGTGTGTCTGTGTGTCTGTGTGTCTGTGTGTGTGTGGAGCCGAATGTCGACGCAGACTGTCGCTCGTGACACGGCAGTTTGCGCCATCTAACAAGTGGTGCAGTGCCATTTCACACGGATTAACGTGCTTTTTATGAAGGAAGTGTGGTCGGCAATTTCGAGAGGGGGAAATGATCCGAGGTATTTTGTTAGCCATGAGGTGTTGACATTTCTTCAGTCGGCGTGTGGCGTGTGATGTCCCAACGCCAAAAAAATAAATAAAAAATACCTCCCATTGCACTGAACGGATGGGAGAAGTTTTAAAGGTGCCCCGAAATTGATGAAATTTGGATCTGATCCAATGCTTTTGGTGAACGGTCTTGACCTTGACAGTTTGTTTGGGGACTTGAAAACATAATGATTGATATACCGTGCCTGTTGTGCCTTAGAGGCATCTAGGGGCCTCTGTTGGTCATGAAAGCAGATAATCAAGGTGCTCAGGGGGGGGTGGTAAACATGCATCGGACGAGGGATTCCTCATGAGATGTGTTAACGATCACGCAAGGAGTAGATCTCACCGACATGAAACGTGTTTCGCCAAAGATCACGGAAGGAGAAGACGGGGAGGGAGGCGCTGTCTCCCCGTCCCCGTGGCCGCCCCGACGTCCGCGGCGGACGTCAAGTCGTCGCCCCCGTGTTGTGGTTGGCAAAAGGCTCACCGCACCGGGTTGGGGGGGGGGGGGGGGGGGGGTCGGGACGACGTGACCTCGACTGTTCCAGATGGATCCCGCGCCGTGGCAGGGAGGGAGCTGGGGCCGGCCCGGAGAGGTTTAGGAAAAAGAATGGGGCCCGAGCTCACGTGCCGGTGAGCGCACGGTCGGTTAATGCGGAGAGAATGTTTTAGTCTGGCCTCCAAGCTGTTTACATTTAATACCACCCTCATAAACAATAGGCTTATAGGGGGGCGGGGATGTGTAGCCCTTAACTGGGTATGTATTAACTTGGATAACCCGCAAAGCAAGAAAAAGGTAGAATAGGCCGGGCGTATGTTTTACAACGTCTGTTGTGGTTGCCGGTCATCATCCCGACGCTGTACACTGATCCGAGGGACAGGAATGTTATTACTGCTGATTGTTGTGACATAAACCGCGCGGAACTTTCCGGGGCTTTAGAAGGGGGGTGGGGTGTTTGCATATTGTTCTCTTCACTGTTTTTGTCGCCGGCTGTGCAACGGATGCATAAAAACGGGTACGCACATTCTGCACGGTCCCACAGAGCGGCCCCCGCGAACCATCGAGGAGAGCCCCCCCGCTTCTCGCCCCGGCGGCGATTTTGGCGCTTATCGTAATGGACACCTTTTCGCGGGGGCGGCGCGGCGGCGTGAGCAGTTTTCGGCGCGTCGCCACCGCCGTTGGCGATATCGAAGTTCACCGTACTTCTGTTGTTCCCGCCGCAGTGCCGACTAAGTCAAATCCCCCGCTTATTCCTGAGCAATCCTAGGCCCTAGAAATAACGTGGGGGGGACTCCTTTGAGGCCAATGAGTTTGTGCTCTATTTTGTTAAAAAAAAAAATCCGGATTAATAAGACTTAACATCTAATCACATGATTCTTCAACACTGCTTAATGTTCTGCTTTGAGATCATTGGGAGTATTAAGGCACCAGCATACGCAAGGTGAAACGGAACCTTTCCCAGCAAAAAAAAACAAACAAACAAAAAAACTTGTCGACCACACGTGGTTGAACGATGAGACGCAACGTTTCAAAGGGAGTTTGGAGGTGCCCCCTGCACTGCTTTGTGGCCCTTGGTGCAGAACAAATCCAATCCAACACATTTGCACACGCCGTGAGTTTTTGTCAAGGTGTGTGCAAACACATTGCGCCGACTATTCGCCACCTTTTTTTTTTTTTTTTTTTTCCGCCTCCCATAGTTCGCTGTCCTCAGCTGTCTGCCATTGACTATTACATGGCGGGTTGATCAATTGGACGACAGAATTCAGCTTTGCTGGTTCATTTTGCCACTGCATCCTCGTGAATTTCCTTTACGAGAAGCATACTGTCAACATTGTTTGGAGACCCATTCGCCGGTGTTTTTTTTTTTTTTTTTTTTTTTTTTTTTTAAACGTATATTTTGAAGCCCCCCCCCCACCCCGGTGAGCAGGTATTAGCATCACAATGTCAGACAGAACAATAGCTGTTGGGGGGGTTGGTGTCTACAAAGTTGGCGGAATTACAGATCAGTCAGATGCTATCAACGTCTCGCAAAACCTGTGAAACGGGATTGGGTCTTATGGCGACATCACCTGCCCCCTCATTGTGTGTGTGTGTGTGTGTGTGTGTGTGTGTGTGTGTGTGTGTGTGTGTGTGTGTGTGTGTGTGTGTGTGTGTGTGTGTGTGTGTGTGTGTGTGTGTGTGTGTGTGTGTGTGTGTGTGTGTGTGTGTGTGTGTTGAGGTGTTAATAGTCTACTCCAATGTTGGATGCATTGCTCGCAGGCACTCTCTGGGTGCAGTGGTCTTTTTATAGCCGCGGTACTGACAGTAAGCCTCCTGAAAGGCCCGATCTGATCTCTCTGAAGTGCGGACTATGATTTCCTATTGTGGCTATGGCTGCGGTCCGTAGCCTTCTCTCTGGATTGCTCTTCCTCCGGCTCTTCAAAGCCAGCTCTGCCTCATCATCCTCTGGATCCTGCTGGGGGGGGTGTGTGCTGTCTCGCGGTCCTCATGTGGCCTCCTTCTCTCCCCCCCTGTCTGCCTCGACTGTCTTTAAAAACACACCTTTTAAGTTCGAACTGCATAAGTTCCTTGTTGCCAGGCGCGCAGGAAACGTGTTGGTCGTTGGTCGTGATGCTAACCCCCGTGTCTTGTGTCCCCGGCAGGTGAAGGAGGGTGAAGACAAACTGTCGAGGCAATAAGCTATGGAATGTTCCCTGCGCCCAACATCGCTCGTCTCCAAACCCTGGACTGAACTCCAAACGCTAAGTTAGCGCCAGTGCTTCTCCCCTACGGCTCTTCACAAGCAGGGGGACGAACAAAAGGAGTGATCTTAGAAATATAAGTCCTCCGCAGTACGCACACACCACCTCAATTTAGACTACATTAGCCTTTTTTGCTCCCCCCATTTTCCTCTCCATATTGGAATTCCTGCAGCAACATATCAAGATGGATCTCGAGCCGTTTCTATGGATGGTGATCCTCGGCTTCATCATCGCCTTCATCCTGGCGTTTTCGGTGGGGGCCAACGACGTGGCCAACTCGTTCGGCACGGCGGTGGGCTCCGGCGTGGTCACGTTGAAGCAGGCCTGCATCCTGGCGTCCATCTTCGAGACGCTAGGCTCCATGCTCCTGGGGGCCAAGGTAGGGGAGACGATACGGAAGGGGATCATAGACGTCAACCTGTACAACGAGACGGTGCCCGTGCTCATGGCGGGTGAGGTCAGCGCCATGGCCGGTGAGTTGGGCTTTGTCCCGTCCCACACTTTCTTAAATTCCACCTTTTTTTTATATCTGCACTTTGGCTAAACCCCTAGAGAAATTGTTTTGAGAGGAGAATTTGCATTATATTCATCATTGTACATTGTGTATAATGTGTGTAATGGGGAAGTTTTACTATTAATCATTTTGCTGTTGACCTCCTGGAACCTCTTGAAGGACCCCACATTGAGACCCATGACCCAGTAAATATAGACTGGTTTGCATGAATCATTCTGGATATATATATAGATGATATTGTGTGTGTGTGTGTGTGTGTGTGTGTGTGTGTGTGTGTGTGAAGCCTCTATTTAAAAAAAAAAAAAAAAAAAGAACACCATACATACATTTTTTCACCATACATGTGTTTGCATGGCATGGCACCCAGACGGAAGTTTGATTTAAAATTCATACCAAAATATGATCAAATATACTTATGAAACAGATTCAAAATTCAAGAGGTTTATTAGTGAATTCGATTTAAAAGCCTGCCTCTAATATAAGCCTGCTACCAATAGAGGCCTAGTACCCTCTGCAGTTTAGGGAAATAAAGTCACTATTTGAGGAAATACGGTAATAAGACCTTTAAAGCTAATAAAAGTAAACAAAATAAAAAATCAACCTTCAGGAAGATTTCAGACACAGGGCTCTGCTCTAATTCTTTGGCCTTGGAACCAATTACATGAGCTTTGAAGCATTTTATTTAATTATTTTTTTTACCATTTTGTCAGTGTTTATATTAAACAACCTCATTGGGTGGTTCGATATGAACACACATTGACAAAATGCAGGGCTTGCCTTCACAGTTCCGTCATCTTCTGACACCTCGATCCCTGGGTCGTCAGGGCTTGAGATGAATGCCTCTGTTTTATCCACAGGCTCTGCGGTCTGGCAGCTCATCGCTTCCTTCCTCAAGCTCCCCATCTCTGGAACCCACTGCATTGTTGGCTCCACCATCGGCTTCTCCATGGTAGCCATAGGCACAAAGGGCGTACAGTGGATGCAGCTCGTTTACATCGGTAATAACTCGGGGTGCCACACAACCTCTATCCTTGAGTCCAGTCGTTTATTTTCTTAATTCTATAGTGCTGTACAGTACAGTGGTTATTTAACTGGGCAATATTGGTGAAAACAAAACAAAACAGTATTTCTTTCGCCGAGTACCTCGCTGTGGCTGATGTGACAATAATTTGGAGATGGCTATCGGGCGCTTCTGTAATCTTTTTTCACACATCATTTTGAGAAACGATCGTTGGTAGGGTGCATATGAGGGCCAAGCGAAGGTAAAACGGCCTTACAACTTCATAAAATTCCATTGGTTTAAAATTGGAATCGGGTTACTGCCGTTACTTAACCTTACCCTCGAATAATACGATTATCGCTTGATGTCATCTAAGCATCTGTAGATACAGGCCACCTATAGCGGGTGGCTGCGTTCGAGAGTGCGAGTGTTGCACTTTAACTGTGTGAGCGGCTGTTGATGCCTGAATGGATGCAGTCTGTTTGCCGTGCTGCTGTTTTTCTCAGCTGCTCTGTCTCCTGCTGCAGTGTCCTCGTGGTTCATCTCCCCCTTACTCTCTGGACTCATGTCCGGACTCCTCTTCCTCCTCATCAGACAGCTCATCCTAAACAAGGTGATGCTTGTTGATTATTATTATTTTTTTAAACAAATCCAGTATTGTAGACTTTTTGCAATAACACATTTAAAAAAATTTTTTTAAATGATGTGAAAATTTGGAATTGAATTGGAATAAGCTCCACTTGTGAGTAGTAATAATAAATTATTATTTTTCGGCGGCTAATTTAATGCGTCATTTTGTGTTTTTGCGATGAGATGCGGTCCACAACTCTGGGGACTTTTTTTGGCCGTTCCCACAGAGTCATAGGTTCCCGTCGGTGTCCATTTGCAGCGAGGAGTAGACTATTCAGCTCAGATTCTAGAGTTGAGGGATGCATGTGCCCCTGCATACACAGACGTGGACTTATCCGAAGATTTTAGTCGCGCAGATAGAACTCCCATTTGATTTGGCAAGAGCAGCAGATCCGCGGTTATGTCACAGCCATTCGCCCGACGGACCAGGGAGAGCAAAGAGTTGCAGATCATCTTGAGGTCACCGTTTTGGGATTATGTAGTCGTGACTCACATGAAACGACTGTATGTCTGGGTCAAATTCAGGGCAGGGTCGGATCACTCACTCCAGCCCTGTCTCCCAGCATGAATATTTCACAAAGTTTTGCGAAGGCAAATTCTTACTCTTTTTTGATTTTCGAGATGTGAGGCCTCTCTTGGCACACTGTTATCCATCCTCAATTGAGCCATTAAACATAATTATAAACGTATGGTACTCCTCTCTTGTATACATAGTCCTATAAAACGACAATGCCTCCCCAGCGTTTAAGCATTTGTTTTTATATATATATATTTTTGGCCCTAAAAATCGTTCCTATATAAGTCATAGAACAGACGCAAAGCAGACAGGCCTTCCAGTTGAAACCATCTGATCTTTGTTCATTCGCTAGACCTGCCGCTGTGTTTGTTTTAATGCAGCCACACCAGACACAAAGCAGACATTGTTCATGAAACGTGGGCACGTGATTTTTTTGATGATATCTATTAAGGCGCGCTCCAGAGGTCTTTAACGTGTGTGTGTGTGTGTGTGTGTGTGTGTGTGTGTGTGTTCGCTCGCTCGCTCCGTCAACAGGAGGACTGCGTCCCCAACGGCCTGCGAGCGCTGCCCCTCTTCTACGGCACCACCATAGGGATCAACACCTTCTCCATCATGTACACTGGAGCTCCACGTAAGATGCAGACGCTCACTAGACCTTGAGGCAAACCGCCTCAACTTGACATGCATACAAGGTCGCTCCTGATATATTGATATTTGATTTATCCATTAATTTTTTTTTTTTTACATGAACCTGAAGTTTATTGCGTTTAAATGTATCAGAATTTCTATAGTCAATCTCTATGCTCTATGATATGATATAAAGTTTGCAATGCTAAAATTCACATGAAACGGTTTTCGTAATATGTGATGTGGAGTATAAGTACAAAATATTTAGAATTATTTAGAATGTATCGGTTGCCTCTCGGCCTCAATGTGAACTACGAACATTTATACAAATAAACGTATAATATCACTGGTTCTGGCTCCCTAATAATGAAATATGAGAAATGGAACATATGTAACACTCTAACTGCTGTTATCGTGTGTGTTTTTGCTCCAGTGTTGGGCCTGGGAATGTTGCCGGTCTGGGCCATTTTTCTCATCACGCTGGCTGGAGCGCTGGTCTGCGCTGCTCTGGTGTGGATATTCGTCTGTCCCTGGATGAGGAGGAAGATTGCGAGTACGTATGAGGGGGGAGGGCTCGTTGTGTGTGCGCTCGCGCGCCGAGGTTTTTTTTTTCCCCAGCGAGTGGGTGTGCGCAGGCGCGGCCGTTCGTTCTCACGCCATCTGAAAAGATCGCGGCTCCCGGATCCTGGCCTGACAACAGGGATTCCCTCAGGCACTAAACCTGTCTGTGCACACTCTCCGCCGGCGCCAAACACCGGCTGCCAGTGGAGTGTCCGCTCCCTCGGCCGCTGCCAAGGCTCTGAATCCTCCGAGAAAACAAACAAACAAACAGAAAAAAAAAACCACTCTCCTAGAGGCCTAGCTTTTAAATCTCTGCTGAGATCCCAACATTTTTCGGGCCGCGGAGTCGTCTGTCTCGCCGTGCTGCGGGTTGTAGCCTGCGGGGCGAAAAGCTTTCAGAGCAAGTCCCAGGTAGCACACTTTCTTGTCGCCGAATGGGGGCAAAAATTAGCCCGTGGCACACAACTCGGTACATAATAGCCGGAGAGACGAGACGCAGACACGGCGTCATCGCATGAAACCGGTTCCAGAAAACATTGACGGAAAGCAGAATTTTTTTACTGCGACGCTGACAAACGTAAAAACACTTTGCTCAGATAACGGAATAACTGAGGCCATCTTAAAAATATGAAAAGGAAACCGGTGAAAATGAAGGGTTTTTTTTTTTTGGTTTGTTTGTTATTAACCTGTGCTGTCAGCATGCTGGGTATACAACAAAGAGTAATTTGTATGCCATTGCATCCAGGACAGAGTTAGTCTGTCTGCAAGTGGAGTTCAACTTCTCAACCTGCAATGCAACCCTTTATTCATTCTTGAATCATCACAAACAGCTGCGATAACTCTGTCCTGTGGACGACCTGTAGGATGACGAGAGCACACTTTTCGGTTATAGAGGACCACCACAAACCCCCCTCTTTGGAGAATTAATTTACTAATTATCACGTTTGGGTCTATAAACAGCTGATCACTACTCCAAGAGGGGGAGAATCACCACGGGTGAGACAATTAAACACAGAACCAAACAACATTTACACAAAAACATAAACATTGGACGACAGCATGTATTGAAAAACAGCTCATTAGGTCCAGGAAAACTGGAACTACAACTGTGTGCGGAAATGATGTGACTTTAGTCAGGGTGTGAACCTTGAGATTTACGTTTAGTCAAACCTCAGTGGGTTTACTACTACTTGCAGATTCTCGCGAGCCGTTGCATCAAGCCAGGTCAAAAAAGGTCATTTTTAAAAGTCATTCAGGTGTTTTTTCCACGATCACGTGCACCTTCTGTACTGTGTTTTTGCTGGAGTCCGGTGTAAGACTCGGGGGACCGAAGTGAGGTTGACCTGCAGCTCAAGATTCAAGATTCAAGATTCAAGATTTTTATTTGTCACATACATATACATACTTCCATACATATATGCAGTGAAATGTAATCAGCGAATAATCACTGTAATCAGGGATCAGCGAGTCACGACCCGCGCTATTGGCTGTGGCTTGCAGGTGAAGTTATATTATCATCTGCGGACGGTCGGAATGCTGGAATTAGTTTACTTAAGTCAGGCGGTGTCTGATGTTCCCTTTGGGGCTGCTTACGAAATGTTTCCACAGGGATGTTTCTTCCTTGTGTATTACCTAAATCTACGCCATCAGTTGCAGTGCTGCGTTCCATAAAAATGTTGTCCAGCATGTTTAGACCTCCTTTACAGCTTGATGTGTAATTAGCTGTCCATTTATTCCTGACTATGATGATTAATTAAATATATTATATATATATATATATATATATATATATATATATATATATATATATATATATATATATATTATATATATTCATTAACACTAGAAGGATCTGGTAGGGTCACTGACCACTGCTTCCAGTTGCTTGTAATGTTGGTGATCAAGGAGGACTCGCTCGGATTGTTAGTGGGACCGCAGATAAACGCCAGTAGCACATTATGAGGAGAGCGTTTACAAGTTCAACATAGGTCCGGGCGAGATCAAATCAAATTTCAGACAAATACCTTGATATCGAAAATTTGACAGCATTTTGGGGATGACTAATTGCTGCTTTGATATTACCAAAATCCCAGATGATATCTCGTCTCCTATCAAGATATCGATATCATATTCATCTATCATCCCTAGTTGGACATCAGCTTAACCTCCCACCTGTTCCTCCAGGCCGCCTGAAGAAGGAGCAGGCCCTGTCCAGGATCTCGGACGAGAGCCTGGACAAGATCCCGGAGGAGGAGGAGGAGAGCCCGGTGTTCAAGGAGCTGCCGGGGGCCAAGGGCCCCGATGATGCGGTGCTGCCTCTCACCGGGGGGAGCGGCGAGAGAGGGACCCGGGACTCGTCGGCGGAGCTCAACAGTCTGGCCAACGGCGGCACCATCCTGCCCAACAGTAGGGTCTACGGTACAAGACCACTGTGCACTTCTTAAATAAACCACAGCAGTAGGTCTTATCTTGAGATACTTGCCGCTAGTAGTGCTCTGCTGGCCACACAGTGTAAGTGTATCATATATGGACATTGTATTGGAACAAGTAAAATCCCCTGTCAATATTCGACGTATTCTTCATTTCCGTATTCCTCCGTCCTTCTCCAGGCCGGACCCACTCCATGACCAACGGCTGCCTCAAGTCGCCCATCTCCAACGGCAGCTTCAGCTTCGACGGCCACATGCGAAGCGACGGCCAGGTGTACCACACGGTGCACAAGGACTCTGGCCTGTACAAGGACCTGCTGCACAAGATCCACCTGGGTCGCCTGGACGACTCCGGCGACCGCTCCGGCGCCGGGCCCGCCGACAACAACTACCGCCTGCTGCGCCGCAACAACAGCTACACCTGCTACACGGCCGCCATCTGCGGTATGCCGGTGCAGCCCGTCCTGCGCTCCGAGTCCCGGGAGGACAACGAGAAGCTGGTGGGCGAGGGCGCCAGCGGGCGGAGCAACAGCGTGTCCTACTCCAAGAAGCGCGTGCGCTACGACAGCTACTCCTCCTACTGCAACGCCGTCGCGGAAGCGGAGATCGAGGCGGAGGAGGGCGGCGTGGAGATGAAGCTGGCCACCGAGCTGGAGGGGGCGGAGGAGGGCGAGGCGCCGCCGCCGGGACCCCTGGACGACCTGGCCGAGGACGACCGCGAGGAGAAGGACAAGCCCGAGGTCTTCCTGCTCTTCCACTTCCTGCAGATCCTCACCGCCTGCTTCGGCTCCTTCGCCCACGGAGGCAACGATGTCAGGTGCTGCTCCCTGCTGGCGAGGCCGCCGAGAGTGCAGAGTTATTAGGAGGTCGGCGTTAAAGGACCTCGCTGTGGTGTCAAATTGAGCTTTAGCCTGTTTACTTAGTCAGCGCACACATTTTACATTACCGCGACGGTTTCCCTGATGATGGCTCACATTTTCCATTGCTTTAAAATGGTGGTTCCACCTTTTCAAATGGAATTAACAAATATTTATCACAGCAAAGTTATGTAACTTACCTGTTAACTTATACCATCACTGTCAGCGGGAGCAGGAAAAAAATTTAGGCAGGGCTCAACACTCACTTTCAAAAGTGGCTGCTAACCGTGCATCGGCTTTTGGTTGCCGAAACTGAAAATATGGTTGCCGTTTTTACCCACCTTGTCTTTTGAGTAATTAAGATACTATGCAGTTATACAAAATGTAACATAAAATAATGTTTAAAAGCATTATTACAGTGAGAACAAACAGAATTCTTTGTAGTCTATCTTTTTTAGATAGTTTTATCTGGTACTTAAAAGGATTTGAATCTTCAGAGGGGAAGAAACACAAGTCAGAGCTGTGATGACACCAACACCTCTGCGCACACTCACCTGGTCACACTCAGCTCTGTCTCTCTCTCACACCAACGTGTATATGCTCACACACAGACTATAAGAACCCCAACGGTGGTGTTCATACCCTCATTGCTAACGATGGAAAATTCAAATTTGCATCTCTCCATTTGAAAGTAGCTCTCCACCAGATCACCAAGTCACACAGTTAAGTCACCCAAAAAAAAGCAACACTCGCCGAAAAAGCGAGTTGCTTGCGTCCCCGACTGTAATTACCTTGCTCCGCTGCCGTCCGCTGTGATTGACTCTCGGGCTGACAGCGCTCTCTCCAGCCCGGCGGGAGAGACGCTCCCTGGTGCGCTGGGGTTTTTATAACTCAGCTGTGAGCGGGACGCACACTCACTTCCTCTGACTGTGTGGGGAATCTGCTGTTTACACCTCACGGATGACGGAGAATGACATTTAAGCGTGAACAGGTGCCTGTGCGCGCCGGTGTGCCCACATGAGTCACTGCAGGCACAGCGTTCTGGTTCCGACTATAAAAATATTTAATCAATATTTAAACATCACTAATGCAACTTGTTTTTATTTTTTTATTGAACTTATTTTAAATGCAATTTATTTTGGGGTGCACGTTTTGCTGTCCATATTTTTTTGGTTAAAAAGTTATTGCCAAAGGGGGCTACCAGAGGCCATGAAATGGTTGCCCATTGGCTCAATCTGGTTGCAGAGGGCAACCGTTACTGCCGAGCCCTGGTAGGTTTCGCACTATCTGAATCTGAAATCCTGATGGATGATAAAAGGTTTTGTCTTTTCGTTATTGTAACGCTCAACAACCTTAAGCGTGGACTGAACCACTCGGGGGGCAACAGGCTGCACGCACTCTCTCTCAAGGGAGCCGGCTCGTAACTTGGGTGTCTCCTCTTCCCGCAGCAACGCCATCGGGCCTCTGGTGGCGCTGTGGATGATCTACGACCAGGGGGGTGTGATGCAGGACGCCGCCACGCCCATCTGGCTGCTGTTCTACGGGGGTGTGGGCATCTGCGCCGGCCTGTGGGTGTGGGGCCGGCGTGTGATCCAGACCATGGGAAAGGACCTGACCCCCATCACCCCCTCCAGGTGAGGAACACGGTCAGAGGGTGTGTGTGCGTGTGCGTGTGCGTGTGTGTGCGTGCGTGCGTGTGTGTGTGTGTGTGCGTGCGTACGGGGGGGGGGGGGGGGGCACTGATCTGTGTGACTGATATGAGAGCAGGATTTCGAGTGTTTTCTGGTTCACACACTTTGCGACGCTGACGTACACAAACTGGAAGATATTCCTTCAGACTGGCTTTCTGGGAAGGACTTCACACATGTGCAGGGAGATCTCATTACACCCTCACAAGGGTTAACAAACCATGAGTTTGTCATCCGAGCACCGTTTAGTGCCTTTACTGCAACTACTATTAACTACTGCAACTACTATACTATTTGATTGTGTTATGGTCAGGTATAGTAAATGTGCTGACAATGACCTACAACAAAAATGTTGTCGAAAAATGAATTGCAACGAAGGTAGCTATGTAACTGATAGTTACTGCTGTTAAACTGGGTTCCTACTTTCAAGCAGGCAACACTATTTACTATCTATTTTCATTTTTTCTACCCCTGTAAAACCTTAAGGATGTACACCGATCAGCCACAGCATTGAAACCACCTGCCATATTGTGTAGCTAGATCTCATGCCACCAAAACAGCTCTGACCCGTGGAGGCGTGGACTCCACAAGACCTCTGAAGGTGTCCTGTTGTATCTGGCACCAAGACGTTGGCAGCAGATCCTTTAAGTCCTGGGAGTAGCGAGGTCTTGCCTTCATCCCATAGTGCCATCTCCTCCCCAGGTAAAAAAAGCACATGCACCACCCACATGATGTAAAAGAAAACGGGATTAGTCAGACCAGGCCACCTTCTTCCGCTGCTCCGCGGTCCAGTTCTGATGCTCACATGCTCATTAGGCGCTTTCGGTGGTGGACAGGGGTCGGCATTGACACTCTGACCGGTCTGTGGCTACACAGCCTCATACGCATCAGGCTGTGATGCACTGTGTGTTCTGACACCTTTCTATCATAGCAGCATTAACTTTTTCACCACTTTGTGCTACAGCAGGTGGTCCAATCCCTCTTCTGTGGGATTGGACCAGTGGGAGTTGTCCTTCCTTGGACCATTTTTGGTAGGTACTAACCAACCCCCAGTATGCAGACCGGTCGTTTTGGAGATGCTCTGACCCAGTCGTCTGGCATCACAATTTGGTCCTTGTCTAAGTCTCTCAGATCCTTACGCTTGCCCATTTTTCCTGCTTCCAACACATCACCCTCAAGAACCGACTGTTCACTTGCTGCCTGATATGTCCCACCCCTTCACAGGTGCCACTGGAACCAGGTGATCAATGTTATTCACTTCACCTGTCACTGGTTTTAATGTTGTGGCCGATCGGTGTATAGGACACTTTAAAAGTACAAAAAGAGGATGTGCTCACGCTGCCAGTTCCTCTCGACTGGCTTCAACTTCCTGAATTCCTCCCCTGGATCTCTAAAGTCTTATCAAAGGAGTCTTCTTTATCTACCGCGGGCGGCACGGTATGATATGATATTGCCATGATAATCATGGCCAGCTTGACACGATATTGACATGTCATAATATCTGCTCCTAAATTCAAGATCCCTTGTTCGACTGAAGTTCATCACTTCTATCTGAAGAGGCTCTTGTATCTAAACTGTTATCTTCAAATTCAACTCCTTCAAATGTTTAACTTCTTACAGTGCGAAATCTGAGGTCACAGAATAGTGTTATGTCACCCCATCCATTCTTTTTCATAAGGATATGATACTAAAAGACTGTAAATTATATATTTGATATATAAATTATCGCACCTTAACTATACGACTTTGTATTTTTGTGTTTAAATAAATGTCGTTGTTTTTATGAAATGATTTTAATCAATGGCGCGTCTGCCTTTTAAAGTACTGTTGAACGGGTTTAAACTCGATTTGGCAGCAGCACAGTACTTTGAACACCATGTGCCGACCTGCTCCTGGTTTGAAGCTCCTTCTTTCCTCAACGCTCATCAAAAATGTCTGTTCAGACTTGTACGCGCGACGCCCGGGCCTTCCCTCGGCTCCCCACGTCGAAGGCCGACATGGGACGGAGTTTCCCACGCCGGCACTCCACCGCCACCTCCGCCCCGATCAGTCACTGGCCTTCCCACTTTCCGTCCTCATCTCACGCTCCTGCACGATAGCACGGAAAATGTGGCTCTGGAAGGGGAGGCGCCGTTTCCCCCTCCAGAGCCACGTGCGGCAGATCGCCAACTAACCGTGAATAATGCCCACTAATCCCACCTGTCAGCGAGAGGCCTGGAAGTCAACGGTTTAAAAAAAAAAAAAAAAAAAAAGGCTTTAAAGGGCACCTATAATGCTTATTTTGTACACATGTTAAGACAGGTTTCTGAGGTCCCCAAAACATGTTTTTTAAACTTTTTTTTTTTTTTTTTTTTCTGCTGAAAATACGACTCCGATTATGCATTCGAGCCAATGTGACATGCCTCTAAAACGGGCCAAGCCCCTAGTTCTGAGCCAGTGAGCTTTGCTTTACCCTGGGATGCGTTTTATTTACTTGGTAAACTTTCACTGATTTCACCGCATGTCAGTTCACTGGAATCTTCTTCCGAGCACATTTGAGGCCAGAAACAAGCAATCCAGTTGCTGAATCATCACTCACATTGGAACTACAAGGCCTCATCTGAACGTCAGTTCTGACTCTGCTTGCCGTGCTCCAGGCTTGTGGGACACGGACGCCGCACAGCGACTCTCACGCAGGGATTTAGTTTTTCATGTAAACGTCGGAAAATAAAACAATCTACACAGAAAACACACTTACTTACTGTTACTGCTTACATGTTACTACAACGTGTTACTACTACATGTTACACTAATGTTACTACATGTTAGTACAACATGTTACCACTACATGTTGCCTCTACATGTTACTACATGTTGCCTCTACATGTTACTACATGTTGTCTCTACATGTTGCCACTACATGTTACTACATGTTGCCACTACATGTTGCCTTTACATGTTACTACATGTTGCCTTTACATGTTACTACATGTTGCCAATACATGTTACTACATGTTACTACATGTTGCCACTACATGTTGCCTTTACATGTTACTACATGTTGCCAATACATGTTACTACATGTTGCCACTACATGTCACTACATGTTGCCACTACATGTTACTACATGTTACCACTACATGTTACCACTACATGTTACCACGTGTTACCATTACATGTTACCACTACGTGTTACTACAACATGTTAATACATGTTACTACAACATGTTAATACATGTTACTACAAAGTGTTACTACATGTTACCACTACATGTTACTACAGCGTGTTACTACATGTTACCACTTCGTGTTACTACAACATATTAATACAACATGTTACTACATGTTGCCACTACATGTTACCACTACATGTTGCCACTACATGTTACTACATGTTGCCACTACATGTTACCACAACGTGTTACCACTACATGTTACTACAACGTGTTATTACATGTTACCACTACGTGTTACTACAACATGTTAATGCATGTTGCCAATACATGTTACTACATGCCACTACATGTTGCCTCTACATGTTACTACATGTAGTCGCTACATGTTACTACGTGTAGTCGCTACATGTTACTACATGTTGCCGCTACATGTTACTACATGTAGTCGCTACATGTTACTACATGTTGCCGCTACATGTTACCACTACATGTTACCACTACATGTTACCACTACATGTTTATACATGTTAATACAACATGTTACTACATGTTACCACTACGTGTTACTACAACATGTTACTACAACATGTTAATACAACATGTTACCACTACATGTTACCACTACATGTTGCCACTACATGTTGCCACTACATGTTACCACTACATGTTTAAACATGTTAATACAACATGTTACTACAAAGTGTTTCGACATGTTACCACAACATGTTACTACAGCGTGTTACTACATGTTACCACTATGTGTTACAACAACATGTTAATACAACATGTTACTGCATGTTACCACTACATGTTACCACAACATGTTACCACTACATGTTACTCCAACGTGTTAACACTACGTGTTACTACATGTTAATACAACATGTTACTGCATGTTGCCACTACATGTTGCCACTACATGTTACCACTACATGTTTATACATGTTAATACAACATGTTACTACAAAGTGTTTCGACATGTTACCACTACATGTTACTACAGCGTGTTACTACATGTTACCACTATGTGTTACTACAACATGTTAATACAACATGTTACTGCATGTTACCACCACATGTTACTACATGTTACCACAACATGTTACCACTACATGTTACTCCAACGTGTTAACACTACGTGTTACTACAACATGTTAATACAACATGTTACTGCATGTTACCACTACATGTTGCCACTACATGTTGCCACTACATGTTACCACTACATGTTTATACATGTTAATACAACATGTTACTACAAAGTGTTTCGACATGTTACCACTACATGTTACTACAGCGTGTTACTACATGTTACCACTATGTGTTACTACAACATGTTATTACAACATGTTACTGCATGTTACCACCACATGTTACGACATGTTACCACAACATGTTACCACTACATGTTACTCCGTGTTACCACTACATGTTACTACAACATGTTAATACAACATGATACTACAACATGTTAATACAACATGATACTACAACGTGTTACTACATGTTAACACTACGTGTTACTACAACATGTTAATACAACATGTTACTACAACGTGTTACTACATGTTACCACTACGTGTTACTACAACATTACGTGTCGGTTCAGATTTCCGACCGGTTGAAGGTGACTCATCGTCGTACAGTCTCCAAGAAGATAATTACAGTGAAACCGACGACTTGGCGAGTCCTGGAAACTTTAATGTTGGGGGGGGGGGGGGGGAATCCAAACTGTAATGGGTGTGAGTCAGTACGTGTGTGTGTGTGTGTGTGTGTGTGTGTGTGTGTGTGTGTGTGTGTGTGTGTGTGTGTGTGTGTGTGTGTGTGTGTGTGTGTGTGTGTGTGTGTGTGTGTGTGTGTGTGTGTCTTGGGGGCACAAGGACAAGAGCCCTGTTGCCTGGCAGGAATGTCACGCAGGGATTCAGGAAGTGGTTTGGTGATTCCCTGCACTGTGAATATTCTGCAGAGAGAGAAGCTGCGATGGGAACGCTGCTGCTCGTCCCCAGCCACAGGGAGGACGCCAAATGGCCTCTCCTCGCTCTCTCTCTCTCTCTCTCTCTCTCTTGTGCAGTGTTCCGTTCTCCTTTTTCACGGCATTCTTTCCTTCTACGCTCCTCCGCTTCACTTGTTTGTCCCCCCCCCCCTCTCGCGTCTTTTTCTCCTCCTTTTTTGTCTCCTTTCTTCCTGGTGGGCTTGTTTCCACTAAATCTTTCCCTCCCTCTCTCTCCGCCCGGCTGTTTTCTCACGCCCGGCGCCATCTCATTTTTTCCTCCCCCCCCCCTCCTCAGGTCCTCTTGATTTTCACATTACTCCTGCTTTCCCCTCACTCCCCCCTTCCCCCTTCCTCCCTTCCTCCCTCTCGCCTTCCTCCTTTCTCATAGTCGCAGACTCTCCATCACCAGCTCGGCCTCTTTCCAGAGCACAAAGAGGAATTTGCCATGGTTTCGCTCTCCTCCCTCGAGTGTCTTGTTTCTATTCAGCATCTCGGCGCTTAAGGTTTTGGTTTTTGTTTGTTTTGGGTTTTTGTTGTGTTTTTTATTGATTTTTTTTTTTTTTTTCTTTCTTGGAGCAAAAAGCACCTTTTACCAAACAAGAAGAGGGTAAACAGACAAACAGGTGTGTGTGTGTGTGTGTGTGTGTGTGTGTGTGTGTGTGTGCGTGTGTGCATGTGTGCGTGCACGGGCGTGCGTCATGGCCTCCGCGTTGACGATGCGCGTCAGGGCCGTGCACCGCTGACGGGCATCCCGCAGAATCAAAAAATAGATTTTTAATCATCTTCGGACACGGCTTGTTTTGTTTTTGTTTTTTTGCGCTCTCACTGGTCGGCCGCCACATGGACAGATTGCTCCCGCTCAGACGGGGTTAGCGCAGGGGAGGAGGGGGTGCAGACCCAGATCCTCGGTTTCTACACCGTGACCTGATCCTGTGTGGGACGGTTATGTATTTGGTCTTCGCCGTGGCTCTGCGTTGCAGACGTTATAGGACAGATAGCCATGACACGTTTGTTTATATATTTATTTGTTTGGGGTTGTTTTTTTTTTGTTTTTTTTTAGGAGCACACGGGTTGAGGGTGGAGGGTCTTACTGCCTCCCGCAGAACCACGCAAGCGGGAGGGACGAACCCTTTTTTTCCAGCCGGCCACGTCCTAATACTATCACGGTGTCCCCGACGTGGGACCAGATATCGTCCGGGATTTGAGGTTTTTAAGGCTGCTAAGTAACGCGGTTTTCTGAATTAATAGACCGTTCTGATCGATGCTTGGTTTGGAATACCCACCAACAGTCTCCCCCTCAAAACATAGTCAGGCGCTCGATATCGTCGAGGAAAATATTGCGTCGTTTGATTTTTTGCCACGAGCTACGATACTATCGCACACTGCATGTGTACTTTACAGAACAAACTGGGTTTAATACAGAAATATATCATATGTCACAAATAGTTGCAAATTAATGTATATCCAAATGAATTGAAATTCCCTTTGTTTATGATGCCGGTGGTATTTAGTTTAGGCTGAAAATGTGTGCGTACTGGAACTTCCAAAGTTTCGGTATTTAAATTTTCAATATCACAAATCGATTTGGAAATTGAAACAATGGAATTGAATTGTGTCGGATTATCTGTTATTGTTTTATCTTGTGTTTTTGTTATTTTATTTTATTTCTTATTTTACCAAGCCCTACAAAACTCTGCTGCAATAGACATTTCCGCCCTTTTTTTTTTTTTTGTTATGGATGAGAGTTTGAGTGCGGAAGTGAGCGAGAGAGAGATATTGCTGTTGTTTCCATTTTCCGCACATGTGCATTTTGAGTGTTTTTTTTTTTTTGTTTGTTTTGGTTTTTTTCTCTGAACCTCCCGGCGGAGCACTCTCAGCTCTGACTCAGGGGACGCACGGTGTGGTTTGGTCCGTGCCGCCACCGGACGAAACATCTTCCCAGGCGTTAAAATGAAGGATGTCTCTTTGCTCGCCCCCTCCCTCCCTCCTCCCTCCCTCCCTCCTTCCTCCACAGTGGATTCACTATTGAGCTGGCTTCCGCGCTCACTGTCGTGTTGGCTTCAAATATCGGAATCCCTGTCAGTACCACACACTGCAAGGTATGACTGAGTGGAGGCCCCCTCACCGGCCCCCACTCCGGCCTCCGGGCCCCACCCGCCACCCTCCCCAGGCGTCTCCAGGGGCCCCGGGAGCGCACACTGTCGGCCCCGGATCACACGGACTACCCCGCCCCCGCACACAAAGTCTCCCGGCTGTCCGGGATTTGGCTAAATGTCACTCATATCTCCCTGTTTGTTGGTGTTCCTGGTTTGGCCGCCCACTGTGTTCTGATATCTGGTGTTGACGGCACAATTGGCATTTTTGTAAATTCGCTATTTTCGTAGATTCCCCCGAAGCCTGTCACCCCGACTTGCAACGACCTGACAATCGCCTACGGGCAACAAATCAGACGGACCGGGTCCGATCCGGGTGACTCGGTTGGCAGTGTGCACCCCCCGCCCCCACCCTTTACAGGAGCATCGGAGCGACTCATTTGGGAGACGTAGCGGAGCCCCCCTGTCGGCCCCACTTTCCTCTCCTCCGTCCGCGGACGTGGTGTCTCACTCTCTGTTCCGTTGCCTCCCACTCTCTCACGGCATGGTGTGCTGTGTGGGGCCCTCCGAGCCCCCCATCTCCCCCGAATGCGTTTGGCTGCAAGCAAACCCCCACCGCTGCGCCCCCCCCTACTCTGACTCCACCGACACCACCCGTCTCACTTGTTTTCCACTGTTTTACCTCCCCCTCTCCATCTTTCTGTTTCCTCTCCCCCCCTCTGTCCCCATCTGTCTTCACAGCGGATTTTGCATTGAAGTAATGAGTGCTCTAACAGTGCTCGTTGCATCAAATGTGGGCATTCCCATAAGCTCCACCCACTGCAAGGTATCAGAGTCGCGGTGGCGAAGCCGCCCCGGCGCTTCACCCTCCGCAGTCAGTCGACACCGTAGAGCCAATCACAACTCCTGAAGTTGCAGCTTTGTTCTCTCGTGCGCCTTTTCCCGGGGCGGTGCGGCGCGGCGTTGAACCCCGGAAACCTGCGGGAGCTAAACTAAGCTAAACCCAACGAACCAGCCGGCGGAGATTTGTTACGCGGCCGCTTTATCGCCTCCAACCTAGAAAAGCCGTCGGAGGCCGTTTCGGCCGTCGCTTTGATCAGGTCGCGAACAGAAGACGTTGTACTTTGAACGAACTTTGAGCCGCTCCCTGTGAGCTGCGCGCGAACGAGATCCCTCCCCTCGATAATAAGCTTTAACGCTGCAGTTAGTTGGCACCGTTTTGGCAACTTGGTAAAAGGCTTTTGGAGAAATTCACGCCGGTGGGGTGGGTGGGTGGGCAGGGGGCAAGCTGATGGCTGCACTTGTTTGGCACCGTTTAACAGGACGTGCGAAACAAAAGCTCTTTGTCTCCTAAGAACTGGAAATTGTGTCAGTGACATCAGGGTTCACCCCAGTTTTAACTTGTCCATTCAAATGAAGTCAAAAGGTGACCTTCATGGTGCAGTACAGTGAAAGATTTATCCTTTTGGGATAATAGATATTTATATACAACGCAGAGTGAAGTTTACTTATAACAGGTATCGAGTGAAAGTGCTTTTGTAAATCGAACGAAGGGAATAAAAATGTTAAACGCGAGCACGCCGCCCACCAGGAGAAAAGGCACGAGACCCAAAACTGACATTTGGTTGCTGATTTTTTATTGTTATTATTTTTTTTCAACAATCAACATTTCCATCCAAACATTTTAGATTTTTTTCTTTCCTTTAACCCCGACCCCCCACTCCCCCACCCCCCCACAAAAAAACAACAACAACCTGCCTTTCTCCTCTAAACCCTCAATAATCAACCGCTCTGCCACCGTGCTAAATCTACTGATGCTCCGCGATGGTCGGGATGTGATGAAGTGGTGTTGCTTGTGTCGTGGGGGATCCACAGAAGTTGGCCGAGACTAAATCGAAACGTCAAGATTGTGAATAACTTTATCCAAAGAGTGTTTATTTGGACAAACTATGAGGATAGTCATTTAGACAGAGTACCTTTTCCAACAGTAACATCGAGTAAAAAAACAACAATAAAATCATTTAAATCAGATATTGCCGTCCACAACTTCTGTGCAGAAACCTGTGTGTGTGTGTGTGTGTGTGTGTGTGTGTGTGTGTGTGTGTGTGTGTGTGTGTGTGTGGCAGTGGTTCAGTTTTCACTCCTCTAACACAACTGTCATCCCTGAGCATTTATATATATATTTTTTTTTGCATTCTGGTTTCCCCTAATTCCAGTGGAGTGGAAGCTGAATTTCTGTGTGTGTGTGTGTGTGTGTGTGTGTGTGTTGGGTGCACTGGGATGTGATAATGTGCAGTGACTTGTTGTTTTTCCAAAGTCAAAAAAATAAAAGACAAACACACACACTTGAGGTTACACCGAGTTCAGCTTTCGTATCCGCGCCCCTAAAATTGTGCCGTCGCACTTGTTACACACACGCACACACACACGCACACACAGGTTTCACTTCAGTGAGAGCAGAGATCGTTCATTTAATTCGGCTCTGATCGGCCGCAGTCGAGTCGCCCGTCGTGTGAGGCGTCTTTGATTGGCTCCCAACGACGTTTATTTCGCTTTTTAGATTCGTCTTTGTTGAGTGAGAGTGGGGTATACACTGCGACCCCTCCCCTGCAACCAACTTCCAGAATTAGCTGCGGCGAGACAGAAGGCGTCTTGGGTTTCTGTGGCCGTATAAGAGCAAGCAGATGGACACGGGGTCCGCCCCCCACACACACACACACACACACACACACATGCACACACGCACGTACTTTCAGCGCACATGCTAAAACCAGTCACTGCTCATGCCGGTCGAATGACCTTGGAGCTGCCACTCCAACACACTGTGAAGGTGAAAGGTTGGCGTGCGTGCGTGTGTGTGTTGTCCGTCCTCCTTAGTGCTGCTGGTGTATTATGTTTTTATGACGTGAAGGTGAGTGGAAAATAACTTCATGTTGAAGTCTGAGCTTCGTTTACATAATTTTATCAGTCTATTGTACTCCATAATCTCTTCATATATATATATATATATATATATATATATACTATACTTTATTTATTTATTTATTTATTTATTTTTTAAACATACCTCCTTGTACAAACACCAGAACTGCCAATCTCAGACTTCTTCATGAATTTGAGTGCAAGCACTGACAGACATTTAATAATTAAACTAACCCAAAAACTAGTACTGTGTACTAGTGGGCCGGTGCTGGTCCTCAAGAGCGGGTGGGACGTACAGGCTTTTAGTTTGAAATCCCACGGCCCAAATTGACCTAGAAGCTCCTAGAACCCCCCCCCCCCTCCCTATACTCTCAGCGCCTTGCGCAGAAAAAGCCTGGACGCCCCACGCCGCCGCTCCACGGAGGCTCAGGGCCGCGCCCCCCGCTGTCCCACGTGCCGCTTCCTGACGCCCGTCTCTCCGCCCGCCAGGTGGGCTCGGTGGTGGCGGTGGGCTGGATCCGCTCCCAGAAGGCGGTGGACTGGCGCCTCTTCCGGAACATCTTCCTGGCCTGGTTCGTGACGGTGCCCGTGGCCGGCCTGTTCAGCGCCGCCGTCATGGCGCTGTTCGTCTACGGCATCCTGCCCTACGTCTGAGGGCGGCGGGGCCGGGGGCGAGCGAGAGGAGGGCCGGCGGAGGGGCGGAGGGAACGCCCGCTCCGGACCGTCGCTGGGGGGTAGAAAAGCAAAGAGAAAAGAGCAGGTGTGTGTGTGTGCGTGCGTGCGTGCGTGCACGTGTGTGTGTGTTTAGCGCTGCAGGTTTGGGCAGGAGGCGGAGTGGGGTTTATCGTGGATGGTGACGAGGGAATCAATGTGAATTATTGTACTGCAGCTTGCTTTAAGGTAAAAAAATAAAAATAAAATTTTAATCTATATATATATATATATATATATATATCTATCTGCGTGTGGTCAACCAACCCATCCCATCTCACCCAAACAGTGCTAGACAGGAAGGTACCGGGAAGACGAGCGGAGACTAAAAAAAACCCAATAAGCCAAGTGGTCCCCGTATGTTTTAAAGATGGATATCATATTTTTTAATGATGTACTATACTGTAATTTGTACTGTAAATAATGTCTTCTGTAGTTTTGGGGTGTCATTCTGTTTTGTTTTTTTTGGGGTTTTTTTTTTACATTTTTATCGGAGGGCCCCTTCATGGTGTCATATTCAACAGGTCTGAGGGAAGGTCTGAAAACAAAAACCGCAAAATTTTAAACGATCTGCCTCGGAATGAGAAGTATTTGAGGCGTGGGGGCATCTTTGGGACACACACACACACACACACACAGACACACACACACACACACACACTCTCTCACACTCTCACGGTTGAGTGAGGAATTCGGAGAGCCGCAGCAGTCTGAACATCAACACGCCAACGTCCGTGGAGCGTTTTGAAGCCAAAATACTGGAAGTGCAAATGGACTGACGCACAATCACACGCACACCCTGAGGTGGTCCTAGAAATCATCCTTTGTTTTTTTTGTTTCTTTTTTTTGGGGGGGGGGGGGGCTGCGACTCCGATATCACAGCGTAGACTGAGGTGAACAAACACGACGAGCGGTTAACAGTTTCCGTTAAAAAAAAAAAAAAAGGAAGAAAGACCCCGTCGCAGCTTAGGACGACCGACCTGTGTTAAATAAAGATCGCAGGTGTAGATGTCGGGCGGGGCCGGGGGCGGGGCCGGGGTACGATCGATCATCGGAAGGATAATATTGATCATCACCAGCTTTTTCGACAGAGTCACGTGACCTGTTAACTGAACAAAAACCTAAAGCTTTTCTTGTTGTTTTTTTGAGTCCGAGTCCTGATGCGATGTGTTGCAAGTTCCTTTATTCTTGTGGTGTGTTGTTATGGTTTTTAATTTTTTTTTCTTTTTCAGATGAACAAATCTATGCTTAAGTGGCCACTTGCCTTGTAACATTGTTTTACTGTGTGCATAAGCAGTAAATGACTAAGTACTGTGGTGTTTACAGAGAGAGAGAGAGAGAGAGAGAGAGAGAGAGAGAGAGAGAGAGAGAGAGAGAGAGAGAGAGAGAGAGAGAGAGAGAGAGAGAGAGAGAGAGAGAGAGAGAGAGAGAGAGAGAGAGAGAGAGAGAGAGAGAGAGAGAGATTTTTTGTTGTGTTTCTTCGTAGCCGTAGAGCTAATCATGGTACCAGTCACTTTACACTGCTACCACACCGCGTTAACTCTTGTATGGGTGCAATGAAATAATGAAGAGAATAAATAGAGAAATTTCATCAAGACTATATATATTTTTCTACCATATATGAGTTTTAAGCTGGGCGAGCAGCCGGACACTCGGGGAGGGAGGAGGACACGCATCTGGTTGAACGCAAACCTGGCGTCACCGCAACCCTAGGAAGCGACCCCTCCATTTGGTTTTGTGGTTTTTCAGGGTGACGGCCGAGTGCGACCGCGCCTCGAGTGTCGCGCGCCGCAATCGGCTATTGACCCGGCGCGCTCTCTTCACCCGTGGGTTGTGACGTGTCGGTTGCCAAACGGATCGGATTTTAAAATTGCCATTTATTTTTTATTTTTGGACTTTAGACGAAAACACTTTGTAATTTTGTTTCCCTGCCGCTTTGATTACAGGCTGTGAGACGGGGCAGCCGCACCCCCCGCCGAGATCTTAAATCTGCCAATTTTTTTGGGGGGGGGGGGCATCGGATATAAAAAAGAGTGCTCGTCTGGGGGCCTTGGACCAGCGTCGGCAGTCACTGGCTCGGTGGGAGCAGATCCCGTCGACCAAAACGTGCATAGAAAAAGAAAAATGATGACTCGGGCGACGTTGTTGGTCCTCCGCTCATAAAGATTGCGGTGTTTCCTCTTCGTTTGCGCAGGGAGCCGATCTTTTAGTCCGAACAGACTGAAAACACAACGGAGGCTTTAAAGCCGCCGCTTGGTCTCGCAGGTTTCCATTCAGGCCAAACACCAGCAGCTGACATCACCGGCGGACATTTTAAACCAGAGCGTCGATCGCCTGCTTCACAGTTTGGTTGGAACGAACCGTGAACATGATCCGACCTCCTCTGGACGGGAGGTCGGATCTGGGAGGCGGGGGAACGCCGACGGGAAGGGGATGCGGATTCTCCCGTTTGACTCTTGTTTGGTGGAATGGGGTTGATTTTACTGGCGTTTGTGGTTAAGTAGAGGTGGAGTTGATCGGCATCCACATCTTCCTCGCGTTCGAACGACCGGTCGAGCCGGCGAGTGTCCACGCTCCTGGTGAACAAGAGGGATTCCGAACGGCCGGCCAAGCTCGGACCACAGCCGCGCGCGTCCGCTTTCAACAAATTAGTGACGCCAAGCATATCCGTCACCTGAACAACTTTTTAAATGGGTCATGCGCCGCGTTGCGCAGGCGGCCTCCACCCGCGTCACGCCGCCCCCCCCCCGCGGACCCCCCGCGCAGCTCCCTGGGTCATTCTTTTATCCCCGTGCATTCTCAGTCCTGATAGGCAAGAGGGATGCAGCGATGGAGGTGGAGAGGGACAGCGTCTTAGACCAACATCAACTCATCAGTAGTAACGTAGAAGGCGGGCGGGCAGTGGCATCGCCGCGACGGGAGGCGATTCTCTGTGTAGTTGGTCGGGGGAGGTTTGGCGGGCAGAACGTGCCATTTTTTTCTCCTCGAAACGTGCAATAAAAGAAGCTGAAGTGCAGCAGCAGCATCGCGTCGCCGCATGGTGCGGGGGGCGGCGGGGCATCGGTTTTGACCTTCATCCGAAAACGGCGACACTTGACAGGGATGTGGCGTGCTGTCTAGCTAGTGCTCTGGTCTGTTTTGTGATAGAATGTGCTCCTTGGCTGGCCCTGCAGGCTTCGCAGCTCTGTGTTGTCTTTTTACTGTTTGCTATTAAACTGTCTCGTCCTCAGATTTAAAAAGGAAAAAAAAAAAAAAAGGAAAGAAAAAAACAATGTAATAAAATAAAAAAATAAAAAAACTGCCCGGGCTCCACAGCAAGATCTCCAAGCCCTTCTGATTTGCATATATCGTACTGTAATGTTTTATTTAAATTTTAATGATAAAATGTCTGCATTTAAACTAATTAAATTATGGGAATTAAAATTACAAAGAGTACCTAAATGACATTGTGCTGTGTGGATTATTTACAGGGGATGCCGGGGGGGGGGGGGGATTCTGGAAATGCTAAATCCTAAATTTGATGGCTCTACTGACCGTAAATCCCCACAATTCTCAGCTTTATCTTTCAAGAGCATAAAACCGAATAATTTGCTCTAATTCATTGAAGCAGAATTTATTTTCCGTTTCAGAGGGGGGTTGATCTGCCAAACTCACGGCAGAGTGATTTGGCACGGTAAGCACTGGACGACTCGAAATGGCTCAGTCGTCCCATGCCGGTCACCACTGAACAGCCTTTTGGATCTAGGATGCTTTTATGCGGCACTCTGGCCCGGCGGCACGACTAAATCTTAACTTTTGATTTCACCTCTAGATAATGGAAAAAATATCTCAAACATCTGAGCATCGGGGCACTGTTTTCACCCGCTATATAAGGAAAGTTTGCACTGAAAGCAGGTTTGTAAGATGTAAAATAGAACAGGATCTAGAATCAGATTATTTGCAAAATTGATGTTCTTCAGTAATATTTATTCATCATATAATGAATATGTTAATAATGCCAAGCACCCTCTAAAAGGGCTGAATGTCAAATCAAAGGTTCATTTTTGGGACTGTTTTGATATACGCTGGATTGCAAACTGCCATTTTAATGATGTATGATACTGACACAGCATATCATCGATGGTAGACCACATGATACCTCTACATGACTAACTGTACAATCTAGACCACAGTGCGTCAATATTACATTTGACTCATTATGCAACAAGGTGCATTTGCCTTCTACATCAGTGCAGGGACCATTAAACCTTCTCCATGCACCATGAAATGTTTTGCTCTCCTGTCGCTCAGAATGAAAAACCTCAGGTCAATGCACATCAGGTAACACAGATGATAAATGTTCATAACCCGACACCATGACACGCACTGTACAGGAGGCCCTTGAGATGCCCAAGCTGCGCCCAGGACCCCAGGACCCCAGCACCGTGGTAAGATTTTCTCGTGCCAAACACCCAGAGCGAGCTCCTCTGAAAGGGCTGCAGACATTTTCCCGTGTGAAGATGGTTACACACTGAAGTGAAGTCAATAATTATTATAATTATAATAATTATAATTATAGTTCATTCTGTTTCATTGTGGTGTTTCTCTTGTACAGTGAACTTCATGCTGCAAAGATCTGGTTCCATCCACTTAAACATTTTCTTTACCTCTATAAAGCCACATCATGGTTGCTGCAAATACATCATTTCAGCTCAGGGATATTAAAAAAAAATCACAAGCTCTGATCTCGAGGTTTATCTTCATTTGACAGGTGCATAGGTAGGAGTCGGAGTTGGAGGTGGAAGTAAAAAAAATAATTATATATATATATATATATATATATATATATACACACACACACACACACACACTACTCACAAAAAGTAAGGGATATTCGGCTTTCGGGTGAAATTTCAGGATGAACCTAAAATGCACTATAACCTTTACAGGTGAACTTAATTTGACCTTCTCTAAACTTTTGAATGCACATGTCCAACTGTTCAATGTTTCAGTACTTTTTGCACGACTTGCTGCTCTCTAACAAGGAGCTGAACGGCAAAATTCACAACAGGTGTTTGATCCATGAATCGACCAATGCATTTCCTGGTTCAATTAGAATTGGAACAGTCCTTTTCATCATGCTGTTCACATGTTGACATCATGAGACCAAGACGTCACCAAACAATTGATCAACAGTACCTCACCTTGTGAGGCTGCAAACAGGATGTTGTCAGAGGGAAGTGGCCACGGAGCTTAGAGTGTCACAGAGTGTCATCAGCAGGTTGCAACAGAGATACAGAGACTGGAAGAGTCACAGAAAGGCATAGAAGTGGACGTCCTTTGGCCACATCCCACACTGATGAGCGCTTCATTGTGAACAGTGCCCTGCGGAACCGGATGATGAATGCTACTCAACTCCAGGCACATTTTAGGGAGGTGAGAGGCACCAAGTGTCACGTCAGACCATTCATAACCGTTGACATCAGTGTGGTCTGCGTGCTAGACGACCTGCAAGGGTACCTGACCACACCACCAGGCACAGGCATCATCGTCTTGCACGGGCCAGGGAGCATTTACGCTGGACGAGGGACCAGTAGCCTCAGTGCTGTTCTCTGATGAAAGTCGATTCACGTTGAGCAGAAATGATGGACGCCAACGATGTTGGAGACGTCAAGGAGAGCGCTATGCATCAGCCACTGTTGTCACCAGACGAGCCTTTGGTGGTGGTGGTGTTACAGTGTGGGCAGGTGTCTCTAGTCAATACAGAACTGCCCTACACTTTGTGCATGGTACAGTGACAAGCCCATACTACCTGAATAACATCATTAATCCAGTCATTGTGCCCCTGCATGAACAACACAGGCCTCATTTCATCTTCATGGACGACAATGCTCCAGCTCATGGAGGTCGCATCATTAGGGAACGACTGCTGGAGACTGGGGCACCTCAAATGGAGTTGCCTGTACTTTCTCCAGACCTGAATCCCATAGAAAACCTATGGGATCAGCTGAGTCGCCGTGTAGAGGCTCGTCACTCTGTACCCCAGAACCTTAATGACCTGAGGGCCGCCTTCAAGAAGAGTGGGGGGCCAGGCCTCAGCAGACAATTAGTCGACTTGTGAACAGCATGAGACGTCATTGTCAAGCTGTAATTGATGCTCAAGTGCACATGACAAGTTATTGACGCATTGACATTTTTTGTTGTGGTAAACCCACCACTGTTGTTGGCTTTTGTTTCAATCAATTGTTTGAGATGAGGAAATCACCATTGCACTCTTCTACATAAATGCTCTACTTTCATATATCGCTGTAGCGTGAACTTTTTACTTTTCCATAAATTTCAGCTGAAAGCCAAATATCCCTAACTTTTTGCGAGTAGGGTGTGTGTGTGTATATTATATATACATACACACACACTGTTTATACTGTATATATTGCTTGTCAATAAATGCCCCCAAAAATTGCACAAACCAGACAGCACAATTCTCCGCTAATTTCCATCCAAAACATTTTTATTGTCCTCCAACTTGAAAGGTTTACCCTGTCGTTTGGCTTGGTTCCCAGGCCAAAAACATACATTGCATTCCTTAAGGTAGCAGTGGAGGCATACAAAGATCTTTTTTTTTGACTCAGAGAAATCAATGGAAAGAGCATACAGGATTCTCCCCATCAGGTCACGTTTTTTTTTTTGTTTTTTTTAATTATCTTTGCATTCATGAGTAATGGAGAGAGGGTTAATTTTGAGATCACAGGAAGCTGGAGACTAGCATCTGGTCTTAAAAAAAATAAAATTAAAATAAAATAAGAACTAAAAATCACCGTATCGAGACCAGGGTTGTTGGGTTTCCTCCGTGTTAGAAAAGGCCTGAAAACAGTCGCAGCACTAAAGAGATTTATCCCCCACGTTATGAATCACCACCTCCAGCCTCCTAGCGCCGTTGTAGTGTTTTGCGGGTGGACACTGTGTGGATATGCCGTTCAAAAACCCAAGGTGCCCACAGTCGAAACGAAGCGCGGCCACGCGACCGGATACATACGTCACTGGGGGGGGGGGGGGGGGGGGCGCGGGGTAGGGGCGGGGAGGAGCGGGTTCGGGGGTTCGGGGGTTCGGGGGTCAAGATTCGATATGAACGCGACCAAACGTGACCAAACAGTCTTGTCGTGTGTGGTGACTGTGCAGTTCAGAATGGGCACACGGTGATTTAAGCACATGCTGACGTTTTGGTAAACCATCCAAGCGTTTGTTTGTTTTTTGTTTTTTTCTGTTTTCATTATTATTATTTAATAACTATAAATACACAGCAGCGTTTTTTTTTTTTTTTGTTTTTGTTTTTTTTTGTCGTCGGAGAGTTTCCTGCCCGTCCTCTTCCTCTTCCTCCTCCTCCCCGGGTGGTGAGTGTGTAAGGACGCGTTCCGTCTCTTAATGGCTAACTACGTTCGCTCGTCTGCTAGAGGAAACATGGGTTATGTGGAATTGATTATCGACTTTCATATAGATTTTCTATAATATATTCATATATAATAATTTTTTTTCCCCCGCTCTCTCTCTCGCTCTCTCTCTCTCTCTCTCTCTCGCACCCACCACGCTCGCTCGCTTACACATTCTCGCATCTCGCTACTTTAAGTCAATGTACACAAATGTAATAAAGGTGGGGATGAGTCGGGAGCGACAGAGCTGAAATGACAATCACTGAGAAAAACAAAAAAAAAAAAAAAAAAAAAAAAAGCCATAAAGAGCCGCAGTGTTTTGTTTTTTTTTCTTTTTTTTGTGGTTTTTTTTTTTCATCCATTGGCAGTTGGACAGACACACCAGTCAGCCAGGTACAATGGTCGTTTGGGGTAGGGAGGGGTTGGGCGGGGGCGGGGGGCGGTGCGGGGCGGTGCGGGGACGTTCGGCGGCCATGTCATCAAAGGGGCGGGGCGGGAGGCTCTTTCTTCGTCGTCGTCGTCTTGGTCGCCGTCTTGGCGGTCTTGGCGGCGGGGGCCGTCTCCTTCAGGTTGAGGTTCTCCAGCGCCACGTCCAGGGTCATGACCTCCACGCAGCCCATGGCCTCGAAGTCGGCGAAGTTCCGCAGCGGGGCGTGGCCGTCGTCCTCGTCGTCGGAGGACGAGGCCGAGGCGTTCTGGTCGGGCAGCAGCGTGGACAGCAGCAGCTCCGTCACGAACAGGCTCCGGTCGGCCCACTGCGCCTCGCAGGCCTGCCGCTCCGACTCAGACAGCCGGGGTTCGCTCAGCCTGGAGGGGGGGGGGGGGGGTCATGAGCATCAGTCTCAACATTTCAGGGAGATGATTAAGAATAAAAAAATAAATAAAAATAAAAAATACTATTTATTTATTTATTTTTCTCTCAGCTGTTCTCAACCCGGGACCCCAGGGGCCCGTCGAGAGATTCCCGGGGGCCCCCAGTACAATGAGGAATCGCTAAAAACATCAGAAAGTGTACAATAACGACCGTTTGGATCCTACCTTCACTGTTATCTCTACAACTACAGATGCTATGTCACGTCTAACAATAAGGGATCAGGGCCCCAGACATTTAATCTGATCACATGGGGCCCGACGTCTCGGCACATACTCAGATCCTGACTGGCGGTCGGCGGGGGAAGGGTTAGGGTTCGGGTCCGGGTGAGATGGACCGATTCAAATATCGCAATATCTTTGGACAAAGACCTAAATTTCGATAATTTCAGGATCATTTTGGGAATAGCTCCTTTCAAAACATTTCCACACACAAATATTTAGCAATCATTAGTAATGTGGATGTTACGCATCCACGAAGTTGAGATATTTGAATGACTTGCGTGGAGGACCCACCTGCTGAGTAGGAACTGGGAGCTATGGGAGGCGTGCTGGGCGCTGGGCTCGGGCGGGCCGGGGTTGGGGCTGGGGTTGGCGTTGTGGTTGGCGCTGTTGCCGGGGTTGGCGGCGGCCGAGTTGGTGTTGAGGATGGCGTTGGCGCGCCCGCTGCCCCGCGTGGCGTTGCGGGCCGTCTCCAGCTGCTGGCGCGCCGCCTGGGCCTGCTGGCGCTCCAGCTGGAGCTGCATCTGGAGCTGCTGGAGCTGCGAGGCCGACGGGCCCGAGCTCAGCTGGCCGCCCGCCGAGCGCCGCACGCCCGACAACTGGGACAGGAGCTCTGCCGGAGGAGGAGAGCACTGGGTGAGGATACGGTCTCAGTTGGGGACGCACCAATGCAGTGGTTGCACACGGGACATTCAACACCACCTTGAGTATAAACATTAGGGCTGCACCCAAATAGTCGCCCCAACGTCAGTCGACAAGGAGAGTCAACCAAGTTTTTCATTCAGGCTACACGGATGGATTGGTGTAACGCTAGAGACAGCTTTTGATGGCTTGACCGTCATGCGTGAGTATAGATTAAATTTATATTTTAAAGGCTGGTTGTAGGTCATTGTGTTGGTGTTACTGATAAATTAACCAGACGTTCAATCCCCTCGATGGCTGCTCAGACATTCAGAATAGGGATGTTCCTGACGACTCGCTTCCCTGACGTTTAAACGGAAGGTTAAACTGCGACTGGTCGTCTCATCTAAAAGTCCAAAAAGTAAATTGCGTTTATTACGAGAGCGGTTTGAAACCGTTAATCACGTTCTTCAATAACCAACTCGTATTTGCCCCCGAGCCCCGGGGCGTCCCGGGGAAGGCGCAGCGACTGGGCGAGTCCGCGGCCCCCGGGAGGTGCCAGACAGGAGGCCCGGGAAAAGACGCTGGGAAAACGATGTTCCACACAAGTTTCAGTGCAAATTAAGTTGACCCATTATTGTGTCGGCTGGTTATTAGCTTTAATATTTAACTGTGACGTAGCACAGTGTTAACAATGTTGGCTATAAGATTCTTCCTCGGCTGATGCCCCAAAAACATGTTTTAATAATCAAAGGGATATCAAAACGTGCAACGATTAGTCAACTAATAGTTTGAAAACCTTTAGTCGGGGGCAGCCCCAATAAATATCAAGACTGTTGTTACTTATTTGGACTGCTGTCGTATCCGGATCTTTAGTACTATCATCCTTATTAATCGTGTTATTATGGACTGCTATTATTGCCTGCCGCGCTGTCCTTTGTTCTTTTCTGCTCTAATGCCGCAATTTTCCTCCAGAGATGGATAAAAAGTTGTTGTGGTCAACGTGGGGTCATGGTGCCCACAGGGGTCCCTTCCAAGGGTTCCAGGGGGCCCGCATAAAAGTTATTATTTTGTTTACAACACATGAATACCCTTAGAGAACGTGCCATAATGACCGTTTTGATGCTGGTTGTACTTTTATCTCCCTAACCACAGTATGGAGGTTTGAACTACATCACATCCAACCGTGAAGACCCTGGGTCCTGATGTGCATCAAACTCAACGTCCTTGATTTGGAAAAAAATGCAGAATCCAATTATCTAATCTAACTTTGTGCGTCCTTCAATTATAATGACGTTCGATTATCTCGATAACCCTTCACCCGGTCTACGTCACACTTAAATTAACTTGAATAAACAGCGACCGGCGAGCCAGCGGGGGTTTCATCTTCCGCGGTTGAACACAGCACTACAAAGTCTTACATTTTGAACGGGCGTGCACTCGTGGTTTATGACTGCGCAATGGTCAGGGAAGGAGGACCTGGTTGGGAACGCTGGCATCCACCACAGGGCATCCAGACATGGCTGCGGAGGACTGTGTGTGTGTGTGTGTGTGTGTGTGTGTGTGTGTGTGTGTGTGTGTGTGTGTGTGTGTGTGTGTAACTGCCTTCTTCTGCTTCTGCTTCGTTGGCGTACAACACCGGGGGCAGCTCTTCCTGACGGGGAATTTACGGCGGCTTCCATCCCGTACCATTGCACCGGCGCCTCCTGCTGTTTAACCGTTCTCACTGCTTCTGCGCGTGACACCGTGTTTTTTGCCGTGTGTGTGTGTGTGTGTGTGTGTGAGTGTGTGTCGCCCGACCAACCCTGGTCTACTGACCTAGCCTCTCTCTCCCCCCTGCACTGTACGACGCCGCCGCCCCCCAAAAATGCCCAGCTTTATAGGAAGAACGACTTTGACGTCACAGGGACACCACATGACGATGTCGCCCGGTTGCCGCGGTGCCGCAGACGTAGTGCTGACTTTTACTTATACTCTTACTTTCTGCCTTTTCTACAAACGTGGGGAATAAAGGTGTTGGCAGATACCGAATAAACCGACCCAATCCCAAAAAATGGTTTTACTGAAAAATATCGTCTTCATTAATCAGTAGAACATGATGATGGACAGAGGAGATTTTTTTTTTATTTAATATTTTTATAGGTGTAAAACGAAGGAAGGACGTGGTAAGGTGTAGACGTTCTGATCGAACATTTTGGTAACTTTGCAAACTACCGCACGGTCCTACTTACTAACAACACCAGGTAGGAGTCAGACTATTTAAACACGTGCAGTAGTTTGACAGGAAGTGAGCAAACAAGTTGATGAATAACACAGCAACAGGTGGGACGACAGGGAAAACCGCTGTTAACCAATGAATAATCAATAAATCAATCAAAATCAACAAATAAACCAATAAAACTTTTACTGCAGGACGTTTGGACATGTTTGTGCTTCAGCTTTTGATTGCTTGCTAAGTTATCTCATTCAAAAAGGGCCAAAGCTACTATTGATGTGCGGCTGAGCAGCCCCGGTGTCGCCCACGCCACGAGGCAGGGCCGTACGGGCCGAGCCGCCCAGCGGGCCCTCGTCCGTCGCCGGGCGCCTTGTTTTCCAGGCGGATCGGAACAGACGCGCTCGTTATAGCGCAGCTGGAGTCGACATCGGGGGCAGAGCTGCTGAACCCAAAAAGAATTGGGAACAGAATAAACAAGGCGTTGCCACGGTAGCATTTCCACCGGCACATTTTGTTAACTTTGGAGTACGCCTGCAAGCCTGTGGTGAAGTTCACAGCACTGGAGCTCCTGACTGCACTGGTGTCGTACTGTTAATGTGTAAATGCTACTAATGAGAAAATGATAAATGCATAACTACCTTTAATATAAACAAACAAATAAAGAAATAAACAAACAAACAAATAAAAGTAATTTATTTTTACATTTGAAATGTGTTTAGAAAGTGTTTCCTTCTGTTGACCTATTGAGGTTAAGCCACAAACTGCTCCATTGTGCAATGTTTTAGCCATTCTGAGCCCGTTTAAAAGCTTAGGAAAAAAACTTTTTGTTTTCCACCCGGTGGTTGTGTCAACCTGTACAGGCTAACAGGGAAGAGGAAAACGTGTCGATGGAAGAGGAAAATGTATGGATAGAAGAGAAAAATGTATGGATAGAAGAGGAAAATGTATAGATGGATGCGGAAAACGTGTAGATTGATAAGGAACATAACAGAAAAGACAGCTACCACGCCATTCCCCACGTGTGAGGACAAACAAAACGTTATGGCTTTCAGAATGTACAGTAAAACAACAAACGACGCGTGTGGCTGACCTGCGATGGGGTCCATGGCCTCTCTGCTATAGTTGGAGCTCTGCGAGGAGCTCTGGCTGGTGGAGAGCCCCCCGGTGGTGCTGCTTGTGAAGTGCATGTTGGACCTGCGGGCGCGAGGACCCCCGAGGCCGCGGCCCGGATGGAACATCCTCCGCACGTGCCGCACCCCGCTGGACTCGTCGTGAGGCGCACCGTCAAGGACATTTCGCCTCACACACTTAAATGGAGCAGCGATTCAATTTGTTGTATACATCTATTGCATTTTAGTGTTGTTTAAATCGTATAAACTTGCAATCGATTCCTTAAAAAAAAAAAAAAAAGTATGCAGCATTTAAGTTCTTCATTTAAATGTTTCCCGTCGACCTTAAATGAATTAACAGGACACCCAGAACAATTATGATCCGCTGATTCCTTATGATCCATTAATTCCAGTGAATCAATTCAGAGTAAACAAACACACCCATGACCATCCTTTCAGTTGGCTAAACAAATGGGCCTCCAACGTCGTCCAATCGACCACACAGAAGTGGCTTAATGGTTAATATGAAGCTGGATTTTGTTCCAGCTTCATATTAAGGGTAGGGCAGGGTAAAAAAAATTTATTGCTATATCTAAGTGGGGAAGAGGATGAAAAACACAAGGCGGTGGCTCTATAAACACTACTGTGTGCAGATACACTAATCCCACAGGGAAGCCTTAGCAGAGCCACTGAGGTGAAATAAAATACAAAAAAAAAAAAAAAAAAAAAAGACAAATGAATCTTTTGAAAGGCATTCCAACTTATTACCGTTACATATGAAGTTAAACTGAGATAATTAACAAGATCCTTTTGTTTATATTCCCGCTCTCTTCAGATCATAATGACAAAATATTGCCTGTGACACTTGTACTTTGCGCCGCCAGAGCTTCACTTCAAACCTCTTATTTTATTATTTTGTCGATGTACCTTTTTTACTGTGTAATAGCACTGGCGCCATGAGCTGTATCATATAAAAACTATTGTGCATTTTTGCAAAAACAGCAGCATGGTGGCCAACCGCTACGGCACAGGGAGCAGTTGACATCAGCCGCTTTCATACAGAGATCCCGCAACACCACCAATAAGAAGATCCCACGAGGAAGAGAAGATTATCTACATGACGATAGGGTCGTGTAGGTTACATAATACTTGTTAAACGCAACCATTTCCGCCAAAATTAAAGTCAACTATTGTCACAAATGCAATTAAATTATGTAATTTCTGCATTAGACGGAATCTTTTGCGTGAAAGATTTTTGTAAAAAAAGGTTGGTAGCAATTGTCATTATGTAAAAAAAAACCTCATCGATATAGAAGAGAATCCTATCGTGGACACTCGTCTATATCTGATTAAACCGATATGAATCAAATCGTGCGATCATGCCCAATACCGCCCCAATCTTAGTAGTTCACCAACTCCAGCCTCCCTGTCCATTTCCGAGATGTAAAGCAGTGGAATCCCCTTTAATTAACCACCATGTCCTGGGATAGTGACATGAAAATAGCCGTCTGGTCTACAGTAATTGCCCGGGGTTTCATTTGGACACACGTCACCAAAATTTCTTTCTGGCACATTTTAGACGATAAGTCGTGAAGCAGTTATAAAAATTCAGCGTGTGTTTTTTCCCCCGCCTACAATGACCGTTTAAAATGTCCACTTACAGCTACAATCTACAAAAGATTTTCATTGAAGTAAATGTCTGTTAAGTCACGGGCCCTGGCATGTGCAGTATTCCGAATATGAAGAGGCGGGTGACGTCGGTGGTGACGTTCCCAGGAAAAATGACAAACGGCGCACGGTTAATGAGGCCTCCTCAATCACCCAGCGGTGGCACAGCTGACGCGACCGACTCGCTCTCCTCTGCCTCTACGGCCCCAAACATGACTTTCTAGAGGAAGTAAAAGTCGTAACCGTGTTGCCGTAGGTGAAGGATCATTAACACGAGGCCCGGCCACACACACACACACACACACACACACACACACACACACACACACACACACACACACACACACACACACACACACACACACACACACACACACACACACACACACACACACACACCTCACCGAGGAAGTCACGTGGCGAGCGGAGTTTCCGTTATCCGGTTATTACCGTTTTTTGACCGGAAAAATCTGCTGAAGTCCGTTAAATCTCTCTGGTCGTAGTGTCCGGTTAAAATAATTCCCTCTAAGCACATTTTGAATTATTGCCATGCGATAAAACGATAACCATAATCACCATATATTTTTCCTCGATGTTGAAATGAAATAGACCCGATCGTTGCCGTGAAAAAAATTCCGCGGATCTGTTCATTTCCGCGTTGCAAACGGAACGCCAATCAGTTTGGTCGATCTAAAGCTGACCCGTCATCTCTAACCAATAACGTTTGTCGACATGGAAATAAGCCCCACCTCCTCCCTCGTGCACAGGTTGCGCTTGTAAACACGCACGGAGTAGAGAGAGCACAGCGTCCAGAACTCAGAGGAGAAGCAGAAAGATGATGTCACGTGACAACAATCACACATACATCAATAGTTTGGAGTTTTTTTTTTTTATTATATTTAAGTTCAGACCCAAGGCAGACGGTAAATATCCACTGTGTTGTAAAATATGTGGACGGGACACGCCACAAACTTTAATTATTTATTTTGACCTACTTGCCATATTTATTTTATTTCTGATTTTTATCAACATTTTTATTTAGGTGAAAGGTTAACTAAAGCAGCTGCACACGGAAATGATTTGATTTCTAGAAGTAATATGCGTAATATTTATTTATTAGTTTCTTTTTAAAACGGCGTTAACTGACGGGAATTATTTTATTTTGAATATTCGATAAAAAATATATTATAAATCTACATACCTGCATGAATTCATTCTTTATATATCCTGCTTATCAATTGTTTTTTAGCTCAATAAACACAGATAATATTTGACCGGAATCTCTCCCATTTGTCCCGGAAATTGAAATCTCCCGGGACACGTTGACTGGCAGCAATTCTTTCGAACTGAAGCTCTGGCTTGCGAGTAAACGTTTACCACGGCTGAACAAGAGACCGAAAAGAACGATGACTGCTGACGACGAAGCCTCCAAAACGAGTGCGAATCCAAAGACAAATGAACAAATTCGACGTTGGAACCAAAGGCAACCGACCGACATCACCGTCCGGAACTCTGGGAGGTGAGGTCCAAAAACACCACCTGCAGTTCAATTACCGCCAAAAACCACGGAACAGAAAACCTTCGAGACGGGCACTTTAAATTTAAATCATTCCAGCTCTCCCCCCCTCCCCCAAATACCCCTTTTGGAGGCGTTCCCTTGCCCGTCTCTGGCTTCACGGTGACAAGTCCTCCGTTTGGCCTGTGAAGCCCCCTTCGGACCGCGACGCTGATTAGAGCGCGACACATATAAACTCGGGACCGAATTAAACAAAGCCCCTGTTGCCACGCCGAGGGCGAGGAGCGCCGGCGGTCAGCTGATACGGGCGCCGCGCGGCAGTAATCGCGGCGGAGCTCGGGGAGGTCAAACCGCAGGAAAAGGATATCAAGTCCCTCGGCGCTCTGTGTTCAAGTGTTAAATGAGCAGCAAAGTCGTCTGTCACGTGGTTGGGGTCGCCGCCGGGCAGCGCTGCACATATGGGACAGATCTGAATGGAACCGGGGGGGGGGGGAGAAAGCACAACAAGACATCAGAGCACTTCACCACAACAAACATTGCGTGGCTCATATCGCACCGGGTTCAAGAACAGCGGGTATCCGTCCAAATATACTTTGTTGAAAAGGGGCAGGGGCAACATCGACAAAGTCAAATATTATGACGGCGGATACCTCAATACCGACGGTTTCACAGTATTTTGGGAGCGACCGTCGGCGCGTTCATGGAATGTTTACACACAAGAGCGTCATTGGCGATGTGGACGTCATGTCCGAGCAGCCGCGTTGGAAACGTCCATTTCATTCCAGGAAAATGCGTTTCTTCATTGCGACGCAGCTTCAAAGACAACGTTTAATTCTATTACGATATCATGATACCCGAATCCCAAACAAATTCGAGTCACACGTCACAATTATCGTTATTAGATGGAGACATCACCGGCACTGCTTTGTCGCGCCAGGATGTTCGCGTGACAAATCAGACGACTTCCAGATGACTTTCAAAAACCTAAGCACTCAAGATTTTTGGTTTATTACTTGCCATCAAATAATTAAATATCCGTGTTCATCATTCAGAGGTCTTATTAACCCTTTCCAGCATAATAACAACGAGGAGACGGTACCCTCCAGCACATCTAGCTGTGTTCATATATTTCTCTTTTCCCAAGATTTCTATTGACTTCAGAGATGGGTAACGATAAACCAACACGCTTCAACTTCACTTTTCTACTCTGTTGAAAATGAAGATCTTAACATTTCAGGGTTCCCGTAGTAAGCTTTTCCACAATAAATATGATGGTTAACATCGGTTCACATGACAAATTGGGCGACTTCCATATGATTTTCAAAAACGTAAGCACTCAAATTTGTTATTACTTGCCATCAAATAATAAGATGTTTCATGTACATCATTTAGAGATGAACCCGTTCCGGCATATTATATATACTTCTGTGACCGGTCACGATAAAGCCGTATCCAACCCAACTCACAAAACCTTTAAGGGGACGTTTTCAAAGCTTGTAAAAAAATAAAAAGGCACGAACGTGGTCTCGGCGACACGACGCCGGGTCTCCGGGAGGGGGACTCACCACTTCTGTGGACGTCTCTGTGTGTTCGGCGGCCACGTGCTCCTGCAGGGAGATCTCCGTGTAGCCCATCCTGCCGCAGTAGGGACATGTGAAGGCCTGTGGCTGCTCCACCGAGAAGGCCTCTCCACCGTAGTAAAGGTCTGCAAGGGAACGCACGACCGGTTGTTGTTAGTTTTTTTCCCTTCTTTATTGGTTATTTTTTTGAAAAGGCACGATTCACAATTTTAAAAAGGAACTGCGCCAGAGTCTGCTTCAACTAAACTAGCATCACAGTCCTCCGGTCAGGGAGCGTAAACAAGAGACAGTCACAAAATAACAATGTACATGGAACTCACAACAACACTATATTAACAGCAGATATTACATCTATAAATGCGTGCCTCAGCATTTAAAAACACACAGGAAGCATCTACTGATAATAATTGTAATGAATGCCAATTTCTGACAACCTTTCCGAGATACAGCAGCTTGTCGACTACGTCACCGAGCCAGCACAGCAACGCCCTTCTTATCCAAACTTCCGCATTTTTTCACCCCGTTCCTCCCCTCGCTACATTTGTCGGTTACTCGGCAACAGCTGCTGCGAAGACGCGAGAGATTTGGCGAAAAGTCAATGTGATGTCTGCCCGTTAAAGCACCTTTCAGGACTCAGAGACGTCGGCGCCGTTGAAGGTTTCTGGGCGAAGTTTAATGTTTTTATTTTATGTTTATGGATCGTACTGGGAGTAAGCGGTGCTGGATATTGATATTGATAAATTTAAACTGTTAACGGCTCAGACAGAACTTTGTAGAAAACGTGACATTAATGCAAAACGGATGCAAAACTATAAACACTGAGAAAGTGCACCATAATAGTAAAATATTGATATTGTACTGTATTGATTGTATGTCTACTGAATCACAGTTTTAGGAAAGAGCATAGGGTATTTTTTTTTTCCCCTGGCAGAGTTCACATATATTCGGTCTAGTACAGAAATGAAATATCGAAACCCATTTGTGACTATGGTGGTATTCAATTTAAATGGAAAATGGCTGCATCACTTCCAAACAAAGTTGATACAATTTTCAAATCAATTCAGAAATTAAATTGAGAATGGAATCGCATCTCGTTTTTAACCCAATCCTATTGGTTGGATTTTTATTATTATTTATTTGTTTTGGTCATTTAAGAATTACAGACTCCAGGTTTGACCACAACTTCCACTCATGATCAAGGATCACGTTCTGGAGGAGAGAACCGTAGACAGAGCGGCTCGAACCGTGTTGGGGAGATTGGGAAGGAGGTCAACATGGCAGAACTCAAAATCATGCTAACAATTTTCGGGCGCGGCACCATGAGGTGTGTCCTAGGCGACGCGTTGCTTGTGGTTCTCCACATCGCACTACACAAGGTCAAACAAATGATTGTCAAACACGTGGACCCGCGCCTACAAGTTGGACCGACTTGGAGGTGTCGACGAGCAAAGCCCGAACTTCTGCTGCTGAGATATTCATTTTCCGTCACAGAGGAGAACGACGACTCATTTATTTTAAGGCTGCTCGTCATCCCTCAGCGTTCAAAACCTGATAAATGAGCGAGGGAACAGGCACGCCACGTATCACCAATACATTAAGGACGGCAGAGCCATTTGTTGCCGTCCGTCGATCGCCCAAAAAGACAAATACGACAAACATCCGCGGCACTCCTTAGTGCCGCCACGTACCGAAGTCGACCCGGGTAAGTATGCACTGCATGGGGTGTTCTGTGGTGTGTCTGGTCGTTGTGGCTCCGCTCTCGTAGCACGATGCGCACAGGTCGTAGTCATAGCAAATCAAACATTTGTATCGTCGCCCTCTGAAGTTGCCTTTCAAACACGCATCACAGCTCACACCTGCGGAGAGAGAGAGAGAGAGAGAGAGAGAGAGAAATCACAATGTCTTTTTGGTGAAATGGCAAAGGAAGCTGGGGGCAGTTTAATCTGAGAGTTAGAAACAAATGTGATGTTAAACTAGGGCTAGGCAAAGAGTGTTGATGGAACGTAGTTGATCCGTATGGGTCGCCCCCCGCGGTTCGGCACGCAGATTAATTGCAAAATTTTACCATCTTTACTGCCTTTTCCACATGGAATCCGTGACATTGCTGGATAAAAAATATCCGGCAAAGGCAGTAAGGAGTCATTCCCACTTTGGCCTCCTTCATGGAGTAGTTCCGTATGGAGGCTGTTCCACATAGATAGATGACTGTTACGGATACAGTACGTAGTGGGTTAGGATTAGTCCGTTGTGAGTCCGGACGGACTCTTCCCTCCGCTGACGGAGCTGGGACATAAGGATAGAGCCCCCGTCCCCGGACGCAATAACCCTAAACCTAAAGTTATTAAATCGGTGTGATCGTTTTCACCCTCTGCCTCCAGGAGAAGGAACGTTCCCCGACCGTTCCACCTCTCACCGCCCGCTCGCTCCTTCTCCGGTTCTGTGCTCCGGTGCAGCAGGCGGACCAGCGAAACTCTTGTGTCCGATGTCCCCGCACTGCACCCCTAACTCTGAAACACACTTCTAGGGTTTGAGGGGCATTTTTAAGGAGAAAAATAATTACATTTAAGAATATATATATATATATATATATATATTTATATATATATATATATATATATATATTTATATATATATATATAAATATGTCTCTGCAGAGACTGGACGTGTTTCAGTTTCTCCTCTTTGCAGCCAAAGGTTTTTTTTGTTTTTTTTCCAAGAACAAATAATTTTTTTTAATATTTGTACAAAATAAATACTTGTAAAAATCCATTATTTGTGCTCTATTTGCATTCGGCTCCAGCCCAACTTTAGGGCATCGTTACTGCTTCCATTCACACGCACTTCCCGCTCCACTCCGTGATTGGATGAAAATATCGGCAACCGGGAATTGGCTGAGTCCTTTGGCGGTTCTTTTGTTGGACAATTTTTGTTTTTTTATTTTTGTAATTTAATGACCAGTAACTCAATGACCAGTAAACCAGTTCCTATTCTCGCACTCTCAATTTGAGAATAGGAACTGTGAGAATAGGAACTTGTATTCCACGTTGCCGCTTTTACTACACCCAGTGCTTTTCCCCCCGTCTGGAGGAATCTTCAAAATCACCATAAAACCTGTTTCCAGGTCATTCTAACCACCGGCTTTCTATCTCTGGTTCGGTTCAGATATTGTCGAAACACAAGGCGGTGCAGAGCACACACACACACACACACACACACACACACACACACACACACACACACACACACACACACACACACACACACACACACACACACACACACACACACACACACACACACACACACACACACACACACACCTGTTACCGGGGGGTGAGGAGGGGTGCCGTCATGGGGGGAGCCACCGCCTCCTCCGGGGAGCGTAGACCCCAGACCCAGACGGGCTTTCCCCGGGATAAGGGTTACGTTTTTACTATCCTTTTAAAACACCTATTAAGGGATTGCTTTCACCTTCGCCCCCCCCCCCACCTCCTCCGGCATTTGCGTGCTGCTCTTTATACAAATGTTTTGACTATAATGAATTGTTCCAAATTACGTTCCTACGACCAGGTCGTTAATTGGTCGATAAGCGAGGACCTGTGTTATTTCACGGCAAGGGGGTGTGGCCATTGAGAACGCTAGTGTAGTGAATACTGACAGACTTCGGGAACGAGACTGAGAACAGTGATGACATGAGATGTATACAGTGTATATAATATATATATATAGTATATTGTATAAAGTGTATATAGTATATACAGTATATATAGTATATATAGTGTATATAGCATATAAAGGGTGATGCGCATCCGTCACATTACATAACGTTCTATGCGCGTGCACACCCCGTCTCTTAAAGATGAGAGACAAGACAGATGCGTGTTGTGTTTTACTCTGAAGCTCAATGATTGGTTGATAATTAGGGGTGGGCCGTTCACATGATAGTTGTCATCGGATTTGTATCCGTAAAATGTACCGCAACGGTCGTGATCGAAATCTGAAAAACGGTAAGTTGCCTAAAAGAGGCAGTACCTCACCTTATGCATGTCGCGCCATGGGTAGCAGACACCAAATGTTGTAATAATCCATGAATGGTGCCATCCCTTGAAACACTCACATTGCAAATCCTGCATGCCACTGGGTTGCTTTTGCACTCTCGTCTTAGAATAATTCCACGCCACAGACACTCCAGCGCCACTGGATCACACGTGACTTCTCTTTATGGTACGTTGCTGCTACTTTACGACATGTCGTGAATGAGCTGTGGATACAGCAGCTATGAATATTTTTTGATATTTGAAGATTTTATATAAACACCAGACATCTTGAATGTTGTTTTCATTTAAGCCCATGGGCAAAAGTTCCTTGGTTTAAGTGTTTTACAGTATAAATAGAAGGCAAAGATATAATTTGTCTTCTTTTTCTTTTTTTTTTCCCTGCTGATCCAATAAACAATCTGATCCGTGACTCAAAATTGTGATAAGATCTGAACCATGAGTTTTGTGATCTGTTGCACCCCAAATCATATAACATTGATATTGTAATAGTTTAATGTTGTTTGTTCTTTTGGCTGCATTACAGTAAATTAATATGGTTTTCTGTACTTCATAGACTATTCAAGTTGTACTTATCAATGCCTCTATGTCACAATAACAAATTATTGATGATTGTTCCTCAAATATTTCTTGTGTGTGCAAATCTTATGAAAGCACTGAGTCAAGCCCCAAAATATCCTCGAACTTATCAATACCCACACATTTGTCAATATCGCCCAGCCCTATGTCAGACCAACTTACTATAAATTTTACCCCAAATAAAAGAAAAAAAAAGAGTCAGATTTAGCATACATAAAGTTGTAAAATATACACAGATGATTCTTTCAGCATTTTCTGTCATTTTTAACTTTTCGCAGAAGTTCTTCAAGAGGTTCAAGGGGTCCCCAACAAAATGATGTACTGGTTGAATGACACCAAACATCACCCCTATTTAATTTACAAGACTTTAGCGCCATCAGCGAATGCACGATGCTGAATGTTTTTTTTAACCATAGTTTCAATGACAATCTCTTGAACTTGCATAGACAGGTATGGGAATTTGGGCTTAACTAATTTCCAACAGTAAAAGATATCTTCTCAGGTTGGACTTGGAGAGACAAATTAAATGGGGGTCCATGGCATAAACGCATACCAGATTGTGGGTTCTTTATATGAAAAGGATATGAAGAACGGCTGGTCTACATAAAAATTACACACACACACACACACACACACACACACACACGGATATAACAGTATACAACATATTTCAGCAGAAATACTGCAAGATTAAATCTAGTTCAACATACCATTATTTAATCAGGATGCAACTATTCAAAGTTGCCTTGAAATGTGAGACAATGTCCTATACTATAGTCCCTTGCTCATTTATAAAATCCAACTACCCCATCAAACTCCCAAATGAGTGATAGATAGCGATACAGTGACATATTGTGCTGTTTTCACTTCCACTGGCATCACAACCCACCTCTCAAATCTCCTTTGCATCTCCCCAAATCAAACATTGCGGCTAAACGCCTATTTCAACCCAGGGCTTCCCCCTCCAACCTTGTTGTTGTTCTCCTTCTTTTTGGGGTTTCGCGGGGCCTTGCATCCTGAACCATTGCATGACCGTCCTCTGCTCTTTAAACTCTCCTCTCTGCTTCTGCACGGGAGAGCCCGCTCCGCGCCAGCGTGCGTGGGCGCGCGTCCGTGCGTGCGTGCGTGTCTGCAGCTTCCCAACACGGCACTATTTTTATTTTTTACACAATTAAATAATCCCATAGGACACCACCACCAAAAATAAAATAAAAATAAAAAAACCCCAACTCACTAAACCTCCCTAACGTGTATGGCCGTGGTAATTATTATTACTATTGTTGTTGTTGTTGTTGTTGTTGTTGTTGTTGTTGTGCCGGTGCGGAGCGGGGTCTCGCGTGCAGAAGCAGTGAGAACAGTAAAGAAAACCCACGATGGGGTGGAAGACTTTGCTGTTATCCGCTAAAACACGTCACAAAACGTCACAAGCGCCCCCACGCGTGTTATTAGTCCGGCGGACTGGCGGCTCCCGCTCCCAGTGTGAGACTGGAGCTCCGCGCAAACCACGCCGACCCGCCGCCCTGTCCCGGAGCCGATCCTTCCACCGCTCGAATCGGTTGCATTTTTATTTGTTTTTATTTATTTTTTATCTTGCAACACAAGACACAAGGATAACTACACGTTGTTTAAGGAATTTTTTTTTATTTTACACGTTTTGCACGGAGCTCCAGTTCAGCCCCGCGCGACTCTTAAGATTGACTCCGGCAGTGTGTGCGCGCAGCCCGGGCAAACTCCCCCAAATCTCCCATTCACTGCCAGAGAGACGCGACACCGCGGACAGCTCGCTGCTCCACGGCTGCTATTGTTGTTTTATTGTGGTGTTGTGTTATTGTGTTGTTGTCGTTGTGTTATTGTGTTGTTGGTGTGTTATTGTTGTGTTATTGCAGTGTTGTGTTATTGTTGTGTTGTTGTGTTATTGCAGTGTTGTTGTGTTATTGTTGTGTTGTTGTGTTATTGTTGTTATTGCGGTGTAATTGTTGTGTTACTGTTATTGCAGTGTGGTGGTGTTGAGGTGTTATTGTAGTGTTATTATTGTGGTGTTGTGTTACTGCGGTGTTATGATTGTGGCGTTATCATTGTTGCGTTATTACTGTAGTGTTATTGTGCTTGTGGTGTTATGATTGTGGTGGTGTTGTTGTTGTTGTGTTATTATGATTGTGGTGTTATTGTTGTCGCTGGCCCGATCGCGGCCGACTGGAAAGTTGACAGCGAGACGAGAGGTGGAACCCAGAGGCCGCGTGGGCCTCACGGGGCAAACGACCCCGACCGGCCCGGTTAACCGGCCACCCGCCCGAGCTAAGGGCGCCGGTTAGTCGGGTTGCATCGGATATGTCGATAACCGGCCCGGCGCCGTGGCCGTGTGGTGGCGGCAGGGGCGGGAAGGCGACCGACCGAAGAGCAACTCCACTGACAACAAGGTTGGCCGCAAGGACGGAGGTTCGGGCTGCTGAACCGGCGGTCGAAGGCGTGTTGTCGGAGGGGGCGGGCGGCGCGTTTCACCGGGTCTGGCCGGGGAAGGTGTCGGTGTCATGACAGGTTTAGACCCGACAACACCACCCGGCGAAACCACGCTCAGTTTCAGCGTCCCCCACCCGCCCGCCCACCAACTCGCCAACCAACCAACCCGCACCCCCAGCCTCGGCACCCCCCACTCGGCGAGCCAGCCTGCTAACATTAGCACGGCTAGCAGGTTAGGAGCTGCCACCGTGCTAACTGTTACTTAGCACGGTAACGGTATGGCTGCTGGCGGCGCAGGTCGTTGCCGCGCCAGAACGCCACGGCGAGCCCCATCCCCCGGCTCGGCCGGGTAACTGTTAGCGACATTGTGTTTGCCCCGGCCATTGCTGCCGATTTACGGACACATTTCACGGCCGCCATACTGTGTCCTGACACCCAACCCCGTAAATGCTAAGCTATCCGGCTAGCAGCGTTAGCTCCGCTCTAGCAAGCAGTGCTGATTATCCCCGCGTCTTTGAACCGCAGACCTACCTTCATGGCGGGACATCCTACGGGATACGACTGCAGGCCCTGCTTCGGGCTCCTTGGCGTTACAGATCGGCGTAATAATGTTGTCGGCTAAGGGAAAAGAGAAGCCGGGGATGGCTGTCTGTCCCTGGCCGCTTCCCTCATCAAGGATCCGGTCTGGCGCACTGCCCCCCTCCGCCTCCCGCTGTGTCACCGGAGACTGCGCCGCCGCCTCTGACCGCCGGGGGGCGCCGTCGCCTGCTTTGTTGAGAATGAGGCTGCGCTGACACGTCCGACCGCTAGAGGGCGCGCCGGGCTTCTGTTTTTAAAGCTGAGGCCGCGCTGGCCCTTCTGACCGCCAGGGGGCGCAGTTGTCTTTTTTATTATTATTATTATTATTATTATTATTATTATTATTACTGATGCGTCCATAGATCAGGCTACACAGAAAAAAGTACTTGTCATATTATAACAGAGCCTCTCCGGCGGGTTATCTCCCAAACAGGAGCCTTTCTGTGTGGAGTTTGCATGTTCTCCCCGTGCTCACATGGGGTTTCCTCCACCTCACGTCAGTAAGGACCCACCACCAAAAAAAACATGCACCCATCATCGTCTGACCAGCGATGGACACTTATCACCTGGTCCCCGGGCGCGTCCACGTATGCTGCCCACTGCTCCTGGCTGTGGACCCGGAGGAAGGACAAGCCAGGATGGGTCAAAAGCAGAGGAGCCATTTCACCGGCCACCATCAAGCATGTGCGTGTGTGTGTGTGTGCAAGCATGTGTTGTAGTGTGGTGTGTTGTGTGACGAATAAAGACTGTTTCTTTCTTTCTTTCTTCTATTACTTATTAAAGT
>NC_137203.1:9153213-9168213 GCF_960531495.2 Zeus faber
TGTCAGACAGATTTTGGAGTATTTTTTTTTTTTTTATGATAAGAAAAGAAAGGCTCCGAGAAAACTGAAGACAAGAAGATCAGAGAGAAAAGGGCGTGGCTGAGAGCTTGAAGGCGCAAGACGGTCTGACGTTGACGCAGCTTGGAGGGTTTTTTTGTTGTTTTTTTTTAGGAAAGACGAGGTGTGTGACTGGCCCACCAATGTTGCTCATCCCTTTTAATAAAGGGATGAGCACTTTTTGCACTTTTTCCCACTTTTTGTTCCCTGTTTTTTTGTTTTTTTTCTTCTCTATTTCGATACTTTTTTTTTTTCTCAACATGACGTCCCATAATGTATGACTTCATTAGATCTATGGGAGATCTAGATTTAGATGAGATAGATTTAGATTCAAAGTGCCATCGGTGGACGACAGGAGGTGGGGGCAGGTGGCACTTCCTCCGCAGCGTGGTATCCTGTATGTACACAAACAGTGGTGTTATTGTAGCTGCACGACTTTGCGTGAGCGGGCCTATTCTTCCCCTCACCCATTGAAAGCGGCCGGTGGGCTGAGCTGGAGGCCTGGCGAAAGGGCCAGCCCGAGGGGACGGTGCACCCTGATAGGATGAGGTAACCTCCCCTTCCCCCAGCGCGGCTCCCCCCCTTTTAAATATGCTCATAAACGTGCACGGTGGCGGGTGTGATGGGTGGGGGGGGCGTGGGGGTGAGTGTTTCCCACGTCAGACAATAGCCATATGGAATTTCCTTGGATTGGACTGTAAAGTGTGGAAGACTGGGCCCCTGGACGATTCACTCCTCCGGAAGGGTGAAATAGATGCTTTTTAAAAAAATTTAATAAAATCAATGTTGTTTGTAGAGCATTTAAAAAAAACAAAAAAACGGTTGCCCCCAAAGTGCTTCATAGGGCGCAGGGATAAAAGAAACAGATAAGAAATGTAAAATAGAGGGGCAGGGATGACAGAAACACATGATAAATAAGGAAACATGCAACACATGCATTCAAGGGTAGGCCTCCGTAGATATACACACGGAACATGTACACGGTGGCTACAGAGAAGTGACGGCTGCATGACAGCGGTGGGCTACTTACATGTGTGAGAGAATAAAAGTGTTTTGAGACGACTTTGGATAAAAAAAATGATTCAGCTGATTCAGCGGACCTGATCGTTCCTGGGAGGCTGTTCGACCCGACAAAATTCAGCGCCTCAGGAAAAAGAGTTTAAATTTCTGTATAAATTTGACACACAAGACCAGATATTAAACAGGGTGGATCTATAGCCTTTGACCTCTAATATATATATATATTTTTTAATTGATCGAAATTACACATACAATGTCAGAATAGAAATCCAGCATTTTCCAATTAAAACCACTTTAACATGGCGATAGGGACCGAATCGAACAGTGGATCGAGATACATCTCGAATATGTTCATGTTTTCACAAAGGGATGCAGAAAAACCTCACGTCACCGTGTGATAACCATGCCTCAACATTGCAACGTTGTGATGTCAGTAGTAGGTGAGTAGTATGTCATAGTGGTCAGTAAATAAAGTAAACCAACAAAATCAATCCGAAAAAGTAATACATACAATACAAATACATACAATACATAAATGAGTGGGGTTTTTTTTGTTTTTAAGAGTCAAGATAATTTGTCACATACATACAACGCACACGTCACAATGAAAAACGTCAGAGGCGACGCTTCCCCTCTGTAGTTTCTCCTTTTCAGTCATCTGATCATCGGCTGATCCATCTGCGACGCCATTGGTCAAGCCCCCGTTAAACAGGGTGGATATATAGCCTTTGACCTCTAATATATATATATTTTTTTTTATTGATCGAAATTACACATACAATGTCAGAATAGAAATCCAGCATTTTCCAATTAAAACCACTTTAACATGGCGATAGGGACCGAATCGAACAGTGGATCGAGATACATCTCGAATATGTTCATGTTTTCACAAAGGGATGCAGAAAAACCTCACGTCACCGTGTGATAACCATGCCTCAACATTGCAACGTTGTGATGTCAGTCGTAGGTGAGTAGTATGTCATAGTGGTCAGTAAATAAAGTAAACCAACAAAATCAATCCGAAAAAGTAATACATACAATACAAATACATACAATACATAAATGAGTGGGTTTTTTTTGTTTTTAAGAGTCAAGATAATTTGTCACATACATACAACGCACACGTCACAATGAAAAACGTCAGAGGCGACGCTTCCCCTCTGTAGTTTCTCCTTTTCAGTCATCTGATCATCGGCTGATCTATCTGCGACGCCATTGGTCAAGCCCCCGTTAAACAGGGTGGATCTATAGCCTTTGACCTCTAATATATATATCTTTTTTTTTATTGATCGAAATTACACATACAATGTCAGAATAGAAATCCAGCATTTTCCAATTAAAACCACTTTAACATGGCGATAGGGACCGAATCGAACAGTGGATCGAGATACATCTCGAATATGTTCATGTTTTCACAAAGGGATGCAGAAAAACCTCACGTCACCGTGTGATAACCATGCCTCAACATTGCAACGTTGTGATGTCAGTAGTAGGTGAGTAGTATGTCATAGTGGTCAGTAAATAAAGTAAACCAACAAAATCAATCCGAAAAAGTAATACATACAATACAAATACATACAATACATAAATGAGTGGGTTTTTTTTGTTTTTAAGAGTCAAGATAATTTGTCACATACATACAACGCACACGTCACAATGAAAAACGTCAGAGGCGACGCTTCCCCTCTGTAGTTTCTCCTTTTCAGTCATCTGATCATCGGCTGATCTATCTGCGACGCCATTGGTCAAGCCCCCGTTAAACAGGGTGGATATATAGCCTTTGACCTCTAATATATATATATATTTTTTTATTGATCGAAATTACACATACAATGTCAGAATAGAAATCCAGCATTTTCCAATTAAAACCACTTTAACATGGCGATAGGGACCGAATCGAACAGTGGATCGAGATACATCTCGAATATGTTCATGTTTTCACAAAGGGATGCAGAAAAACCTCACGTCACCGTGTGATAACCATGCCTCAACATTGCAACGTTGTGATGTCAGTAGTAGGTGAGTAGTATGTCATAGTGGTCAGTAAATAAAGTAAACCAACAAAATCAATCCGAAAAAGTAATACATACAATACAAATACATACAATACATAAATGAGTGGGGGGGGGGGGGGGGTTTCTTTGTTTTTAAGAGTCAAGATACATACACATACATACAACGCACACGTCACAATGAAAAACGTCAGAGGCGACGCTTCCCCTCTGATCTTTACGCGAGTCTCGTGTGACGAGATTCGGCGTCGCGCACGCGCAGTGCGGCGGCCTGCCCAGGACGCCTTTTCCTTTTTTCTGTGATTCTTGTTTTTTTTTTTTTTACTACGAGTCCATTGAGCTTGGCCACGCCCTCCAACGTAAACAAACGGGGGCTTGACCAATGGCGTCGCAGATAGATCAGCCGATGATCAGATGACTGAAAAGGAGAAACTATTTAAAACTCTAATCAGACACTCGATGCCACTTTACACGTTTTGGCGACGCGCACCCGGCACCGGCACCCGGCACCCGGCACCCGGCACCCGGCACCCAGCGCGCTCCCCGGACCCCGGAGGATCCTACGGTCACTGACAGCACTTGATCTCGCCGGAGCACACGCTCACTCGCATTCGTGTCCGAGAAATGAGTCGCGTCGGGCCGGTTCGCGTGTGGATTTGGGTGCATTGTGTGGCTGCGTGCCTTGCTGCTGGGGACGCAGGGACTGCCGCTCCGAAAGGTAAAGCCCGTGGTGTCTTTTGTTCTCCCGTTGCTTCAGCCCTTTATTTTATTTATATACAAAACAAATAAAATAAGGACAAATGCCTTTTTTGGTTTTTTATTTGTGTTTTTTAGATTAGGAAAACGCAATTATTGTCTTGGATGTGTTGAGTGTGCGGTGATGACGTAAATCTTTTTTTTTTGTTTTTTTTTAACCGAATACGTGTCCTGGAATTGAAAAGACAATCCCCCCCAAAAAAAGATGGACATCGGCCACGTCCGTTTAAAGCGCCGTTCCGCCTTTAACTGGCTGCGCCCGTTTCCTACCGGCACCAGGGCGCTTCAAACCCATTTCCACCATGTGGATTTAACGTCTCAGCCTTTGGGGTTTTTTTTATTTTATTTTATTTTTACCCCATCATGAATGCAGTGTATGGCAACACATTTAATTTGTTTTTTTTGTTTTTGTTTTTTTTTGCTTCGTGTTTAATTATATAGGTTACATCAGCACCTAACCCCCGCCCCCCGTCTCTTTTCCCCCTTAAATATAGAAACTGTCACACAAACCTCAACGCCTCGACCCGCCAAAAATAATATCTATATATATATATATATATATATTATTATTATTTTTTTTAAAACCTGGTGCAAGCTGCGTCGTTTGGACCGTGAGAATGAAATGAAATGGAAGACGGGAGTGGCTGTGGCATGACTGCACTCACTGCAGCACGTTTTTAAATAGTGCCTGCTGCTCCATGCCAACACAGCACACCCACTGCCTGCTGTGACCCAAGGCATTTAAACGTCTTGTGTGACTCTTTTTTTTGTCATTTTTTTTTTGCATTTTGAAAGTTAAATGTGGAGGGGCTAATGCTGTGGGGATTCTTTTTTTTTTTTTTAATCCTGGATGTGTGCAAGAAATGTTCCAATTAAAAATCTGTATTTGGCCTCACGCATATTAAGTAGGCGGTGGCTGAAAAAGCTTTCCTTTTTTTTTTTTTTTTATTCAGTACATTTTGGACAGGGGGGAAAAAGAAGGTTAAATCAGATTTTAAGATCACAGGGAGCCTAATTCCCGTATCTTATTGCCGTCCCTTCCCAGATGGAGGGGCCGAGTTTGAGGCATCGTGGCCGTACAACAGGACTCTGGAGGAAGTGGTCAAGTACAAGATGGGCGAGATCCTGGACCTGGACCAGGGCGGCTGCCACCTGAAGCCCGGCAGGAAGGAGAGCCTGGAAGAGTGCGGCTTCAACGCAACCGCCAAGACCATCTTCCTCATCCACGGCTGGACGGTAAATACACATGTCCATGAGAGAGCCAAGCGCGGGGGAACTTGAGCCCAGAGTCTTATGGCGGGATTCTTTTTTTTTTTTTTTTTTTTTTTCCCCCCCCATTGCACTTCCCATGAAATTCTATCCTCCATCCTTTCACTTTACAACATGAAAAGATCTCTCACGTAGCTCAGATCTCCTTCTACTGCCGTCTGGAATGTAGCATGTCAACGTTGGGTGCAGGTTCTACTTTGTCCAAAGGATTTTTTTTTTTTTTTTTTTTCTACCCCAGCTGAATTTGGCCGTGTGTGTGTGTGTGTGTGTGTGTGTGTGTGTGTGTGTGTGTGTGTGTGTGTGTGTGTGTGTGTGTGTGTGTGTGTGTGTGTGTGTGTGTGTGTGTGTGTGTGTGTGTGTGTGTGTGTGTGTGTGTGTGTGTGTGTGTGTGTGTGTGTGTGTGTGTGTGTGTGTGTGTAAAATAAAATAAATGAATGATTTTTATTTTCCCCAGATGAGCGGACATTTCGAGGCCTGGATGTACAAGCTGCTCACTGCTGTGAAGGAGAGGGAGAGGGAAGCCAACGTGATCGTGGTGGATTGGATGCCGCTAGCACTCCAGCTGTACACCGACGCCGTCAACCACACCCACAGCGTGGGCATCGACATTGCCAATCTGCTCGACTGGCTTCAGGTGTGTGCGCGTGTGTGATCTTGCATTTTCATTGCTTGATATAATGTTTTAATGTCGGTCAAGCCTTCTCACTGGACACACTCCAGACAATCAAAAGTAACTGTTGTCTCGAGCCACGGGGGCTAAAATGATGACCTGGTAAAGTATACCAACCAGGACCCTCAGGTAGCCGCGTCTCTCAGGTTAAGCAGGTGAACTTGGCATTCAGGGGGTCAAAGTTTGCCGTGTGTCTGTGACCGGGGGGGACATGAGGGTGGGCTATAGAAAAGAGTGTTCCCTCGGTGAAGACCTTCGGCGGTTTAGTTGGTAAATGTGAGGAAACTGCTGTGGGGAGAGGAAAAAACAAAACCCAAAACAACCCTCCCCTCTCCAGGTGTGAAGCCCCTCCGGGTGATCGGTGAGGAATTCGAGGTACATTCCTTTCAGTGATGTAGCAGGTGTTCGTCCACACACTCGTGCTTGTTGCGCTACATTTACACCAGAGTGCAAGCGGTGGTTGTCAGGGAGAATCTCAGGGAGGGGGGGGGGCGGACCGTTTAGCACCGTTGGGGCCGCGCCAACGAGCCCATTCAGGACGACTGTCGCGAAAAAATTGGGCCCGGAATCAAATGGCTCGCGAAGAGCGCTTCGGGCGTGCGGCCACGCGGTTGTAGCCATGAACAAAGGGTGTGTTTCATGGAGACGAGAGTGAGACAGATGGCGGCGGTGCCGTTGCGCTGGCGCGGACATACCCGGGGCTCAACGTTAGGTGCCACGCTGTTGGCCTGAATCCAGGACTCCGTCTGTGTGGGTTAAACGTTTGTGGCGGTGGCGGCGGCAGCTGCTGACGAGTGCTTGGCGTCCCTGTTCTCCTGCAGGAAGAGCAGCGGCTGCCCTTGCAGAACGTGCACCTGATCGGCTACAGCCTGGGCGCACACGTTGCCGGCTACGCGGGAACGTACGTGAAGGGGACCATCGGCAGAATCACAGGTGAGTCGTCGGACGAATTGGGGGTCTTGGCTTTGGGTGTGACGTTTGACTACAGCAGCAAGGATAGCCCAAGCGTCGCCAAGGACAGCCCAAGCGTCACATTCTCCTTTAAGCGAGGGGAGGTTTATTTGTTATGGATCATCACAAAGAACGCAGCTTTTTGTTTGTTTTTTTTTTGCTCCGCCTTCCAACCTCTTCCCTGGCCCCTTGCAGGTCTGGATCCGGCGGGGCCCATGTTTGAGGGTGCCGCGGAGCAGAATCGCCTCTCCCCGGACGACGCCGATTTCGTCGACGTCCTCCACACGTACACCCGAGAGGCCTTGGGCGTGAGCATCGGGATCCAGCAGCCCATTGGGGACATCGACATCTACCCCAACGGCGGGGACGTGCAGCCCGGCTGTGACCTGGCCGACGTGCTGGCAATGGCAGGAAGTGAGCGTCATTTATTTATTTTTTTTCTGCCTCCCCCGGGGGTCTGAATAGGTAAATTTCGGTCATCACCTGTTTTGCAGTGAGTTTAGTCAAACGCCGTAGGGAGAGCCTTAATAGCTGATTCGTGTGCAAACCTTTAGTGCTTAGTTAAGTTGCTTGAGGAGCAGTTGATCCTAAAAGCTGTTGTCCTACTGTTTCCTGCTTCTGTTATAAAAGTAGAAATTCGTCCTGCCATTACTTGAGTTTGTGCCATAGCTCATCTAACGTCGCCCCCCCCCCCCCGTTACAGATTTCATGGAGGTGATGAAGTGCGAGCACGAGCGCGCCGTGCACCTCTTCGTGGACTCCCTGATGAACAAGGACCACATGAGCTTTGCCTTCCAGTGCACGAGCCCCGACCGCTTCAAGAAGGGCATCTGCCTCAGCTGCCGCAAGAACCGCTGCAACAACATCGGCTACAATGCCAAGAAGATGCGCAAGCGCCGCAACAGCAAGATGTACCTCAAGACGCGCGCCAACACGCCCTTCGGAGGTGAGTGGCGTCGTTTGCCGGGCCGCCGGCTTTCACCTCTCTACATTCCGTGAGGCGGCATTCCCCCCCGGAACGAGGCCGATAAGGAGCTCTTATCTTAATTGGTGTTGTAGTTTATCTTTCGTGGCGGCGGGTCCGCGGGGCCCGCGCTGACCCCGGCGCCCGCTCTTCACTCGTCGCTGGGCAGGAGGCTAACCGACGGATTTATCGTTTCAAGGCTACCACTACCAGATGAAGATGCACGTCTTCGACAGAAAGAAGTCGGACACGGCGGACCCCACGTTCCACGTCAAGTTGTATGGCGCGCACGAGGACACAAAGGACATGAATGTCAACATGTGAGTATCTATTGCTTTATTTGTTATAATTTTTTTAATTGTCAAGGATGGCCTGGGTTTAATTGACCGCTTGCGATTTATTTATTTATTTATTTTTTTGGGGGGTTTCCATCCGCTGATCTCTAACCTCCCCTGCAGCCCCGAGCGCGTCGGTCTGAACCTGACCAACACCTTCCTAGTGTTCACGGAGCAGGACATCGGCGACCTGCTGAAGATTCGTTTGAGCTGGGAAGCCGACGGAGACTCCTGGAACTCTGTCTGGAAGAACATCCGGCGGTCGCTCTGGGCCTGGAACAGCAAGCCCAAGAGGCCCGTGCTGGAAGTCAGACGGATTCGCGTGAAAGCCGGCGAAACCCAAAAGAAGTAAGTTGGCTGCTGCGGAGATGTCGTAGACTGAACTGGAATGACCCAGATCGTTGTCCGTTTGTGTTTCAGACTTTTTAGTTAATTCTGCTGTTGTGTTTTTTTTTTTTTTTTTTAGGTTTACCTTCTGTGCCCAAGAACCTTTGAAGACTGAAATTTCACCCGGAGAATCGATAACCTACGTGAAATGCCGTGATGGCTGGGAAGTGAAACCGAGAAAAAGGTGCGGCACTTTACCTCGCAACTATCACATTTCATCTGGGAATTTTTTTTTTTAATTACGTTTTTGGCTCTTTTTTTTTTTTACGTGAAATTACTTTTCTGAATTTCCTTGAGGAAGGAACTAATGTCAGGCTTTTTTACTTTTACAGATTTCCCATGTAGGCACTCAGCAATTCCAACATGCGGTGCATTGTCGCCACGGGGACCAGTCACGGAGCAGCGAGGAGGACTCCGGTCTCTGTATTTGAGCACTTTTTCATGGGAGGAGGGTCGGCACGCGGGGCTTCTTTCCCCCTGGACACTCCGATCGCACCTGGATGTGTTCCCCCCCCCCCCCCCCTCTATAACGACTCCGGGCTCGGGACGGCCGGGGCGACTTGTGGGGGCGGGGCAAACGCGCGTGTGTTTGGCTCACCTGCGATTTCCGGAACGTTCCTTCATGTGGACTAGCGTCAACTTGGACTAGTGAAGTAGTGTACAGATCTGTGTCAGTGGAGATTCACCAGCAAATGTAGTCGCTTTACTGTACTTTAGTTTTTTTTGTTTTTTTTAACTTATTCATGAATAATTGAAGCACTGCAAGACCAAGCTTATTTATCGATGAAGCACAGCGAATACTGGAGCACATGTCGAATTGAGTTTGACCTGCCCCAGTGTTTGTGTGTGGTGTGTGTCTGTGTGCATGTGGTGTGTCTGGGAGCGTACTTGTGACCAAGACGTGTGCCTTTCTGCGGAGTGAGATTACTGATGCACTGTGTAAGTGAAGGAGGAAACTGAGCTGAGTTGCACATGGTCCTGTCGAGATTCTGTGGGAAGTGTTATTACTGTATGTGTCTTATTGTGGGGGGGGTGGGGTGTTGTTCTGTACATAATGTAAATAACATTTTGCAAAAATAAAATTCACATGTTATTTGTACCCCTTGTATTTTGACTTTTTAAACTTTTGTTTGGTTTTTACACTCTAAACTCCTTCAAATCTGGAATTTGTAGTTTAAAATAAATAAAAATTGAATGAGTACTTGTGGCCCCAGATTTAGGATAAACTATTTTCTGGGGATTATGATGCAGAACCCATGACTTAAAAGTCTGTGCGTTCGACATTCAACAGGAGTGGTTCCTCACCGGCTTGAGGATTTGTTCTTTCAGATTGCCGTATGGGGAAACAGGTCCTCAGTTTACCGCGTTTCCCGTTAACCCATATTGGATCGAATGCTCTTGTAAACATGGGGATTAAACAACTAAATTCTGGGGAACAATTATCAACGTGAGCGTCAAGGCAAACCGGTCGTGACTGTTTAAATTCACCCCTACATTGTAATGTGACTAAATCTACCTGCCAACTACTGTACATTGTGTACTGTATGTCTACAGTCCAGTACAGTAAGCTTTGGATCTTTCAGCAGTCGCGGCGAAACCACAAATGGTCTCAAACACGTGATTTAATAATCCAAATTCAAAGAGCGGTCAGTTAAAACACTGCTGTTTTAACCATTTCCTCTTTTCAGGACGTTAATAGTCTTACAACATTTTTATTTTCACATCCGTGCGGATGTTGATATCTTGGCAATGTTTCCTTTGGAGTTTTTTTATTTTTATTTTTTACTTTAAATCCAAGAATAACCCAACCAAATAAAGGTTACATTAATCACTGAAAACTGCGATCTTATCGCATTCCTGTCCCGTTCATTATTCTTGTTCCCCGTTTACAGTGAAACGAACCTTCAATCTTCATTTGTTTTGAAGCAAAAGTGGCATTTCAACCAGTTATGCTTTTTAGGTGTGAAGAATGAACTTTAAATCATGCTCCAACAATCCAACTCTTGTGTTAATGCCTAAGATGCTTGATTTTGTCGGGTGTTTTCAGTGAACACTGCTCCTGGCGGCCTGGAGATTTTAGTAAGCATAAATATAAAATCACAATAATTACACCAAATATACATGCAACTAAAATCTCCACAATCCAAAAGAAGAGGGCTTATGATTTAAAGACGGAATGAACCTCATTAACTAGTGTCCTCAGTTTATTTTCTGTTATTCAGGGAGACTCCACCTGAAAATACTGAAATGAAACACCAAAGGGGCACATCTGTGGTGTGCCAGTGGTATTGTTTTCACAGAAATTTGCTAAAATGCAGAAACGGTTTACAGGAAAGTATCTTTGGCCTGGATCACTGAGGTTCGTTTCATAAGAACACACAGGCACTCAATCATCTATTGTAAGAAAATGAGTCACGGGTAAGATGTGGTAAAAAAGTAAATCAACACCGAATAAAACCATAAATGATTCTGTTTGAGTAGGCCGATTAAAAAAAACAAAAAGACGGTTAAGATCACCATCTTCACGAATTTGCCGCGGATCGGAGATGCTGGTTTCCCAAAGGATTTCAAAGTCTCCGAGAGCACGAGAAGGGGTCACCAAAGCGGGCGAACTTTGCAGCCACTCCGGTGACAATCTGTTTGCGGCGCTGCGAGGCCACGACAGCGGCTTTGCAGGGCGGGCGCTCCCGAGCGGGCGGAAGACGCTCCAGTCGTGTGATCTCACCCGGCTCATGCGACACAGGCCTTCCGTTCGCCGACGCCAGAGCGGTAAGCCGTCAAATGGGGGAATGATTAGAACAACGCTCGGGGGCAGCTTGTGTGACATCACACGGGCAGTCCGCAGTGGAAAACTCTTGCAGCGTTTGACAACTGCACCCCCACCCCCACCCCCACCCCACTACACCACCCGCTCATGTGATGCCAAGCCAGTGTGCGTAGCATACCAATCAATCCTGGCATGAGTTCAAAGCACGGAGGGTCACACGGACGCTCCGTGTTTCTAAGTACACCGTGGACGGCGCCGGTTCGAGAAATTCAAGGTGAACGGGGGAGAAAGTCCGACCCTTGAAACCCCGGTGTTCTGGGCCCACGTGTATGGCATATTGTCCCAGAAAGGTTCATTTTTTATTGTTGTATACATTTAAACAGATTCAAACGCCATCTACGATAATAGAAGGGGCCGTTTCTAGCTTTTCGGGGGCCCTGTGCAAAATGTTGTTTGGGGGGCCCCTATTTTGTGAAGCTATGGCGGAGAGGGCGGGGCCTCCAGGGTGGTCCGAGGGGGGGGGGCATGCTTTTAACATTTTTAAATGCATCGATCCGGTGAACTTTAAGAGAAGAGGCTAGATCTCTGAAAAAATTATTATTACTACTATTTTTCTCCCACATTCACATCAAACATCTCAAGTTGTGCCCAGCGATTTCAATCCAAACCCACAGAAAATGTTAATAAAGCGGAATCGCTGGAGCTGAAAGAACTTGTCGGTGGATCTTCCTTGCGCTGTCTGGACTCTCGCCACGGCTCACATCCGCCTCCGTCGGTTCTGAAACACAAATGAAGAGATCGCAGTGCTCCGCCTTGGTACGTTACATTTCGGATCGCGATGTTCCCGGTCCCGCAAAAAAAAACAAAAAAAAACCAGTTATCTATACGGAAAAAACACAGCTGGACTCAGCATTTCAAACCGTACCCGAATGTTATGAATGAAAATGATGACGATACAAAGCTCACCCACCAGCGACTGTACCTCTCACTGGTGCTGATCTAAATGAGAACTCTGCTTTTTTTTCTACCTAAACCTTGTTTTTTCAATCATTGGGAGTAAATTGAAATCAGAATACTTGAAGTTGAGCCAGTATTGAGAGGACACCTTCATCCGCAAGAATGTGACGCCGATCTCTCCGGTTGACGCTCGATGATCTGAAAATAAGGCTCAAACAAAATGCTTTTTTTTTTTTCCTCTAATGAGGAGCAGCATAACATGGGATGTGTCTGGAGGATGTGGGGACATCTGGTTGGACGAACGGCCGCCCGTTTAATCATTCCTGTCTGCTGCGCCGATAAGGTCCCTTTGCATTTGTGCGAGGCAAGAAATTGAGGTTCCCTTCCCAGGACGTGGGAAGACGTGGCGCCTACTTTGAGAAGAATCTGCAGAGAACGACAGATGAAAAGCAGATATCACGCTGATCTCAGCTCTCTGTTTGGGCACTGAGATCCGTGACGTTGACCTTTGAGACCCGCGTTACCACGCGCCACGTGGCGCTTTGTTTACTACCGGTTATATCTGCACTGCTGGGAAGTGTTTGTTTGTGTGTGTGTGTGTGTGTGTGTGTGTGTGTGTGTGTGGGCGGTTTGGGGTCGGGGTGGGCGGTGTCTGTCCTATAGGAATACTGTCGTCCAACAGCTCTGGATCGACGGTCCATGTCAACAAGGAAATATTTATCTCCTTATGTCATATGTATGAGCTACAGCACCCTTAACCCTTTATGATGATGATGATGATGATGACAATAATGATGATGATGTTGATGATGATGATGATGATGATGATGATGACAATGATGTTGATGATGATGACGATGACGATGTTGATGATGAAAAACACACAGTAGGTCAGGCGGACACACTCACATACTCAAATGATTGAATTGTCCAGGAACACTCGATTTTCTCCTGGAAATCCGTGAAGTGTTCCTTTTAACTCGGTCACGTCTTGTTAACTTGAGTTGATGACTTGTGGTCATTCTGCCGGGCGGGGCGGGATTACTGTACTTTTAATAAGAGCCATGTCTCATGGGATTATAAATAACTCTCACTAATAGATGAAGCAGGTGGTGGAAGAGGGGAGAGGGTTCATCTCGGATCTTGTCCAGCATCCAGTGTTGGACAGCGTGGCTCATGTGCCTGGACTGCCAACTCCGAGTACTCCCACACCCCACACCCAGAGAGGATTCCTCATATCAGACCATACCCAGCGGGGCCTACACCCCTTATCATGGACCTGGCTCGGCTATCAGGATGCAGCTGGGGAGAGCGGCGGGCCAACGGCAACGGAGCCGCATGGCTCAGAGACTTGGCTTCCGGTTTGTGTGAAGCTAAAACGTCTGGTTATGAGAACTTGTCCACATCCGCTGCGTTGATGAGTGTCACCGCTTCCTTATTGCTAGCAGGGAAACGAGCAATACGTAGATGGATGGATGAAAACTCCAGAGGACATCGACACTGTTCGGGGACCAACCGCCCATGCCCCTGAAAATCCACGGAATAAACTGTCCAACAAAATGCAACACCAGCATGTCAACAAAATGCTGCAAAAACACTGTAACACATGATAGAAAAGATGAAATATCCGGAAAGATGTAGGCCCGATGTAGACTCAAATATACAGAGGGACGAGGATTATTGTAGTCATACGGAATTCTAACGCTACTGATAAATGAAGAGGGATCTTTGACGCCACTGAAGTTTACAAATACATGCCGAATTACAGATTAAATAATAATAATAATAATAAAAATAACAACCACAAGTTTGATTTATTACTGTAGCACCTTCCAAGCAACCCAAGGACAGCTTTCCCATGAATGTTAGGTAATAGAGTGAAGACATCACGTGCACGGTGGTAATGTAAATAAAGCTTAACCATCGCAGCTCCACCCCTATTTCCGAGGCCTCCCGTATGATCCGCCCACCGCTACTTCCCCAAAGGGTTAGAGGTCAGAAAAGGAGCAGGTGCAAGACCTGACCCCTTTCATTGACTCAGGTTGCTCAGTTGTTGTTGGGTTTTTTTGTCGCCCCCCCCCCCCAGACACGCCCTCGCAGGCGGCGAGGTGTCAAACTGGAGTGGCAGCATGTCCGTCCCGGATTAAAAAGGAACTGCCCTTCACCCCGCGCAGTGTAGCAACAGTGGCCTTGAAACCAGAGTCACCGCAAACAGTAACAGCCCCCATGGCTTCACAAAGGTATCCAGTGGGTGGATGAAGTTTCAACGGAACAATCCCACAGTGTCAAGCCTAGCGTAAGTGTTTGGATATGGAAATGGTTTCACGCACATAACACGGAAAGAAAAACAGTGACCGATACTGTACCCGCTGTTTTTCATTGTTTTTAGGTGTATTAGTTGTACTTCAGCTATTTTCCACACACGGTCACGCACAAAGCATTGAATTACATTGTTTCGCGCTTTCGTCGAGAAAAAAAAACGACCTACAACAATACGTTTCTCAGCGCTGGTCAAACCGATTGTGCATCGCAGTCTTCGTCAGAAAGGCCCGTCCACAGGAACGAGCGAGTGACGGACGCGAGGATCCTCCGGAGGTGGAGGAGTCAGCGCAGGTGGGGGTCCGGGCGTGACCTGGAAGAGATGGGTTTTTCGTCCCACCCTGGGATGAGAGGGGTGGCGCTTGGGAAGCACAGCATCCAAGACTGCTAATGAAGGTGGCGCTAGGCGACCGGCAAGGGTGGAGCAGCGGGGGGGGGGGGCACGGGTTTGGAACCCGACCAAAAGCCCTCCACTGAAATCTAATTTCCTCACCATCACCATCACCATATTTGTTAGTGGCCCGGAAAGCCAAAGG
>NC_137203.1:9170713-9255713 GCF_960531495.2 Zeus faber
TGTGTGTGTGTGTGTGTGAGGGAGAGGGGGTTTTGACCGTTTTCCTTCTGCACATGTTCTAACCTTCCCCGACGCCCGTGTTGGTATGGCTGGAATGCCTCTTTCATAACACGGACGGCCACCGGAGCTTTACTGTATGTGTTGGTATTCGGTGGAAATCTCTCTCTCTCTCTCTCTCTCTCTCTCTCTCTCTCGCTCTCTCTCCCTCTCTCTCAGGTAGGCGACAGAGAGGGAGCCGTGTCTCGGCTCGACGCTGCGCCACACCTGAGGGTAAATGGGCGTCTGCACACTCGCACACACACACACACACACACACACACACACACACACACGGCCACGCAAACACACAAACACACAGGCACACACACGCACACACACACACACACACACACACGCGCACACACACACTCACACACACACACACGCGCACACACACGCGCACACACACACACACACACGCACACACACACACCCATTCCCGGGAACAAGCGCACACAATTTCATCACGTCTCACACCACACTCTCTGCAACTCGCGGACGAATGGACAGACTGCGGAGTTTTCAAGTGAGCAAGCGGGGAGACTCCCTTTCCTGAGACGTTCAACCCTGTTCAAGCCATTCAAGTGAGTTTGAGGGGTTTCCTTGCAACGCACATGTGGTTTCCGAATGAGTGAGTACGACACAATGGCATGTGGGCCAACCGCACCATGTACACTCAGATGAGATCTCCGAGCCCAGATGAAAAGAACCAACAGTCACAAAAACCGTCACTTCCACCTCCTCGTGCGGTGAGCTATACACACACGGACACGCGCGCGTGCGCACACACACGTACACACACACGCACACACACGCACACACACACACACACACGCACGCGCGCACACGATAGTATTTCAGAAGGGACTGGAGACTGGAAATGAGAGACAGAAGGGGGTAAAAATGAACACAGACGTGTTGATTGGCTCCCGGCGCAGGGCCTGATCCTAGGCCCATTGTGATTGGCTGGGAGGTATGGCCTCACCTTAAAAGAGGGTTACTCCAGTTCAATGACATTCATTCTGAGCGCGCCGTGCTTTCTGCGTGTGTTGGTGTGGATCAGGACCTTTTATTGTGAGCTTTTGTAGGGCAGCTTTTCTCAAAGAAACACACTGCGCTTCCTGGTCTTCATTGCCATATCAGAGAGATTATACGATCCTGGCCCCGGGGGTGGGACGCGGGGAGGGTTCTGTCCTTTTCACTCTCACAGTGCTGAGCAGATTTGTAATTTTTTTTCCTGTACTCTAAATCCAGCGAGACTAATCACATGCGCTTTATATTCTGTATTTGTATTATTCGTTGTGAAAAAAAAAGAAATTGCATTAAACCTCGGCCCCGCGTGCACCGCCGGGGCTCATAAGCCCTGCGAGTCGGTCCTTGAATTGTTGCCCACCGTGTAGGTTTCGGTGATTTCAACATGTAATTAGCGTGGATTTACAATCTACTGCTTTTTTTTTTTTTTCCACGTGTGAGGCGCCTTAAACTGGGAGTCACAGGCATTGCGCCGGCATGGCTGCCGAATGGCAAAGGATCTGCTCCGGGGTTATAAGCCCCCCCAACAAAAAAAAAAAAATTCACAAGGAACCCTAAAATCAGCGTGATAACTGGGGCGTTTGCAGGCAAATACACATTCCTGCTTTGTGTCGTGAAGCCATTCCCCCATGCCAGCTTTAACCTTAACCCTGGTACACACACACACACACACACACACACACAAATGCAACCATACACACACGCACACGCACACGCACACACGCAGACACACACACACACACACACACACACACATACACACACACACACACACACACACACACATCTACAAACCTTTAAACTCACCCTAATCCATAGGCCGTGACCCTGTGCTCTTTGTGAATGTTAGCCATTGAATGTGTGGTATCCGGCCAAACAAAGGAACTTTGTGTTGAGCTGAACTCTAACACTTGGTGGGAAAGTGGCTGTGATGGGTTACTTCTCCGGTTCACCCACTTTAGATCGCCGACCATGGTCACTGGCAGTGGAGAGAAGGGAAAAAAAACAAAAAAAACACGCGCACGTGTCGACACAGCGTCTCGAAAGTGACACAATCGGTATCGGCGGCGAGAGGCATTTTCAGTCCATCCCACCAAAAAGACACATGAATGACACCGCGCTCTGCCGAGGTGAAACGGCACCGAAGAGTGGACGGAATCCAAACCGTACGGGGGAGAGGGGTGAGGTGTCAGGGTGGGACACGAAAAGGCAGAGGGAGTGGAGGCCTGGAGGAAGAAAGGAGATGCAGAGTTTGGAGTTTGTCTAGTATCGCCGTTTCTGCTCGGTGTGGGGAGGACCGTATCTCGCTCGGAGCCCAGGGCGAGCCGGGGAGCCAGCCTCCTGCGGTGTTCTCCCAGGAACGGCGGTGCGTGCGTGTAAGCGGACCCCGAAATTACACGTTGGAGATCGCAGCCCGGCCTGTGCGCTGCCAACACACACACACACACACACACACACACACACACACACACACACACACACTCACACACACACACACACACACACACACACACACACACAAACACACACATACAGGATTGATTTACTCACCCACAGTCCTGGGATCAGCGTTTGGAGTTTAAAGACACAAAAATGATCTGGTGCCCAAGCTTGAGAAGTTTATTGAAGAGTTTCAGCGAAGGAAACTTTAATACCAGTTTCCATATATATATCTCCTTATAGATAGATAGATAGATAGATAGATAGATAGATAGATAGATAGATAGATAGATAGATAGATAGATAGATAGATAGATAGATAGATAGATGGATCAATGGATCAATGGATAGACAGACAGACACACAGATAGATAGATAGATAGATGGACAGATAGATAGACTTAATATCCATTTTTTTGTACATCTATAAGTGAGATCTCCCTTCGTGAGACTATGAGTGGAGTTGAATGATTCAAAGTTTATGGTCAGGTGAGTAAGCCGAACATGCAAATGAATGGAAGTGTAATTTAAATGAAATATGTAAATATGCAGCCACATACGTTGCACCACCCACCATGCGTCCGCAACTTGAGGAAACAGGCGGGGCAGCATGTTTAGTTCTCAGAGAACAGCTGGAGGACTCATGTCTGCGACCACAGGTCTTCTTGTTTCCCCATCTGTGATACAGTCCAGTGTTCTCTGATGCACTTGGACACCATTTCCCAAATCGCACACATGCGTGCAATCCTCTTTACAAACACACACACACACACATTGACACACACACACACACACACACACACACCCACACACACACACACACACACATATGCACACACACGCACGCACGCACGCACCCACGCACGCACGCACGCACACACATTTTATGGCTCATGGGAACTCACCCCACGTCCATGCTCACCCCATGCAAAACATAACAAAGAATTTCACTGTGTACGTTTGGCGATGGATCGTTCGGACCGCAGCGATGACCTGGAGAACTAGGCTGCGTGAGGGATATCTGAGCTCCACTGGATACTTCACTGATACACGGTTGGAAGAGTGCAAACCATCATACAGAAACTCAAACTGGAATTTCAAATGTTTGACCTCTTTTACTTTCAAAAGGTTGTTTATTTTTCCTCGCCTCGGAGAGTGTTTTAGCCAAATGAGCATGTCGTTTAATTCATCTGATTCAACTCCTTTTAAACAAGATGAGATGTTTGTGTTATGCAAATGTTTTTCCTAACGTATTTGAATAACACTATTATCACATTATATTTTGTGCATTCCAAAGCTTCTGTTACTCTTAGTGGCGGGCGGGGATGGGCTGAAGTGGCCCAACTTCCTGTTTCTAGTCTCTCGCATTCGCACGGATGAAGCCAAAAGAGCTGATTTGCCGAAGTGCTTTTTCAGTATGACACGTAAATATAAAAAATTGAGCGTCGACTTTATCGGTTATTCGAATCGACTCCCGCTCGGGGGAGACATTCTTTGCATTCGTTCGGATATAATTGCAGGCTGCCGGTGCGGTAGTGAGTGTGGGAATTAGCTAATTTATTCTGCCCTAATTATATGCGGTCTTGTCAAAGGCGTAATTAAAGGCACAATGCCACACAATGTACAAAGAACAGGCTTTAAGTCGCACTACATGTGGGGTTTTCACTTTGCACTATTTAAATGTAACTCTACAGTATTAACATTATAACAGTCTTGAAATAAATGGGTTGACTTACAGGCGTCTGCCAATTAAGATCTCAGTCCAAAATCAAAAATCTAAAGTTTGAATATGGTGATCAACACGGAGGTCGACTCCCCAGAGCACATTTCCCCCGATGTGATGAAGAAGTCATTCATACCGACAGCTGCAAATAGCAACTAATGCACGTGATGAAAACACTGTGTACGGAGACCATAGAATTGAGATGTTTTAATCCTGGCGCGTCCTTGCTGATATAACAACGGCAACATCAACAGCGGAAAGGGATGTACACACCAGATCAGAATGTTCAGCAGACACTGAGTCTTTGTAGGAACAGATAACGCTTTTTCAAACCCGCTCCCTCTCGGGTAATTGGGAATCGGTTTTGTGGTCTCAAAAAATGTAAAAAAAAAAAAAAAAAGGTTTGGCTTTGGGATGTTGGCTCCCGGCAGACAGAGGAGTTTCCACATTGTGGGGGACCATCCATCTGGAAGATGGTGCGTCTGTCACGCCACACAGTCTGCCCCTCCACCTCCACAGCGGCTTGCTCCATGGCACCCATTACACACACACACACACACACACACACACACACACACACACACACACACACACACACACACACTGCATATACTCACCCCATCTCTGTCCACACCCACTCGGCCACCTTTAAATCACAGGCTAACTATAACATCGCAAGATCTAACCAGTGCGCGTACGTCACACCTCGCACCAGCTGGATGTCAGGGGGTCTTGATTTCTGAAGCAACAGGTGTGTGTGTGTGTGTGTGTGTCTGCGTGCGCGCGTGCGTGGGAGTGTGTGTGTGTGTAGATTTTTCAGGAAGCACGACTGACATCCCACCAGAGGTTATGAAGAAACATGTGCACTATGGATGGAATCTATATTCACAACAAAATATGATATAATGAGGCCTGATTATAATTTTTTTTATAAATATTTTTATTATATTATTATTTTATTATATTTTATAAATATTTTTATTATATTTTATTATTTTATTATTTTATCATTATTTTGTTAATGTCTTTTACTTTTGATACTTGATAGTGATACTGATTACATTTAATATCAAGCCCCAGAGCCCGACAGTAAGGGTTGCCCAGTTGCCCCGGGCAATCTCGTGTGGTCTGGTTACCCCCATTGTCAACCCCTGTCATATGTAAAAAAAAAACCACAATATCGGCAACCTGTATACGTTTAGAATTTTCCGCCACGGAAAATGGAAAGGAAATGCAATCCTGGCGCATTGATTTGCTCAATCAATATTGTCAATATTGGAACGAGGAATATAATTATATAGGGTCATTATCAAGCAACTATAAAATGTTTACAATTCGGCAACCATTTTGTCAGCCTCGGCGACCGACAGCCGATGCATCGTGGTCGCAAACTCGGCGACCACTTCCGCGAGCGAGGGTTCCGGGCCTCGTCGTGGAGACTTAAAGGTCGCTCGGCCCATTATTATTTGAAACTAAAACGGTCATTCTGTTCTCCCGTCGCTCCGCCCGCTCGGGACAGGGGCGTCGGGGCTTTCCGGATCGGAACGACGTGCTCGACGCTCCGAGCGCTGCGACACTTTCTCCGGGGGGGGGCGTTATAATAAGAACCCGCGCCCGCTATCTTTGTCTCTGCTTACCGCGTCGAACTACCTTCCTTGTACATGATCTGCTTTCAACTTCACAGCCACCCGATCCCGGCGCGGACCCGCCTCCGAGCGCTCTCGGTTTCCGTCTCTGAAAAAGAGCGCCACACTTTTCGCCCCCGCCTGTCAGGATCTGATCTTTTTTTTTGGGGGGGGGGGGGGGGTCGGGGGGGTCGGCGTTGGTCTTTCTCTTAATAAAAATTTTCTTTAAATCAACTGTCTCCTCCTCTAATTGGTTATTGAATCGTCGGTGGAATAGATGCGGCAAATGAAAACATACGTGAGGTAATTCCGCTTAATCTCTCACAGATGAAAATGTCTGGGACAGCCATCGCAATTCGGCAATTCAGCAACGACAAACCAAAAAAAACAAAAAAAAACCTCGATTGAAGTCACATAAATAACTTTGACGTTGTGGACCGACTGCGAGTAAAACGCTGCCAGACATCTGAGACTCGTTTTTTTTTTTCCGGGAGTTCTACTTTCTCAGGTCGCGGGTGCAGATGGTCGGGATCGAAGCTTAAGACGTGATTGCGTCATCGGGCTCAAAGGTCGCCGCGCGGCTATTCCTGGAGTCATGACTTTCATAATTCAGAAAGCCGATCCGCGACGGACGCTCTATTAAAGTTCCATTCACATCATCCACAAAACACCTTGCGCTTGCTACGGTACGAGCCGCACTGTGACCTTTGATTTTTTTGAGAGATCCCAACGTGATCCCAACAACTTCAATAATGTGCAGAGGACATGCACGCTCAGCTGATCGTCCCCTGCCCGCCTGAAGAGCGGTTGGGCGGCTTTTACTGTAGCTTTTGGATTTCCCTCTGAGAAAGACTCAGAGCTGTGGACTCAGCACTTGTTTAATTTGTTTAATTTCATCTCTCTTTTTGTCTGTATTGTGTTTTTGAAACCTTCCGCTCTTTCGCTTCGCTTTCGCTGTGATTATTTGAATTTATCTTCCGCATTTTTTCCTGTAAAGTATTTGTATTGTTTTTATTATTATTGTTGTTATTGTAACTATAGCCTTATTGTGTCACAAAATTAAGAATAAGGGAAAAATAAGAGTTAAAAATCGAAGTATGTGTGTGCGTGTGTGCATGTATGAAATGTGTGTTTGTGTGTGTGTGTATGTGCGTGTGTTTCTTCTGCCCTCCCCACGCGTAAACATGCATAGTTACTGTATGCAGCGTGCTAAACACTCTGCCAAAAAGTACCCAAGACAGGAGCTGACTTCAGGTGTTCTTACTGGTAGCGATGTGAAATTGTGCAACACAAAAGTATGCAAATAAATGCAAATAAATGCAAAATGCTCAATGCAAATGAATAGTTAATAAGTTGTCGTTACTCTTAGAATGTGTTGAAAAACAAATAAACGTACAGATTCTGCTTCCTCAAGGGCAATAACGAGGCGGATGGAAGGGGATGCCACAATAATGCCTCCCCAATGAAGTGATAGTCAGAACGGCTGATTTGGATGTCACAGCCTCAATTGGGTGGGACAGAACTTAAATACAGATGATGCATATAAACGGCCAGTGGGCGGCACCAGCCCATTTTTTTTAAGGTGTGGAATCTTGTGTCTGCTTAATTTAGGACAGACAGAACACTCCCCCCCTGGCATCTGTAAGATGTCAAAGTACCAGGAACCTAGATTTAAGAGGTAAGGGAGGCATAGAGTGGATGCCTCACTTCACAGTTCCTTGCCGGTGTCATTGGGCAGAAGGAGGACAAGCTCTGTGACAGGTCTAATTAACAGCCTCGCTGTACCGTCCCTGCTGATCCTCGCTTCAATCTTCCTTACCTTCCCATCGTCACTGGGAAAAGATTTTGTAATGAGGCTGTAATGAGGGACCAGTTGTTCTTCTTGGTGTGGTTGTCCCGCAGTAGGACAACATCGTCTTTATTGACTGAGCCCAACATGTCTTGGGTTCTTTTTAGCATGGCGACGGCCACGATTCCATTGGCAAATAATTTCAACCCATCATCCATGTGGAGGTTCGGTACCACACACTGCCTTGCTTCAGACGCACGCTCCTTTTCTCCCTCCATAGCGGTCCCCTTGAGCCTGTAGATAGCCACTGAATGATAGTCGCGAAACCACAGGAAGCAAAGATAGTTGCGGTGATCTTCCCTAACCAAGAAGCTATGGAACATCTGCTGAATGTCGGACGTGATCACAACGGTCCTCAGTCCTGGTTCAGTCCTAAAGCGAACGAGGACCCCAAGCAGACTGTTATTTAGAACTGGACCCTGAAGAAGCACGTTGTTAAAAGATCAGGGTTGTGCTGCGTGCTGGTTTTGCCTGGGTTCTGGGGATGGGAGATTCCAAAGCTTGGTACACTGTAGGTACCTGCACTTTGTCATCTTTCGGCATGGTTGCTTGTTCAGCGTGTGTGTTGCTGAGGATTTTCTTCATGAAGTCCACCAAGTGGTCCTTCCTTTCTCCCTTCTTTGAGGGCTTGGTCCAGATTGTTGGACAGACGCTGTCTGGGACTATGGAATGGGAGGGGGACCACCCAACTGTTAGAGTTGTCCATGAAGAACTCTTCATTCATGATGTTGAGGAAGGTTTCATCCTCAACCGAGGGTGTGAGTTTGTCATCACTGACCAAATGATTGCAGATGAGTTTTCAAACATTTTCACAAGGAGGTTCCTTTCGTTCACCTGTGAACTCCTTCTTCATGTATACGTTTGCTACTTTCGCATGGTCGACGGTAGCTGGGCTGTCCATTTTCTAGGATGCTGTTCTTGCATGTGTACACAGTAGGTTTGTGTGTTACCCGGAGACAGATGTCGCCCACAATAACCTATCCCAAGTCGAGCAACAGCAGGATCTCAACCGAAGGGTCGCGCAGGGGGATTTTGGCAACTACCTCTTTCACCTGAAAGAGAATGGTCGCTCCCAGCTTCTGTTGTAGGAATTTCTTCCCTGTTGTTAGGAATGAGGTTGCACTCGATGAGTGTAGGCAGAAGCAGGTGTGGTTTACTGTCAACGGGCTCCCCCACAAGGCCGCTGGCCCTTCTCCCAGCGGAGTTCTGATGTACCAGAGCATGTCTTCAGGGTATCCCCTTGAAGGCCGAAGATGTCAAAGAAAGCAGAACATGCCAATGATAGGTTGCTCTGGTCGTCTAACATCACATATACTCTCTTCTTCATGTCCCGATGCCCTTGAGTGTAGACTTTGACCAGAGGTATCCTGCCACAAGATTTACCTGGAGGCCCACCCTGACCTCTGTGCAATTCAAAGTGGCTACCTCGAAAGCCTGTTCCACTTGCTCCGCTGCCCAGGTGGGGGGACCAGCATGGAGAGCTGAGATGTGACGATCCCTGCACTTTGTGAGGCAGGGCGTCATTCTGTGAATGGGACAAACAAACCAACCAACAATGGCAACCAACAATGGTACAAACCCAACAAAGAGAGTAAAAGTTGGGTATGGAGTTTGAGTTTTGTACTTTGAAGCTTCGATTAGCCATTAACCTTTTCCTCTTGGAGGTTGTGTGGGAGTTCCTCCACAATGGGGTTCGTCCTTTTGCTGTGTCGAGGAAGCCCAGACCAGGTATGTAACCTTTACACTCAGCCGCTACTACTTGAAGGAGCAGGTCTGCAAGTTATTGCAGCAGCTTTAAGTCTCTTTTTTGGATTCTTCAGAAGTTTTCCAGCCTTGCAAAAAGAGACACCATTCGATGGCCTCAGGAGCCGTACTTGTTATCCAACTGTTGCCGCACCATGTTCAGGCACGTTGTTTGGCAGTTGATGTGAACTACTCTGATTCTCTTGGCATGTTGCAGTGACTCCCCGGTAAGCCATTTGGTGAGTAGGTCTAGCGTCGCACTGGGTTTGAGGCTCAATCCCTAAAAGGCATTGTGGAAGCCAGCCTTCCAGGTAAGATCATTTTCTGAGCAATTGTCAAACATCTTCGGCCTCAACGAGCAGAAGTCCTGACGAGGCATGTATGCAGCGAGATCAGCCTTGTATGACTGACTATTGTAGGTTGAAGGATTTGCTGTTGATATGAGAGAGGCTTGTATCTTGGGGTCCTCCGTAAGATAGGGCTTTAGGAGGTGGTAAGGGGCCTAGGGTTGTCGGGGTCCAACCGCCATTGCGCACATCGACGTGTTGAGGGGGTGTGGGCTGTGGAACATGAGCAGTCAGCCTTTCATCATTCCTCATGTGCCTATTGGCTCTGTCATTTTTTTTGGCTGTTGAAATGTGCATTGACTTATTCCCCACTGCGCCGCAGCGACCTCTGTGCTGGTGCGAGGAGGCGTTCTTCGGCACGAAGGGGTGCAGCAGCTTTGAACGCTTCGGCTGCTGCTAATGCAGCCTCTGCCTCCTCTTTATGGGCACGAAGGGGTGTTTCGGCACAAGGGGAGACCCCTCACACCAGCACAGAGGTCGTTGCAGTGCAGTGGGGAATAAGTCAATGCACATTTCAACAGCCAACACAATGTAGGAGCCAATGAACACATGAGGAATGAAGAAACACAGACTGCTCATGCTGTCTATCTATCTGTCTGTCTGTCTGTCTGTCTGTCTGTCTGTCTGCATGTCTGTCTGTCTGTCTACCTATCAATCTATCTATCTATCTATCTGTCTATCTGTCTGTCTATCTATCTATCTATCTATCTATCTATCTATCTATCTATCTATCTATCTGTCTGTCTCTCTGTCTGTCTGTCTGTCTGTCTGACTGTCTAACTGCCTATCTAGAGACACCAATACCTACTTGCATGTACTCTTACATTTGCTTAAGTAGTATTTTCAAGGAGAAAATGTTTTTTTTCACGAAATATTTTACGTAGCCTTTTTTCCTTACTTCTACATTTTAAAAACATATTTTTATCGTCATTTGGTCCCTTCTCTCCTTGCTCTGTTCCGCTGAAGACGCCAGTCTGAAGATGTTTCTCCCTTAAACTCATCAAGCGCAGTCACAAATTTACGATAAGCATATAATATCAAACCACGGTAGCGCCCCAAGTATACTAAATAGTTCGAAACCAAAAATGTTTGCTTGAGCGCTGAGCTAATAATGAACTGTGACAGCCCGCGGTGTCGTTCTGTTGATAGTGAGTCAGGGTATTAAAATGTCTCCATATTACATTATTACCACTCAGGTTGTTACTTGGAGAACTACTTTTATTAACGCTTGAGTTCATATCGTTTTAAGGGGACAGTACTTTTACTTGAGTATTGTATAATAATTAAGTGTAATTCGAGTGTAACTGATAATTCTACCCACCCCGGCTCCCATCCAGAAGACAAGTAAGACGAGTCAAACCGCTACTGACATGACAACCGAACACAAAACTGATCATGCGCGCACATGTGTGTGTGTGTGTGTGACCCGTTGTTCCTGATAAATGTGTTCCAAATAAAAATTCCAGTGCTGTGGGAAGCCGCAATATATTAACAGGCTTATTACGGTGTTTCTTTGAGCAACGTTTTGCAACGTTCTTATGGGGAGCTTTGGCCAGGGGGCAAAAAAAAAAAAAAGGGGGTGGGGAGGGGGGTCTGGTAATCTCTAAACGCAACAACATTTTTCATAACAGATGAAGGAAGTAGCGATGTTTCCATTCATTCATCGATCCAAAGTTCTCAAAGTTCTCAGAGTGGGTTCGCACAGTGTGTGACCCGGAGAGCCCCGATGTTCCATGTGAATCACCGCCCGCCCAAAAAGAACCTGCAGAGCCTGGTTCGGAAAAGATCGCGGGGCGTGCATTGTACTGTCCTCGGGGGTTGTGTAAATGTTGGCAGATATAACACCCTGGAAGTTGCTCCTCCCTGTTCCTGGGTGGTGGCGGGGGTGGGGGGGGTTTAGACGTCAGGGGCGTCTGGGCCCGCGCCTGAGCCGTCTCACGCTCCTTCGCAGCTGGTGAGCATTCCGCCCCGGATCAAAGACGGGGTACGCTGCGGTCGTCGGCTCACCATTCCTCGGCGCGGCCTCGGTTCCCATAGAGTCCCTGTCGGGACTCGCTCGGCTCGCGCAGTGGGGCGGCCGGCTTCGATTTATGGCGCTGAACAACCCCGGCGACGCCAGGTTCTGCCTGGAATCCAACGCTCGGATGTGCGACGCGAGATAACTCAGGGTTGGAGAGCCAGTCAGACCCTGAGAGGCAGGATGAGCCATGCACGTCGAAGAGATAAATGCACACACGCACGCGCCGAGCACACGCACACACACACACAAACACACACCCTTCAACAAAGAATTTATGTAACACTTCACAATGTCACACTGTCCATATTACATCAGACATCCGCTTGCACTGACTCTGCCTTGAAGCTTAGATGAGAGACGAGGGAAGTTTGGAGCTGCAGCGCCATGGCAACAGCCATCTCACAGTTTGCCTTTAAGGTATGCGACCGGTACCCTGTGAGGTATGCGGTCATGTTGCTCAGGATACTGTAACGGCTCTCCTGTCAGCGCTCAGGACAGTCAAACGAAGAGATTTCTTGAAAGCCGGATTGTTTGTTTTTTTCAATAGTTGCGGGCCCCTTGAATACAAAACGGGCGGTAGTAGCGGCGTCCGAGCCGAGCGGAGGAGGTGCGGAGTTGATTCAAAGGAGTGCTGTGAAGCGAATGCTGTGACTCATCAGCTCCATCGATAGGCATCAGGTCTCCACTTGACTCGTCGCTGGTATGTGTGCGTTCACCTCTTTCGAGATGGTTCTCAACTCGCCCCTGTGCCAAGGTGACACCCTTTACCTAACAGTGCCATATCAACACTTGTTTTTGGCGTTTCCGTTTCCTGCTTGCTGACAAGTAGGCGACGCTATTGCGTTAAACGACTCATTTTTTAATCTGAAATGAATCCTATCCAACAAAAATGAATTTGTTAGACTATTGCAGCCAGCAGTGTGACTGGAAGCCCATGCTTTGTGAAAGTGTTAGTAAATGTGGGGATTGATGTTGAAAACGACCAAATAAGCCGACCAATACATATTTATTCATGAAAGCATGAAAACACCTTATTTTAAGCACCACATAAGCATTAATAAATTCAGCCCATCCATATGTCCTTACATGCGGTGGGGTGGGGCCCAAGTTCCAACTTAATGGTCGACAGCGCGACACCACTGCATATGATCAGGATTTTGGCCGACAAACAAATGCTAAATTTGACTCATCATAAAGTTCTACATTTGGTCCAACGTTGATTTTGCAGCATGAACTGCAGTTTACAATGAACGACCTACCCAATAATGTGGAGGCTACGGAACTGGAACTTGGAATTTCCTGGACATTTTCCAAGCCCTTTAGAATATGGAAGGTTCTCCGCCCGGCGACGTGAAGGGAATTCTTGTGTTTTCCGTGGACTCGGCGAGCGCCTCGGAAGATGCATGACGCACTGAAACTCGATTCTCTTGACGCACTGAAGAGCGGATACTAAATAAAGAAGAACCTGTTGCACTTACAGACACCTCTGAACCCCCCCAAAACACCCGCACACTCACACACATAGACACCTTAAAAAACTCTGTCACATATTCATGGAAAGAACATTAGGTATCATTTCCACTCATTATTTTGCATGGTAAATATCTCCATCAACCACTCTTCTCATTCGCCGCCTCACTTTTCCGAGCATTTCTGGGGGGTTTTTTCTTGGGTTTTTTTTTGTTTTTCTTTTTCCAAAAGAGCAAACAGAGGAGAATCTCCACGGGCCCTGTTAGTATTCCTCCGATGCGTCCGGAAAAGAATGGCTGCCCTATTCCTCACCGATCAATCTGAAGCCGCCTTCGCCCCCTAAATAGCCACATCGCTCCCCCGGACGCCAACGGGCCCCTGTCCCTGCTGCTCCTGTGGCGTCCGTGAGACTCCCGGCGTGATTCCGGGCACTGGGATACCTAGAAAACGAACCTTGCGGTCGTTGCACGTTTCCATGACCCCCCCCCCCCCAGTTAAAAGGGGGGCTCTTCCTGGACCCGTGTGTTTGTGAAATTCCCGTGAAAAGATGGCTCTGTCTCCTCAGAGTGCGGGCCAAGCGGAGGGCGGAATTCCACTGTGACGGAGGCTGAGACGGGGCCGCGCAGCTCGGCTGACTTGGGGGCGGGGGGCGCTGGGTTACAAACAAACTCGGGCCCTGGCGCACGGCCATGCATGAGTTAGGAGCTCAGGGTCACAGTGGGGTCCCACAGCGGAGACGTAAACAGATCCGCCCACAGCATGTTAAACGCATTGTTTAGCGCGTTTAAAAGCATTGACTAAAAAACGGATACAGGTGCTTGTGTGCACATCGCTGGAGGTAAGTTGGACTGGAAAACGAAATGCGAAGATGAACCCTCCCTCGTAACGGGGGCTTTTTACAACTCCAGTCCTCGGGATCTCGGATCCCGCTGCTTTTCATTTTCGCCGTGTGGAAGGGATTGAATCGGGATTCAATTCCCACCTGGTTGGAAAGAAAACCAGCAGGGCCGGCCTGAGGACCGGAGTTGAGGACCGCAACCTAATTTTAATGCATTTGCAGCATGCTTACTTACACATTGGGGCAGGTTCCCTGCCACACGCCTCCCTGAAAAGGGCCCCCGAGTGGCGTTTTTAGGGCTCTCCGACACAGAGACACAGGCGTTGGGGTTAAAGAGTACTGGTTTTATTGTAGCGGGTGGGCTAGGTGAAACAAGCCCGGAGCAGATGGAATACACATCGAGACAAGGGCTCCTCTCCTGTGTGTGTGTGGGGGGATGGTGGTTTTTCCTGTTGGCACACAGCCACCCTAATCCTGGGCCCAATTACCGAGACAAAAGACAGGTGTGGCTGCATGTGGCGGACCAACGGGGGTTGGTTAAGCCGCGGCTGAAGGCGGCAGCGCGGCTTCCCTCCCGCGGCCGCGCAGCTGCCCCCGAATCGGCCGAGTCAGCGCCCGTGCGGCGCTGGTGGGTCCGATCCGGGGCAGGGAGTTTTCTTCATGTTTGCCCGTCTTGCAGAGGGGGATCGGCGCACGGGCTCGTCGGCCGACCAGGGGCTGGAGCGGAGCGCCATTCCGCCTGCGCCCGGACCGATTGTCATTATTGTTTATTATTTATCCTTTTGGCCAGCAAGCCTTTCTGTTCCTGCCTTTGATCAAATAAAACTCTCGCCATGTCGGCAACCCAGTGCCAGAAAGACTCCGTCTCCCTCCCTAAAACCCGTACCTGTGGAGAGACTCCCACACTGCTCAAACCACACCACGCCCACGCCACACACACCAATTGCAAAACTGCGTGCTGCTGAACCTGCACCTACCTTTACACACACGCACGGATATGAACTCCAGTAACTCTTCCCAGTTTACAAACAGTTTTATGATTCATTGCCTGACTATGTTGACGACACACCCCCAGCATATTTACATAAAAAAAGGAATTCATAGGTTGTCACAACCTAGTCAAACAAAAGGAATTCCGCAGGTGCAAAAGAGGGAGCGGCACTTCAAATGGACGAGGCGCCGACAGGATGTCCTGGCATCCGACATATGGAGGTGATAAAGTCAAATTAGCTACGGGGCGATAGCAGTTGACAGTGATATCTTCAAAGCTCCTCGCGTGCATTATAAACGCGTTATCTTACCCACAAGTTATCACATACAAGTTGAAGGAACAATGTCAAAGATCGCGTCTCTTACTCTCCACTTATATCCTTTTCACCCCCATTTTTACTTCACTTCTCCATTACTTGGTCATTATTCCCTTGTAAGCAGAATGAATCACTGATTGGCTGTTCAGGATGTGAGCGACTGTTCACGCTTTCAAGAGGTTCTCACGGTGCAGAGGATTAAGTTAAATCAGCCTGTTTGGTCCTGTAATGTTATCTCACTGCCGCTGACAATAGTGTGTGGACTGTTCCCTCATTGTCATTTCCATCACAGCCTGGCAGGGACAAAATAGTTAACACAATTATTTATAATCATAATTTATAACCATACCAATAACTTACCTTGTGTAAGTTATTGGTTTGTTTGTTGTTTGTTGTTTGTTGTTGTTTGTTGTTTGTTGTTTGTTTGTCTAGCTATTTATTTATTTATGTTTTATGTTTTATTTACTTCTCATTCTATTTTATTTTATTATTTTATTAATATTTTTCTCAGATTGTTAAGCTATTTTTTTGTCACGCTATCACCACAACAAACTTCTAGTACGTGTAAATGCAACGCAAAATGAAGTCATTCTGATTCTGATTCTGATTCTGATTCTGAAAAACAGAAAACTTTGAGCAGGTACGCTACAGGACGTGAGACCAGATTTGAAACCACAGGCGGTGGCGGCGGCAGATGTTCCCCGTGTGGCACTGGAGAGCCTGCTCTGGGTTACGATATTGAAGGCGATTCCCAATTGTGGCACATGCAAGAAGAAAGCAAAATAAACTTCAGCTGGGCACTCTGTCAGACGGCAGAACCTAAAAATAAACCAGTTGTATCAGGCGTGCTGGAACAAAAATATTGCTCTTATTGGCACATTGCTGTCTGTCCTGTCTTGAGTCAGAAGATTTTGTGCTTTAAAGTGGAGAAATATAGCAGCGCTATTAAAAGTTTAATGTGTAAAAAAAAAAAAAAAGTAAAGAAGTAAAAAAGAGAATGAAACAAAAATCTGTATCTTATGGCAATATTGAGTCAGATAGGTTTAGAATTTCAGGTAGTTTTCCATATATAAAACTATAATAATTTAGTATATATATATACAGTATACAGACAAAGTGGAACATAGTCCAAGAAACAGGTCTGACTGTCTTTTCTTCATTGGGGCGGAGGAGGTTCAGGCCTTTTTGGAGCTTGACAGCCTCACAACAGAACCTCGGTGGCCCTGAAATACCTTCCATGACCCTGATTTAACTTGGACGGGTCATAAAACACAACGTGGTAATGGCTAACGTGTTCCAAAGAATTTATCCATTCTTTCGAGTTTTGGTGCTGGTGCCTATGTAAATGCTGCACCAAGGGAGACCCTGAGGGCTGATAAGTATGAACTGCTAAGCAAGGAGGCCGCGGCTGTTCAAGGTCTACACCCCCCCCCCCCCCGATCTTTTCCTGTCCTTGTACAGTAGACCTTGTAGAACTGTTTTTCTGAACGAAAGACTAAAGAGCGTGAAGGCATTTTTTTTCCCCAGCAAGACCACAGTTTTCCAGATTCATATGTGCACAAAGATCCCTCTGTAGAGAATACAGAATTGTGCACGTCAGTCTTTGTTATCTTAATACCACTATGCATACAATAATTCCCAATAGCGTGGTATCATTCTTTAAAATGGCACCGTGAAGGGCATTGAATTCTTTACCACAGTATTCAAAAACGGGCTGACTCCACACAAACGTCCAGCAGAACGCCTGACTGTGCACTCCCGGAGAAGAACCATTTCCACTGTAACTTCTGAAAAGCACCTGGGACTCCCCACATCGCAGCAGATGGGGCAGCAACCACACACACACACACACACACACACGCACGCACGCACGCACACACACACACACACACACACTCATACACACACACACACACACACACACACACACACACACACACACACACACACACACACACACACACACACACACACACACACACACACACAGCTCGGACCTTGCTCCATGGAGCCAATCATAACAATAACCCTGGTCATAGCTCATACACGACCCTTCTTTCCATGAATATGCAAACTGTATTGCGTTTAAGTTTTTCCATGGTCATCGCCCATGGGAGCTCTATTCAAACTGTAATAAATTATGTGAACGATGCAATTTTTCAGTTAGGCATGAACAGCGTCTATAAATATAATTCTTAATTCTGTTTAATGTCTTTGCATGGACTCACAATGTCATATTGCAATGTTGCTCTTATTGTAATACGTGTAGGCAATGCACATCTGAAAATATCAACACCGCTATTAATGATATTGATGATACTATGAATCGTGGCCTGTTTCTTCGTCATTAACAGTGGTTTATCCTTGAGCTGATGCTGTGTCCTCCCTTGCTTGCCTTGCTGGACCGTTGGATGGAACAATTGGAATCCCCCCTCAGCGCCTCAGAGTTTCATTCAGAATGATCAGCCACAGGATGATACCTCCCTCTGCTGGACAAATGCCAGTAATGCTGCCAGGAACACATGGTTATGATTATTATCATAATCATTTTCAAGTTCAAGTTCAAGTTCACGAGCTCATTTTGTGGCCTTTCTGAAATGTAATTATTATTATGTGCGTGTGTCTGAGTGTATTTCCATCATATTGTGAGACTCAGCCGGGTGTTTTTCCTATTAATTACTTGGTGATTTTATTTTATTTATACGTATTTACCACGTATTTGTAGATTACTGTCATAACCTTAGATTTAATTTAAAAAATATATGTATTCCAATACATTTTAAGTTCATGCCTTGCAAAACTAAAATTTTTGGATTGAGGGGATTTTTTTTTCCATTGAAAAATGTTAATACAGTTTTTTTTTACTATAAAACAAATTTAAAATTTAAAATTAAAAAAATATTAAAATTAAAAACAACACACACTTAGTGAAGCCTGACACTCAAGAAGCAAAACCTTGGCCCAACCTCGCACAACTCTCAGCCTCGCACTTTTTGCAAAACAGTAAAGACACTTCTTTGCCATTTCAAGGCCACCGCCTTTCAAAATACCACACCTGTGATGCTGTTCAGACACTTAGGTGCTCAATTGTAAACTCAGGCGTAGGCACTGTAAAAAGGCAACAGGTGAGTGCACCTGTCTTCAACAAAAATGGAAGGCAACGTTGCAGTAGGGGGAAGAGGAAGAGGCAGAGGGAGAGGAAGAGGGAGAGGGACAGGTAGACCTGGAGGAGGAGGTGGACAAAGGAGATGAGACCAAATTTTTCAAATGACATTCAAGCAACATTGGTTGACCGTGTTGTAAACCATGGGTTGCCATTGAGAGAGGCTGGACAGAGGGTTCAGCCCAGCCACAGCAGATGTACTGTTGCAACAGTAATTTGAACATTTCGACAAGAGCACAGGTGGAAAAACAACTTATCTCTACTGTCATCTCTGCATCAGTACTTTTTGCTTCCCCTTAACTGCATTCCGTGTCTGAAACGATGCTGTGTACACTCAGAAGAAAGAGAAAGTGCTATTGTGAACATGGTTTTGGCGACACGCCTCAGAGAAATCCAAATAAACTCCCTCAATGACCACACAGTTTTCAACAATGTCCATCAGGTCCCTCTATCAACACTGCGGCGAGTCCTTAAAAAAAGCATCTCATACAGATGAAACAGCTCTACAGAGTGCCAGTCGAAATAAAGTCTAAGAGAGTGAAAGACCTTTGGCATGAATATGTGGCGGTAAGTAATGTGAACTACTGTATTGTGCACCTCCCACAGAACCATTTGACATAGAATATATGTACATACATGTACATAGATCAGCCACAACATTAAAACCACCACTAATAACCACGAACACTGTTTAGCTCCCCCTCCAGCCGTAAAAACAGCTCTGACCCGTGGAGGCATGGACTCCACAAGACCTCTGAAGGTGTCCTGTGATATCTGGCACCAAGACGTTAGGAGCAAGCCCTGGTAGTAGTGAGGTGGGGCCACCATGGATCGGGCTTCTTGTCCCGGCACATCCCACCGATGCTCCATCGGATTTGACCCTAACCCCGCGCATCCACATGATGTAGAAGAAAACATGATTCATCAGACCAGGCCACCTTCTTCCATTGCTCCATGGTCCAGTTCTGATGCTCACATGCCCATTGTAGGTGCTTTCAGTGGTGGACAGGGGTCAGCATGGACACTCTGACCACCGGTCTGCGACTACACAAGCTGTGATTCACTGTGTATTCTGACACCTTTCTATCATAGCAGCATTCTTTTTTTTTAACCAATTTGTGCTGCAGTTGCTCTTCTGTGGGATCGGACCAGACGGGCTAGTCTTCACTCCCCACACACATCAATGAGCCATGGGTACCCGTGACATTGGAACAGGTGACATTGGATCCAGATGATCAATGTTATTCACTTCACCTGTCAGTTGTTTTAATCTTGTGGCTGATCGGTGTATAGAAGGTCTATATTGAACTGCACAATTTTGCAAAAGGCTGCTGATGCAGTTGCGTATGAATCTATCGTCATAGATGAGGCTGGGTTTAACCTGACAAAAGTTTGAAGAAGCGGGAGAAACGTCATTGGTCAGCTGTTTTCGTTTGTGCTGGGCCATTGTGGTGCTAACATCACAGGGTGCGCATCCCATCTTAGGTCCTTACAGCACAGAAGACCAAACAGCCGCAGAGCAGATGAGATGCAGCGTCATCTGGGACAATGTTGCTTCCCACCGATCTGCTCTGGTCCAAAACTGGTTTCATCAGCATCCACAATTTTCAATCTGATACCTCCCACCGTACTCTCCCTTCCTTAACCCCCATTGAGGAGTTTTTTTCATCATGGCGGTGACAGGTGTGACCAGCCCTATGTCATGATACCCGTCGTTCAGGCCATGGAGGAGGCCTGCAACCTAAGTGATGCAGTGTCTGTGCAAGGGTGGATTAGCCATTTAAGAAGATTCTTCCCTCGCTGTTTTGGGAGAGAGGACATGGAGGACATGCTATGGTCAGATCCAGCTGGGCAAAGAGATGATGCTTAGGGACTTTTTTTTGTCTCCATGAATGTTTTTTTATTTTAATATAATTTTTTGCTGTGTTTATGTACTATATTCTATTTAGAATATGTTCTTTTCTGATTTTCACTGCAAAATGCAACCTTTTGAAAGGGTTTTAGCTGGACAAAATTGGGTTTTTCAAAATTATTGCATAATTGCAAAAGATCTGAGGTGTTCTGTTACTTGCGTGTGTGGTTGTGTGAATTGTGTGAAGCGTTTTGACAAAATTAGTCCTGCTTTAGAAATTGTGCTCAAGCAATGGCAAAGAAAACAAAACAAAACTGTAACACCATGGATGCAGTGTGTAGCATTCATGGAACAGACTTTTTTTTAATCTACATATGGAGAGGGTACGCTTCACGGAGGCCGCCATGTTGCACCACCATGTCTCTACAGGAGCCCGGAACGGACATTTTTTATATTTTTTTATATTTAGCCAAATTCAAATCGCAACTTTATCTGTGTGTCACTGGACTGCAGGCCTATCAGGTGATCTGTGTACTCTAGTGACGTGTTCGGCCCAAATGAGTTGGCTCTATGAGCCGGCTCCCGTCAGAGCCGATCTATTTCTTCTTTCTTTTTTTTGTAAATGAATTCAAGACAGAATAATACAGTGACCCTATAATGAATTTGTTAAATAGGACCCAGAAGCATCTCACTTTGGTAATAACATTGAGAGCCAAGCATGGTGACACTTTGTTTGTTGTGCCAGTCGCCCAAACTTTAAATGGCGGATAGAGAAATGCATGGTGACGAACAAATGGCATTTTTGAACACAGCAGGACTATTTGTTTCATATTATATCATGCAAATTACATTTAAACATGTGTCTGTATAGAGTTTTGTAATTATTTATTCACCATATTATTTCATTAGTAGTGTTATTTTTGCTATACAACCAGGATAGTTGTTCTTAAAGCATCAATATGAAGAAAAATGTAAAAATGTTGTTCTGCATTATCTAAGGTTTTTATACCAAACATAATGTAAAATAATGGTATTCTGTAACTTATAAGGTTTAGTATAATGTTGCTAAATTATTTAAGTGACATATGTGCACATATACCAATCATAGGTGAAAACATTGCTAAATTTGTACTAAGGGCCGTTTCGGCTCTTATTGCTGAGCCAAATGATCTGGTTGTTACGAATACGGTCCGGTGAACCCAAATGCAGGACACAACAAAGGCTCAGGAGAAGGTGCAAGGTTTAAGGTAGAACAGGCGGGGTCAAAACCAGGGGAACAGTCCACAGGAAAACTTATTGGCAGGGAACCAGGGGGAGAGGCAGAGGATCAGGGCCCAAGAAACAGGAATCAGGACTGTCGACAGGACCGAGGATTCAATACACACTCAGAGACAACAATCGGACCCAGACAGAGTGAACGGGGAACAGTTAAAATACAAGAGGAGTGACGAGGGAGGTGGAGACAGGTGGGGAGATTTCTGACTGGGGACAGGTGAGAAGTGGCAGGGATGTGAAACCAGAGACCGACATAGGGACCTAGAGACAGAGCGAGGGTAACAGAGAGAGACAGAATAAGAGAGCGCAGGGCAGGATCCTGACACTGGCTCACTGAAAAGAGCCGGGAATCCCATTGCTAGTGTACTGCGTCAATAGATGGCGCCACACCATCTTGGTGAGGCGGCCGTTGTTGATCACAAACTCCATCCACAATTCTAAACAGATCTGGATGAAACATGAAAGGGGCCATGTTGGAACTGCCCCAAATACACATCATTTGGTTCGTCGGACCCATGACATCCATGAAATTCTCTCGTCAGTCCCATCTGTGCGTGCCGCCACCATGGTGAGGAACCGGTTGTTGACCAATCACTAGACTGCAACGCTATTATGTGACCTGTGCGAGCTGCCATTTGTTCATGCGCGCGGGTTGCGGCAATGATACGAAATATAGTTTTTTACTAAATTATTCCACAATAATTGACCGATCTGGATCAAACTTGGAGGACGGCATGTTGGCCCTGCCCTGAATACACATTTTAATAATTTTGTCTGTGAGTACGTCAGATCCATGACATCCACAGGCTACTGACTTTTTCATTAATAAAAGCAACAAGGCTCCAGCCCCCTCAGGGATGGACCTCTCATAATAATAATAATAATAATAATAATAATAATAATAATAGCTGCAGGCAGCAATATAATACTCTGTAATGTAGCACGAAGCATGAACCAACGCTATTTTATTTCCATCCCATATGAAGAATGCAAAAAGAGGAGGTGCTCAAGGAACTACACTGTGCCAGACCCGCCCGGTCTGTTTGACGGTCACGTCTGGCCCATGTACGTCAAACACAAGAACATCAATGTAAACTTTTCCAAGTTTACATTGAATGCTGCATCAGCTGCCCCAGTCTGTCATCTCCTGGTTGCTCTTCTCGCGGAGCAAGCACTATGCGGTTGACACAGAGCAACCCCCTAAGATTTTCATGCTCCAGATACTTCAAACCCGAAAAACAAAACAAACAAAAAAATCCCAGCGATAACAAAAGGGATCCAGTCCTGTGAGCTGGACCCCTAATAATAATAATAATAATAATAATAACAATAATAATACATGTATTTTGCATAGCGCTTTTCTTAGTTCGAAGACGCTTTACAAGTAGAAAACATGAGATAAAATCAACAATTCAATTTAAAATCAAAAAGGCAGTGTAAAAGATAGGAACAAGAATAGGCAGAAGAAAGCATACGGGATAAGAAAAGAAGTCACGAGAAACCAAAAAAAAAAAAAAAAAAAAAAAGGGGGGAGAAATAAAGACAGGAGGAATAACATCAGAGGTTAAAAGAAGTCCCGAAGAGACGGGTTTTGAGTGGGAGTTGAATGTTGTTATTTCACAATGTGTTTGGCTTCGCGTAGGGGTGCTCCATGCGGTGATGGAGAAGGCCCTGTCGCCCCAGGATCGGGCGCTAAATGGTCACCCTGGTGGACCAATCTCTCCCCAAATGTAATAATGCACTAAACACACTAAAACTAAATATTTTGTGTAAAAGCAACTGGGGAGGATTTTGTTTTTCCTCCGGTCTCTATTCAGAGAACGCGGTGGACATGCAGTTGGGAACGGTTGGTCGGAGTCGTTGTTTCGCGTCGGCCGTAATAGGGGGTGCACACGTCGGTACGTTCCGCAGTAGCGGAGGAGACGCCGGTCCGCCAGGTCCCTGAGGGCGGTCGGTCGGTTCGCTCAGGCGCGGGCCCTGGACCTGTAATGGGGCGAGGGGGACACGACACCCGCGCCGTGTGTCTGCGAACAGCGGCAGGTCAAAACTGCGGTGCTGCGTTGTGGTTTTTCTGCGGAACCAGCAAGGGGTTTTAGTTTTATAACGAAACGAACGCCGACTATCGAGCTGGGCCTTCCGGTCGTTATTGCTTATATTAGTGTCTGGTATGTCTGTATTGTTTTACCTTTTTTATTTTATTTTATTTTATTTTTTTAATATATATGTAGAAATTGGAAAGGCGTTATATTTTAGAACCATTATTAATGTAAAACGATAGGTTTTGACCCGAGTGAGAAGTAACACTGGCTGTCCTTGTGTAAATGGTTGAGGCGTGTTCCATTTGCTCCGATTTATACATTAAATGAGTGACCTTGTAAACCTAGTTCAACCTTCACTAACCTTCAAAGCAAGAGAAGTTAATGTAACATGTACAATGAGTATATGTAATAAGCGACATGGATATTAATGAATAAAGCATACCAATTATGTTGTTATTATTATTATTATTACTACATGCAGTTATTTGCAAAATGGTTTACGCAACACAAATAATGCATTTATTTGTAGATGGGGAGATTACGTTTCCGTTTTTCTTGCATTTAAACCTCTTAGTACTGATTGACAAGTATTTTGTTTTTGTTCATCGTATATACTTTCTGAATCGTGACTCAGAGTTCCTCCCATAAGTCGGTGGCATCTCTTCAATGTTGTGCAGACGCGCAGAGGCGACAGCTGTCATATACTTCTGTAGAACCGAGAGGTGAATCACCAAAATCAAGCCTGAACATGTAAGATCCTTTTAAAAAAAAAAATTAAGCTTTTCCACTAAATTCAATTTACCTAACCTCCTGTGTTGACATTATGAACTTTGACTTTTTAAAGGACAACTCTGAGATATCACATTTCACTGCCAGTGGCCGTAGGAGCCCTGCTGGTGGGCCTTCCTTATTCCATCTCCCTCGTTGCCCAGTGGCTTTATGGCTGGCCTAACAAGCCTGGGTATAAGAAGTACATAGAAGCGCTAAAACCAAGGTAAACGTCAAAATATATTTGCGATATTACAATTATTTGGGGCCAAATGTATTGCATGTAAATATCCATGTGATAGTATGTGTCTAGTATATGGCACTCTTCAGGTAGCCTTATGATCTATTTGAGTGATTGAGCATATGGTTAGAATACGCTACTGACAACAAAATATATACATAAATGGGTGAATTTTATGGTTAAGTTGCACTTAGTGGATGCTCCTTAAGAAATAATATCCTCATCGTCACCGAATCTTGTTCTTGTTTCCCGTAAGGCGAATATACTGTTTGACCAGAGCTGTGCTGGAAACACTCAAATACCTGCAGTATGGAAAACTGTACTTCCAGTGGAGGTCGTGGTATAAGAATGATGAAAATCGTAAGCATTATGAAAAGGTGTGTTATTTGTTATAAGGTTGTTAATTATTGTTATTTTTATTCATAATACACATGCAAGTCACAAAGATTTCGAAATTTCCGTTGGACAGCCATAGTTGGAATCTACATAATCAAAAAGTATATGTAATATGTTCTGTTGATTACTTAAAAAAAAAAAAAAAAATCTCCCAGTATAGGTATATAAATGTTCACACTCTTGTCTTGTCTTTAAACCCCTCAAAGGGCATTATCTTTGGTCGCAGAGGCAACAAGCTGGACTTGTACTACTCCCCCTCTGTGGGGAGGATTGGCGATGCCCCTGTTCCTCTGGTGGTTTTTATCTACGGAGGGGCCTGGGGCTCGGGAGACAGGTCCATATACTGTCTGCTGGCCAGGCAGATGGCGGAGGAGCTGCGCGCCACAGTCATTTGCCCAGACTACTGCACCTATCCCAAGGTAGGGACCTTGCATGCCAAAAACCATTTGTCCCTCAAATAACTCTAAATCATGTTATGTATCATAAACAGAACGAGTCCAGTTTATTTATATGGCCCTTAATCACAGTTCAGTCTCAACATGTTGTTTTGCTCCCAGAAATCTACGTGTCATGTCATGTCGTCTACGCTGAGTGCATTATTACACTACACTTAGTAGTTATTGTGATGTACAAACCAAACTTTCATTCAACTCTAACTTCCAGGGGAATGTTTTGGCCATGGTCCAGGACATCGCTGACTGCTTGATTTGGGCACGAGAGAGTGAAAAAACGTGTAACTTTGACAAGGTAAGCTGTTTTATAGAAATAAAATATGTTTTTGGGAATTCGATTTTAGTTGGAGAAGGGGAATTTCTAAGATTAATATGAATATGTTTTTCACTTTACCTCCCATGTTTCCTCCCGATATTCGTTCATCAAATGAGTTGCTCTTCCTTTTCATTCCTCTGTAGGACAACATAGTGTTAGTTGGTCATTCGGCCGGTGCACATCTGTGTGCACTGACTGCTCTGTTTCTCATTGACGCCAGGGATGAGCTCTTCATCGAGACAAGTCGACAACGGGACGTCGCAGCGACAATAAGAGGCGTCATCGGTGAGTTTCCTAACGCTTCCAAGAATGTCAGCTACGCTCTCCGTTTGGGCTGCGGAAAACTTAAAGTGTGTGTGTGTGTGTGTGTGTGTGTGTGTGTGTGTGTGTGTGTCAGACGACAGCCCGACATTTGCCAACAGACCTTTTTGTGTCACATTGTCGATGTTTCTAAATCTCATCAAATTCAACAGCCCAAAAGGACGTCGAAGCCACAATGTGTTATTCTTTTTATGGCGTTCACACACATTTGCAATGTTTTAATTACTTTTTGCAAATTTTCTGAGCAGGTTTGAGCGGCGTGTACAACATCTTGGACCATTACGAACACGAGCAGACCCGAGCGGTGGAGTACGTGTCCACCATGCACAAAGCCATGAACGGAGTGGAGAACTTCCCATACTACTCCCCAACGCACATACTGGAGAGCTTCAGCCAAGACAAACTGAAAAGGTGTGAGAAAGCGAAGAGTGTGAGACTCCGTGTGACAGTGTGAAATTCGAGGGAATAAGTGACCTGTTGATTTATGCTAAACATACCATGAGTTCTGCGCTGGTTGCCACGATTTTATAGCAAAGGGGAGAGCAGCAAATTAGCCGAAAAGCACATGCATTTTAACAATCCCTCAAACCCCAGGGAGTCGTCTGATTTAATTTCATCAGGGGAAATATTCCCGAGTGTAGCTTTAATCATTTCTCTGCGAGTGAATTGGTCACAGGTTAGGGTGCGCTTCAGCAAACTACACTCAAGGTGGCATCGAGTGACTGCAACCACGACAACACGCTGATTCTTGAGCTCCGTCCTTCTCCCTTTCTCCCCCAGAGTGCCGCCCTTCAGCTTGCTCCACGGCACCAGTGACATCATAGTTCCCGTGGCGTCTTCCACCAAGTTCTCGGAGCTGCTGACCTCGCTGTCGGTGACGGCGTCGCTCTACCTGCTGCCCCACGTTGACCACACTGAGATGGTCACGGACCTCATGGTGCCGGGGCGACGCTTCTACCACTCGGTGTACGGCTGCATCAAACAAGAGCACAACAAACTGATGGGGACGTGCTGAGATCCAACCAACAAAAAAAAAACAAAAAAAAAGATACTAAATGTTGTTGTGTGTTTTACATTCGCTCAGATTGTTACTGTACTGTCATCTGATGCCTCTAAACAAATTGTGTTTAACCTTTTTATTTTATTTTATTTTATTTTTTTACTGCCTCAATTCCCACGTTCTGTGCGTCGCTCGGAGAAACTGCTGTTACTCCGACTGACCTTTTATCTGGGGAGTGGAAATGTACTGTAGGATCTGAATGAAGTTCATTTTTCGGTTCAGCACCATTCAGATCCTTAACGCCACGGTGCCCACGTCGTGGTTTATCGGTATTATATTATAGAAAGACAAATGGACTTACTTCTTACCTCAGGGGAGGTAGATCCGCGGGGAAGGGAGGTGTATTTTACTTTGAACTTGACACGTTGTATTCCTATCAGTTAGCACTGTACCGATACCATTTTGATGAAATCATATTTAGGTATTGTAGAATATTAAGACGAGAGATTTTGTAAATTCCTCAAAATTATGGGCGACAGAAGCCCCATAACGTTGTGTTTCTGTGCCATGTTACCTTGATTTAATTTAAGATCTTGTATCAGTGTCACCTATTTATTTGTTTGACATTAAATTATTAAACCCACCAAAGCCCAGTGAGCGCTACGTGTCCTTTAGATGACGGCTTGGTAGTCCGGTCAAACTGAGTCTTAATGCTGATCTTTCCTCTGAATCAGCGGGATCGGTGTAGACCGCTTTTAGCCGGAGAACTGTCGAAAATACCTTTTGGGCATCGCTAGTGGGATGTCTGCCAAACTTTTATTTTTTTTTTCCACTTTTGATCCAAATTTGCCTTGGCTTCATCCCAAACCTGTAGACGGCTTTTCAAAAGTCTTTCTAACAATTTATGTTGAGCCAGGGATGTTTTGGTCTCCTCTGGTTTCCACTGTTGAACTTGTTGCATGTACACGGCTAATCACAGTTATTGGCTCCTATTAGGTTCTAAGCAATTCACTGCCATAAGTTATTGGGGGGAAAAAAAAAAATCCATTTAAAATCAAAGAGCCAAAATTTGTATTTTTTTTTTTATCAGTGTAATGTACACATTGAGCCCACTTAACTCCCGCCTGGAAACGGAACGCAGCCTATTATTAGGATTCCTCTCACGACACCAGCTGTTCCTTCAATCTACACCTCTTTAAAGTGTATGGAGTCTTCATTTCCCACGCTGCGGCTGGCGTCAGGGCCCGTTGACAACATATGTCTTAACGTGCAAAACACCAGGAGAATACAACAATTTCACAACTGAACAAATGAGAATCGACACTCCCCCTTTTTTTTTTTATTCGAGGCTTAACTGTCTGAATGCATCACCGCCCCCTTGGGCCACACCGCGCCCTCTGCCTTTTAAACTAAACCTCGCTGTGTATTCCAACCACCGAGATATATTTGAATTTGATTTTGACACCAGTAGTTCTCACAAACACAAAACCCGGGTCTCTATTTGTGACTTAAATCGCCGAAAATCTTCAATGTAACTGTGGGTAATTTACGTCCATCCACTGTCTAGTTATACATACATTTTTCCTTCCCTTGAGGCTGATGAAGGAAAGCCGTAAGATGTGATTTACAGATGTTGGGGCGTGTAAAACTAAATGCCACCCTGGTTGTAATACCTGCCCTACAGTCCTACTCTCCTTAATAGCTCCACCTTCTAAGACATTATATTTTTGAGGCTGAGCGTTGCCGCAGCTTCAGTTCAAAAATAATTTCCAAGGGTATTTTATGAATGAACTTGTTTGTCATTTAACCTTTACATCTTTTTTATATGCAAGATCCAAGAGCGCAGGAGTTTGTGAGGGTGGTCTCTGTGTAATGGGCGTTTTGGTTTTTGGAAGGACTTTCTAATTACAGTCTATAGGTTTTATTTAACAACTTGTGTTTGGTATTATGTAAGTGGGATGAGTTAAACTGTGCAACACATGTAGCTTCCTATTCCCACTAGTTTTAAAGGATGATTTAAACTAAACCAGTTTTAGATTTGTTTTGTAAAGTTTATAAGATTATTTCAATTAATTTTACTTTAAACAGGTTCACCTTTTTAGATTAGATTTTTCTATATTTTTATCTCAAATTATTTTAAATCATTAATTAGTCTACTCTACCTTAACAGAAATTAAAAACAAAACAAAACAGATTAATATTTTTATCAGAAATTATTTTCAAAGATTTACCAACTATTTAAAGTTGGTGTTTTTTATCTGCCCTCTGTGACAATGAGACCCCATACAGACCTGACAGCTGTGGTCTCCTTTGTCCACCTGCCCCTCCAGCTTCTCCTGCAGTGAAGATGAATCCACATTGTGGAGGAATGTGAGAAGAGAGTTTAGAGGCTTTTGCTGTTTATTCTCCTGTATTATCCAAAACAAATGAAAATGTAACAGGAAGTGAATGACGGCAGAAATACATTGAATAAAACCGTAGAGGTCTGATACGACAGATGCAGGTTGATAGCATTGCAACTAACCTGTATTTTTAACTAAGTGATTATATTTTATTGAGCACCTGCAACTGTGTCTTGACTGTGAATTTTCCCCTGGGGATTAGTTGAGTGTTACCTTCTCTTTCTGTACAGAGATGGAAGACCAGAGTGTGGAATGCATTTGGAGCCAAAATGCCTCCGCAATCCTGTGTGTACTGGATGAATAGATGAATAAATAAAGTAAAATAAAATAAAATAAACTAGTACAATTGATTTGAAGTATCTGTATCGGCTGGCGTTGGGGTGCAAAACTTCTTATTCAAATGTTGTGATGGTTGCTGGGTTAAACCAGCAGCGACCAACCTTATCGAATGGAAGGAGGTGGGTTGAGCTCATCAGTCATGGTAGAGAATTTGAGATGAAAGTCACAATTTCCAACAGACATCAGTTCCCTGAGATAGAGGCTTTTACTTGAGCAGGAGATGCCAAAGGAGGAGGCGAAGAAAGGCAGAAAAACGAACCAAAAAAACAAAAAAAACAATACAGACATAGGTCTACCTCTGATCCCGCCCGCTCTGATAGGATGTTGCTGGGCTCTGAGCTGGGGGGGTGGTGGTGGTGGTGCTGTTGGTGGTGGTGCTGGTGGTGATCCAGAGAGACCACAGCTTTTCAGGTCCGCTGCCTGGTCTGGATCCCCCAGAACCAGTCACCCCCGGTGGGCTTCAGGGGAGCGGAGCAGCCTCGGCGTGAGGTGGAACCGGCTCTGGGGGGCAGAGGCAGCTTCCAAAGAAACAATGACGCAATAAAAAAATAAGCCCGGAAACGTTCAATAGCGGCATGGTCTTGTCACACTCGCATCTCGCGGTGTGTGAAATACAGTATGGGGCACAAAGTTGGCTTCAGGAAGCGGACGCTCCTCTTTTTGGTTGACCCAAGGCTTTTCCTATCTCAGCTCTTGCCCACTGTGCAACGACCCCAAAGCCCGGATATGAGAGGACGAGAGGATGCGGCCGAGGCTCCCATGCAGCACCGTCACAGCTCCTTCGCTCTGTGCTCCATCCATATCCTCCGTCGGGTTTTCTTTCGAATGATGGATGTCGTCTGACAGTTGGAAGGCGCGGCGGCACAGGCAGCTCCTCTGCCGACGAGGTCGCCTCACTAGGTTCCTCCATCAGCTCTAACAGATCTCCAGCAGGGCCTTTCTAGCTTTTTTTGGGGGCTGTATGCAAAATGTGGTTTGGGGGCCCCTATTTTTTGAAACTATGGTGGGAGGGAATTCCAAACCCTCTAGGGTGGTCCAGGGGCATGGATTTAAATGCATCGATCTGGTGCACTTTAAGAGGAAAAGAGACTATTTCCCTGGGGAAAAAAAAGTCTTGACATCATCTTCAAATCAAACATCTCAAGTTGACTCCAGCATTTTAAACCTACAGAAAATGATAATAAACAGGAAGCACTGGGGCTCCCCTGCATCAAGAAACTCCTGAAAACGTACAGTATTTACAGAGTCTGCATTATAACATCTCCCTAATGCGCATAAATGAAACAGATGCTGCAACCTCCTTAAAATGTTTATTTTAAATGTTGGGAAAAAATTGTTAAGGAATCAACATTAAGGCAAATATTGCAACTGATAAATACTAATCATATAAAAATACCCCCCCCCCCCCCTCAAAAAAAACTATCAATAAAACAAATGATGCAACTACACAGAATGAACATAAAATAAATGAGGCCATCGCACAGAATAACAGGGTGCTTGGCTCCCAGGAGAGCCAGGGCTTTGGGGGCCCTATGCAACCGCATAGTCCGCATAGCGCAAGAAACTGGCTCCTGTGGAGATACAGTCAGGGATGTTATTGCATTTTTTATAATTTACCGTGCACATTGCACATTGCACATTGTACTTTACAGTTGTTTTAGAATATATAACTTGCTTTCCTGACGCTTTTGAAAAATAGAAGTTCTTGGGCTTTCGAAGTCCTATAACCCTTGATTGTACTAAATAATTGATCGGCTCGTGCTCCGGATCTTTATTTTTGTGTCATTTGTTTAATTGTGTCGGAGGACAGATCACGTTGGCCACAAAATTAGGCTTTGACCCCTCAATGTAAAGCGGAGGAGAAAGGGGAGGTTTGACCCCAATTTGGGTGGCAACCAACTTCATTAAATGGAAGCCTGACCTTTTAGGAGAATATAATGTCTGATCAGCATTTCAAATCATGATCTTTACAACAGGGCCTATGCCATGTCTGATGCTTAGTGTTGAATCAAATCAGCGGTGGAGGAATAAAAAAATAAAAAAAAAATATATATATATATATATATATATATATATATATAATAACAATAAATAAATAATAAAATCTTCATTTATATAGCACCTTTAAAAACAGTTTACAAAGTGCTTTGACAGATGAAATAAAAGCCGAGTGCTCAGACCATGAATAGATAAATGAAAAAATAAATAAAATAAAAAATAGAAAGTAATAAAAGTAAAGAAAGGGGGCGGCATCACATAAAAGCAGGTCTATAAAAATGGGATTTGAGAAGTTTTGAGAAGGGTTCCGAACTTTAAATTCGGTAAAAGAACAAATACCTCAACACACAAAATGACTCAACAAAAAGTACTTAAAAGTAAAAGTACTCATATCTAGTGTCCTGAATCCTGATGTAAATGTATACAGTAAATATAAATCCTGATTGTTATTTTTTTTTTTTACTAAAGTAACTTAAGTAACACGACAGAGTTAGAAATGTAGACAAGTAAAAAAAAACACACAAAAAACCCCAAAACGTTTTAAATAGATATTGCCTGAAATGTAGTGCACCGTGAAAGCCTCCGAAACTGGATCTGCTTCAGCAAGTACAAGATACTCATCCACAGGAACGAAGTACTTTCCGTCCCCTCACTTTCGTTACTTCCCGACACCGGATCAAATAAACCGTAAACCGGAGTCCTCTCCTCCCGTATTCCCGGTCCCGGAACCCAACTGCGATCAGATCATTGAAACGAAGGCATTCACTTCTCACGGGGTGGACACACACACACACACGCACACGCACACACGCACACGCACACGCACACGCACACACACGCACACACACACACACACACACACACACACACACACACACACACACACACACACGCACGCACACCCGCGTGTACGCTCACGCCAGCACGAGGCGGAGTTTGAGGCTCCGTGCGGCGGGGTTTCGCTCGCTCCACCGGCGCCGAGCAGTCGTCGCGGGGAGGAGGGCGGCTCGAACTTCTGTCCCGGCGAGTTTTCAGCGAGAAGCGGAGCCCCGCGGAAATATTGTGGACGAAGTGACGAGCGCGGGGGCGGCGTGTGACCGGCGTGTGGAACATGGAGTCGGCGAGGAGCGCCGGGGTTCTGTCCGCTCTGCTCCGGTGGTCGCTGCTGATCCAGCTGGCGTCGGGAGGTAGGGCCGGGGAGCTCGCCGCTTCTCCCGCGGGCTTTGCCGCACTTCGGCGGAAGGTTCGCGCCGCGAAATGTGCGCGGCGCTCACTTTGTGTGTTGTTGTTGTTGTTGTTCAACGTACCCACTCTTAACTTTCCATACAGTGGAAATGTGGCTTCACTCTGGAGAAGGCTACAAGGAGGCACAGTTTTTTTTTATATATATATATGTAATTGAAATAGCCGTTCTTTGTTTAATGTTAATAATGAAGCAGTGTCTGGTGGGGATCCAGTACAGTAAACATGCACGTAGAGCAAACGACCGCTCTCATTCCACCGCTGCTGACACAACACCGGCGCAGTTTTGGCGTCGCTCGTTCCTCCCTTTTGACGTATTCGTCTGAAACCTGCCCCCGCAAAACGAGCGCCCGTATCCGGGGCAGGGGACATGCGGTGCGCTGCGACCACTCAAGGGGGAAAGTGGACCGTGGTGTGGCAGAAATCTCTCACGCTGGCAATCCACTTGAATGCACCAAGAGACCCAGAGGATATTTTAATGGACGTGGAGCCTCCAACGCCAATGTGTGGTTTAAAAAAAACAACAAAAAAAAACAACAAAAAACACACATTTACATCCATCAATGCATTCATTACTTGTTTTTCGTTGATTTGATGGCTGCCATGCATCATGGACGTTGACGTGGTTCATTCATCCAAGACATACTGTAGGGGCTAATCAGGAGGATGGCTCCGTTTCCCCATGACTCACGCTCACCATTGTTGTGCTCGGAATGACTGCAGTTACAGGGATTTGTTGGACTTGGTTGAATCTGAGTTCCGCCGCTTCCCCCCTTTTTTTTTTTTAACCTGGGGAAACGCGCGCCGTTACGACACAGCCTTTCTGCTGAGGCGGTGATGTGTCGCGCCTTGACAATGGATGGAGAAAGTTGCATGGCTGCCAACAAGAACCGGGGAGGCGCGGAAGTCGAGTTGGATTTGACGTAAACGCAGCACACGCAACGAGACAAGCGGTGGATCTGTCCCACAAACCGAAGCGTGGTTTCCCCTCCCAGACTCACAGTGGAACCTGGTGGAACCTGTGTGTGTGTGTGTGTGTGTGTGTGTGTGTGTGTGTGTGGGAACTAGAATATCACAAAATCTTTCGATCGATACCTCAATATCAATCGTTTTAGGACATTCCGGTTAGGACTATCGTGCTTTCATAACATATTTACGCACGATGAATATTTGAGAAACAATGATTTTGTCATGTGGGCAGAGGCGTTGAACATCCACCAGTCAGTCTATCAGACAGTCTGTGAAGTTCGAAAACATTACATTACCTTCATTTAATGCTCCTTAAAGACAACATTTAACTATATCACAATATTACGAGAACCCAATCCCCAAATCACAATATCAATATTATATTGATTCCCATTTTATTCCACAGCCTGAGGGCAACCCCAATAACAATCCCAATCTACAACTTGGACACTGAATATACAATTTATCGAAGGAAATGTTTTCTGTCTTGAAGATAAGTTCTACTATTTCGCTCTGTTCTTTTTTTCTTCCCCCCCCCACGACACTTATTTGAGGCGGCCGTTCCCTCCAGTTTGTGTGTCTACCGGCAGAGAAAACGACTCCGGTTTCACCGCTGCCCTTTGACCCCTCTCAGACCAAACAGCCGCACCGGGAGCACGGTGAAATAACAGGAATTAGCCTGTTTAAATGCCCGCATGCGTGTGCAGGCTGACATTACAGCTCAATGGTCACTGGTGTTCTTCTTTTTAAAGGGTTAGGGTTTTGGGAGGAATCTCAGCATCTTGTCATTGTCACAGAAACGCCACCTGTGCAGATGTGAAGATGAAAGAAGCAGTAAACACCCTCTATTTCTCTTTACAGGAATACAGTTAAGTGCACGTAGGTTGAGGGTTTCGAAATGCTCTTTAATTTAGACATTAGAAATGAAAGCCATCGCTCTACACTTTTAAGAAATAGTAGAGAAGGATTTGTCCTACTATTAAGGTCAAAACAATGTTGTGGGATTTGAAGTCTGCTTGTAAAGAGTCATCCAGGGTTAATGATTCCTGAAAATGAAAGATTTAAGATTTAAATATATATATATATATATATATATATATATATATGCACACTCTATATATTATGTGTTTAGAGCCATCTAGATGGATGAGCCCAGTCGAATATATTAAGTCATTCTGAGTCACAATCAGGTCTGCAAGAATGGATGGAGGATACAAAGGCTGGGTGCTACTTCCATCCACTTATGGGACATTTAATTCCTCTTCGAGTGTCCTGGCAGTGTTAAACCTTTACATCCGCGGAAGTTGTATACGCTAGACAGGCACACACACACACACACCCACCCACCCACCCACCCATCCCTAAAGGGTGTTGACTCGACATTGCTGTGCAGTTTCTCTTCTACTATTTAGGTCAGCCAAGATGTCATTGGATCCCTGTGGAAATTACCGGCTCTCGCTCTAATGACTTGTATCATAGTAAAACTTGTGTCGCTGACAAATATAATTCAGCAAGCTACTGATCCACCTGCTGCCTTTCTTATTTTAACCAAAGGCAAATTGTGGTGAATTGCGGCTGCAAGGTCTGCACTAAGCTATTTATTATTACTTTGGAGGTTAAATCGGTTGAAGGTCAAAGTTTCCTGGTGTAGTTGGGTTAAAATGAGTTAATTTGCACTTGTAGATAAAATGCATCGATTTGAATTTGGGTAAAGGAAACTATCCCGTCACCCAGCATTAAGCCCTTTTAGGAAATGCATTAACACGATTTTGGTCTTGTCTCAATTTACCAATATGTCCATTTGGCGCTGTCTGCAGTCAGGCATAATTAATTCCTTTGTCATTGCACCGGGGTCTTTAATAAGTGATAAAGTAAATAGTTTTAAAGTTAATTAAATTACTTTACTTTGGCTTACCTGCCGCAGCCTGCCCATATTGGGCTCACAAGTTATCAGTTACAAATGTTGCTCCCTGTAACATCAGAATCAGAATCAGAAATACTTTAATAATCCCAGGGGGGAATAACTTCATCATCTGACATCTGACTATGTCGAATATATGTCTACATATATTTTATTTAATTTGTATTATTTTTTTTAATCTATCTATTTTTCTTTTTTTTGCTTATCTTTTGTTTATCTTATCGTGAATAACAGCGTAAGTGGTGGTGCCCGGGCATGGAGGCCAACATGATGATTCAAAAGACATTTGTCCAGATTACAGGGTGATCTGGAATGGCAGGGAGGTGAGGTACGGGAAACAGCTGGGTCCACGCCGGGCAGGCTCGCTCTGCAACATGGCTCCGAAGACAATGTGGGGATGCCAGAGCCTTTCATGTTCAGGATGAAGGTTCCTGTCAGGGCAGGGCAGGCCCGGACCTGTCTCCCCCTTCAGAGACACCTCCTCATCCACTACGGTGGGAGGTCGCGGCTGTGGCGTTAAAGGGGAATGCCAGTTCATTGAGAAATACCCGCTTTTATCCTTTGTTCACGCTTAAATATCTTCCGAGGAACCAGACAATTTTAATGTAACCTTGATTTATATCCTATCGACATGCTTAGTGAAATTGTATTTTCTCTTTATTCACTAGTTTATTTATTTGTTAAAAAGGTATTCCTTATATGATGGGGGGGGGACAGTCATATTATTAATATGCTCTTATAATATCAATATATAATTAAATATCATGTATCAACATGCAAAGACAAAATGAAGTACAAGTAAGCAACCCGGTCTACCTCTCCATTAAGGATAAACCAAGGACAAAGAAAGTGTGTGTGTGTGTGTGTGTGTGTGTGTGTGTGTGTCACTTGTTAAGAGCAACCAGGCTGATAATTAACCCTGCTTTTTACATCTAAATGTCACGTGCTATATTAAGAAGACCACAATGCTGGATGACATGCTCAGTGTTTGCTTTGTTTCCTGACGCTCTGCTCGCTTTTTGAGTGACCGGTTCTGAAGGCGATTCACTCCACTGGAGTTGAAAGTGGATTATGACACAGTTCATGCCCCAAAGTGAACATGCTAAATTTATGTTTTTATATGTTTCTCTCTCATTATTTTTCTCTCTCTCGTTCCCTTTCTTCCGTCTCCGCCGCCTCGTTTTCCAGCCTCCTTCTACGGCGATGGCTTGGTGCAGCTCAAGGCCACGGAATCATCCGACCGTAATGTGCTCCGCATTCGCTTTCGAACCTCCAGCGCAGACGGTCTGCTGTTCCTCGCTGCTGGTCGGATTGACTACTTCCTAGTGGAGCTCCTTGCTGGTCGCCTGCAGGTCGGTACATTCATCGCCCCAAAACCTGAACATATGTGCAAAAGCAAACACACGCACGCAGACCTAAAGATTTTATATATATATATATATATATATATATATATATATATATATATATATTTGATCTGCACAACGGCACAGGGCTCGGTGCACAAGCATCTACGCTGTACATCCCAAATCATCCGCGCACACAGACGGACGCAAAGTGACAGATCACCGTAAGGTTCGTCTCTCTCTCGTTTGTCAGTGTCGCGCCCAGCACAGCAACGTAGGTTGACAGACAGTCTGGCACGATGCAAGTTAAATCCGTACCAGCCCTTTTAGTCACGGTCGGATCACAATGTTATGAAATGAGGTTTTAACTTAACTAGACAGTAATTGGCGAGGCTTGACAGCCAAACTATTTAATCAGTTAATTACAGTGCAAGATATGTTTGGACTCCTTGTCTCTTCCAGCAGTGAAACATGGTGAAACATGAAACTAATCAGTAGACCTAATGCCTGTGCATACCAGCAGCAATTATAGCGATGTCAGCGGATCACTCGCAAGGTGGTCATCCACAAATTGTAAATTGCAATGCAAGTTTCAATGTATATTGCCAGATCTTCAGCTAATGCTTAGGTTTGTTGCATATTGCCATTTTTGCTATTTTCTTTTTTCTATTTTTATTCTTATTACTTTATTATTATTGCTTTATTATAGCAATATATTATGGCAATATTCTATCGATCGATTAGTCGATTCCTCAAAACTATAACGTCAAGTGACGTACTTGAGTTTGTGCTTAAAGCGAGAAAGAACAAACCGATGGATAAGAGGTTACATTTAACTTAAATCTGGTGGCAGTCTACGCTGGCTCTCTCATTTTATATTTAGTTAATGCAGAAAACGATTAAATAAAAACATTTTTGAAAAATAAGAAACACACAGTCTCCAATAAGGATGAATAAGGATGCAGTGCTTGTACTCGGCCCAAAAAATGTGAGTGGGTCCATCCCAAATAAATGTAGTTTAATTTTTGAACATTTAAAAAAATATATATAGCCCTGTAATCTAGTTGTTGTCTAGTTAGTTCAAAAGTTAGTTTAAAAAGAAATGTTGTTCCTGTTAAATGATCAATGTTGTGTGATATAAGGTTTTTTAAGGTTATAAGGTTTTCCTTTGCTGGAATTCTACACATTTGTGCCGTTGTGAACGCTTCCAGTTAGATTCATAACCAATACTGCCCTACACACCACAAATGGATATATGATGAAAACCAATGTTATGTACATATCCACTCAGAGGAAACTCCTGATATATGCTGTTTATCATTTGTTTTGCGCTGGGCATTTTGCTGCAGGATTTCTTGTGACTAGGCTTCTCCTGTTTCAGTTAGATGTTTGCTGGTGGGAGAAAATCACACTGACAACTGTGTTGTGTTGTTTTGCTTCAGCGAACATGAGGGATAAACTACTCGGGCCCGTCAATTAACCTGGTACAGGTCACAGATAAAAGTTTTTTTTAATTTTGTATCAGACAAGTTATCTTTAGGCTTAGAGTCTACTTCCAGGTGAGTCAGAGAGGAGTGTCGCTGCCTTGAAAATCTTTGCATTAATATCCGGCAAGTCTCGCCAAGTGTGTTATCTAAATGAAGCATGAGTCTGATGGCATGATGCTCCAAGCATATAAGGAGATAATAGCTCTCTTTTGCTTTAAGAACGGGTGATGGGTGGGAAGGGTGACATCATAGGATATAACTGTCCTATAAACTCTGATACTTGATGAAAGGTCATAGGCTCACATTTCAGTAGAATACAACAGAATGCATCCATTGTAAAGAAAAAATAATTCTTTATTTACCAGGAATCATGATTTTATTTTTCTAAAAATGTATTATATTAAGTAAAATATCAATTCAATTAGATATACTATTTATATCTTTGTCGGGTTGAAGACATTTGTTTTACTTTATTTCCTGTTGTCTTGTTATTTGTGCGATGTGTTCTGTTATTTGTTGTGAATGAGAAATGTGTTTCTGCTTTAACCACACTTATTTGACATGTTTATTATCGGTCGTGTCTGTTGTCAGGTGAAGCTTGACCTTGGTTCAGGGGAGGAACTGCTTAACTCGGAGAGAGGCACCCAGCTCAACGACCTGGCCTGGCACTCTGTGGAGGTTCGTCAGGAGCAGAACAACGTCACTCTGACGGTGGACAGAAACTCCCACACCAGCTTAAAGATGCCGGGACCTCATCGCGACCTCGACGTGTCGGACGGCCTCTTCGTCGGCGGCTCGGGAGGTCTAGACAAACCCTACCTGCCCAGCGACCTGAGCGGCTTCCGTGGCTGCATAGAAGAGGTGGTCTTCAATGAGCACGACATGCTGACATCGCTGAGGCCTTACGCCGGATTAAAGAGCGTCCATGAGGTGTCCCTCGGCTGCAGTCCCCAGTTCTTTGCCACTGAGGAGGACACCGTCAGCTTCTTCAGTTCCAGGGCTTACATTTCGTTTCCTCCTTGGGACATGCAACAGGAAGGAGTTTTCGAGTGTGTCGTGCACACGTCGGCCAAAGAAGGCATCGTCCTGTACAATTCTGCCAGAGGAGGAGATTTTGTGGCTGTGGAAATTCAGGAAGGTTTGCCAGTGGCCGTCGTGGGGAAAGGCGGAACCAAAACGGAGCTTCGCGCTCTCACGTTGGTTAATGATAGAAAATGGCATTCTGTCAAATTCTACTTCAACTCTAAATACCTGCAGCTCACTGTGGATGAAGAGACAGTGAAAACTAATATTGGCCCTCACTTAAAGGGACTCCAGCTTAAAGGCTCACTTTTTGTCGGCGGTATTGACGACAGCACAAGATCCGAGGTCCGAAAGGTTGGCCTCCTCTCTGTGTCTGGAAAGCGTGTGCGAGGAGGCTCTTTGAAGGGATGTCTAAAGGACATCAAAGTCAACGGCGTCAAGAGTGGTCTTTCCGTCGCAAAAGTCACCAAAGATATCTCCGTCGGCTGCGAGCCAGAGAAAAAACCGGAGCCGGCCACCGTCGCGAGCCCGACCACAGTTCCGGCCGTCCGATCAGGTCTGGTAACGCCAACGCCGGCACTTCACATGTCTACACTCGCCAGGGGCTTGGACAAAAGGTATGGCTATAACTTTGTGCAGCTGAAAAGCCTAGCGGTCCCAGAGGGGGGCAGAGCCTCTCTTGAGTCTAAACACATCAAGGTTAACTTGGACTACAAGAAGCTCGGCGTCCGTCAGTCCCAGATCATGTTCAAAATTGAAGAACAACCTACACATGGTCAGATCAGGCTCGACGTTGACCAGGACCAAGAGGAGAACACGTTCAGCATGTTGGACCTCTGGCACGAGCGGGTCATGTACATCCACGGAGGCTCAGAAGAACCGGATGACTTCTTCATGTTTTCAATCTATTCAAGCAGTAGGAAGCAAGTCCCTGATTATTTGAAAGGGGGTAAATTGTATATTTACAATATTACTGTAACCCCCACCAACGATGCCCCTGAACTCAGCCTCCCGGAAGGGAATCTCTTTATTCTGTTGGAAAACTCAAGGAAACATCTAACGGCGGAGATTCTAAGGGCCGCGGATGTTGATAGCAACTACACCGACCTCGTCTTCTCCGTGTTGGGAAACCTGAATGCAGACGCTGGATATTTGGAGGTAGAGAACAACCCTGGCACGGCAGTGACAACGTTCTCCTATTTGGATTTGTCGGAACTCAGGGTGTACTATGTTCACACAGGGGTGAGAAACTCAAGGATAGTGCTGAGGGTTAGCGATGGGGAAAAGGTCAGCAACACCGTCGTCCTCCGGATCATGGCCGTAGCTCTGGATTACAAGATCGCCAACAACACGGGCCTCGTAATTACACAGGGAGAATATGCGGTGATCGGGTCAAAGCAATTGGCCGTGCAAACGAATACTGTGAAGCAGGCGGTCGACATCCGTTACGACACCGTTGAACCGCCGCAGTATGGAGAACTTCAGAGGCTTCACTCAAGCGGCGAATGGAGGCCAACTGATTCATTTTCCCAAAGGCTTCTCGAAAAAGAGCGCCTCAGGTATGTCAGCACGTTCCAAGATATCCAGGCCCCGAATACCACTGATTACTTCAAGTGCAAGGTCACCATTGCTTCTAGGGCAACCACCGAGCTGCTTTTCCCCATAACAGTGGCATGGGTGAGGTATAACCTGGTGAGAAATGTAGCAGCAAACATGGATAAAGTTCGAAAAGTGACATTGGATTCCGAGTATCTGTATGCGACAGCCGAGGGCGTGGCCCTGTCGGAGGACGACCTTTACTTTAGAGTTCTCACCGCGCCAAAGAAGGGAAGACTCCTGCTGGATACCGCGGTCTTGAGAAAGAACGCAACCTTTAGCCAAAGGAACGTCACAGATCTGAAAGTTCATTACGAACTAGTCGACAGGCCTCACAAAGATACAAACGACAGCTTCAAATTTCAAGTGTTTTCCAAACATTCTCAGTCGCAAAGCCATCAGTTTCACATCTCGATCAAAGCCGACGTCAACAGCGTGTTCGTTCGGAACGACGGGCTTACGCTTTCTGAGGGGGAAAGTAGACTGATCACGAAGGACGAATTGTTCGCAGAGACGCTGAGCACGAGGGATATGCACTACACAGTCGTAAGCAGCCCCAAATACGGAAAGCTGTCTCGCATCAGTCAGTCAAACTCCAACGCCAGCTACGACAACATCATCACTTTTACAAATCACGACATTTTAGAGGAACGCATCATGTACGTCCACGACGACAGCGAAACCGACCGGGACGAGTTATCGTTCATCGCGTCCACGAGTCCGGGGTTCAGGTCCTCCATCGCAGAGGATGAAGTTGGGTCCAAACGGGCAACGTTCAACATCACCATCAAATTAGTCAACGACCAAAAGCCCGTCCGTGTCATCGACGAGGTCTTTAACGTGGTGAGGAACGGGCAGCGGCTGCTCACGACGGAAGACCTGCGTTACCACGACGCCGACTCCGATTTCGATGACAGCCGGTTGGTTTATACCCGCCGCGGGATCCCAGTGGGGGACCTGGTGCAGGCGAACGACACCTCTCGTCGGCTGTTTCAGTTTCGCCAGAAAGACCTGGACGAGAAGCGGGTGCTGTTCGTTCACAAAGGCGTCGACACTGGGAGGTTCGTGCTCTTCGTGTCGGACGGGAAGCATTTCGTCTCGAGCCTGTTGGACATCAGCGCCCACGACCCTTTCTTGAAAGTGGGCAACAACACCGGCTTATTGGTTCAAAAGGGCCATTCGGTGAGGCTGTCAACTAGTAATTTTAGTATTGTCTCCAACCTGGACATCAGGGACGACAGTGAGGTCGTCTTCAGCCTGCACCAGGCGCCCAAGCACGGGGAGATTTATCGCACGGACGCAAAAGTGGAGTCGTTCACGCGGTTCGATTTAAAGAATGACCTCATCTCCTATCGCCACGACGACAGCAAACATCTGGCGGACTCTTTTAACCTGACCGTTCAATCCCAGGGCCTTAATCTTGCGGCGAGGGTGAACGTCAAGGTTTACCTGGAAAGCCACCAGAGGCCTCCCATCGTGCAGCACAACAACACTTTGCTGGTGGAAGAGGGGCAGCCGGTGAAGATTGACGAAACGAAACTCGAGGTGAGAATTTCATATGGGGTTAAATGGGTTTTACTTGTCAATGTTTCATAATATTCTAGTTAATTGCTACAGGGTAAAAAAAGTATACTTTTTGCTTTTTCACACAATGCCGTATTGAACCTCAGGAAATATTATTCACATGCACTTTACTGCGCATTTCTGTATATACAAATAGCCTATCCCATACACGTACAGTAGCTCTATCCACTTTTATTTTGTACCCCCACTTTGTATTATCTTTTGGAGTCTTATTTTTATTTTATTTTATATTATTCTATTCACTAACTGCATTATGTTTTAGAAATCAGTTAGTTTCAGTTAGTTGCTAGGTAGGAATTAGGTTAGCTATTATGTTCGGTTTAGTAACTATTGTGCATAATCTCCGGGTACGTCGCAAAGACATTTCACTGCACATACAGTATGTATGAACGTATGTATATGTATGTGACAAATAAACCTCTTGAATCTGAATGAAATGTGATATTAAGTGAGGTCATACATTTCGAATCAAACCAATGCTGACGCTTTTCAAATGCTGCAGGTCACTCACGAAGACAACCTGCCAGCTGAGATCGTATTCACAGTCAAGGTCGCCCCGTCGCACGGCTTTCTCCGCCGCTTCGTGGAGGCTGAGGAGCGCTACGTGGGAACCGGGCGCTCCCCCATCCAGACGTTCTCCCAGGAGGACGTCGACGCCGGAAACGTCCAGTACGTGCAAGTGGCCCCGAACAAAGTGAACGACACTTTCATCATGGACGTCACCAACGGGGTCACCGAGGTCAGCGGAGTTAGGATGTCCGTCGCCATCATCCCACGCCTCATCCCGCTGCTCGTTTCCAATTTCACGCTGAACGAGGGCGCATCCAAGGCATTGACGCAGGACGTTCTGAAGGTCACAAACCGGCACTTCTCTGGAATAAACTTCCTGTATAGTGTGACCGAACCTCCACAACACGGTCGCGTTGAGCACTCTCGCTATCCGGGTGTGCCTGTAACATCTTTCACCAGGAGGCAGGTAAGACATTTTGAGATCCAATTCTTAAAGGGTGTTTCAAAATAATAATAACATTGGCAAATAAAAATTGAGGAGGATTAGATTTATTTAGCTTTCTTAGGACTTCTATGCTTGTTTTTCTTTATTTGTCCAAATTTGAAATGAAGCTTGAAAATCGAATTCTAGCCTTTTTGGTCTATTCTTTAAATTAAAATTAAAATTGGAAAAAGGTAGTGTGTGTGTGTGTGTGTGTGTGTGTGTGTGTGTGTGTGTGTGTGTGTGTGTGTGTGTGTGTGTGTGTGTGTGTGTGTGTGTGTGTGTGTGTGTGTGTGTGTGTGTGTGTGTATGTATATATAAATAAAGAAATTACACACCTCTCTATCATGTCACAATCACAGGTGGAACACGAATTCATTTACTACGTCCACGACAGCAGCGAGACCCTGGACGACAACTTCACCGTGGTTGCCAACGACACGGGCCTCAGGAAGCAGAGCGAGGCGCGCACGGTGTTCATCCAGGTCACGGCCGTCAACGACGAGGCTCCGGTCATCACCTCCAACCGGGTCCTCAGGGTGAGTCTGCCGAAATTTAAATCTTTTAAATTATTTTTATCAGAACTTCTGGCACCATGGCTCGACATCAGAGGAGTTTCATCTGGGCAGTGCTTCAAGTGGCTATGGCTGGCTGGCTGGCTGGCTGTCTGGCTGGCTGGCTGGCTGTCTGGCTGGCTGGCTGGCGTAAAGAATGTTAGCTATGCAGAGGGGCAACGGGGGGGGGGGGAGAGAGAGAGAGAGAGAGAGAGAGAGAGAGAGAGATATTTATATTCCTCTGGCTTACACAATCTTGTAGTTATAACAAAATGAGATAGGAGTCTGCATGTATGAAATTGAACTATTATTCTCTGGTAAGTGGATATGTAATTCTAGTGTATACTTAACGTTTAAAATGTATTTGTTTGGTAAAAATTGAGAAAATGTTCAAAAAATCATTTTTCGTTTACATTTATTTGGACCGCCTACCCAAAACTATTAGAATAGGCATCACATGGACAAGTTACTTATACTGCAAATCATCGACGCAACCTTCCATTCCCATGTTTCCTGGTGCGTGGCGCATGCTGCTCAGGGCTGGAAATAGCACACACAGTTGTAACTGATTGGCCTGCATGATTCATGTCATGTTTCCACTTCACATCTGAACTCTGTACTTGCTTTTCACAATTGTTGAACCTCATAGCAAAGCAAGATTTGTCACCCTAACCGATTTCGCGACAGTGTTTGTTCTTTGCAAACACTGCGACGAAACTCCTCAGTGTGAGAAATAACTGCTATTTGCTAATAACAGCCACAACATTAAAACCACTGACAGGTGAATTTAATAACATTGCTCCTCTGGTTCCAATGGCACCTGTCAAGGGGTGGGATATATTAGGCAGCAAGTGAACAATCAGTTCTTGAAGTTGATGTGTTGGAAGCAGGAAAAATGGTCAAGCGTAAGGATCTAAGCCACTTTGACAAGGACCACATTGTGATGGCTAGACGACTGGGTCACAGCATCTCCAAAACAGCAGGTCTTGTGGGGTGTTCCCTGTGTGCAGTGGTTAGTACCTACCAAAAGTGGTCCAAGCAAGGACAACCAGTGAACCGGCGACAGAGTCACAGGCGCCCAAGGCTCATAGATGCACGTTTGGAGCAAAGTCTAGACCGTCTGGTCCCATCCCACAGAAGAACTACTGTAGCACAAATTGGTGATAGAGTTAATGCCGCTATGATAGAAAGGTGTCACAACACACAGTGCATCACAGCTTGATGAGTATTGGACTGTGTAGCCACAGACCGGTCAGAGTGTCCATGCTGACCCCTGTCCACCACTGAAAGCACCTACAATGGGCACGTGAGCATCAGAACTGGACCGCGGAGCAATGGAAGAAGGTGGCCTGGTCTGATGAATCATGTGGATTGGTGGGGTTAGGGTCCAATCCGATGGAGCATGTGTGGGATGTGCCGGAACAACAAGCCCGATCCATGGGGGCCCCACCTCACCACTTCCAGGACTTAAAGGATCTGCTGCTAACGTCTTGGTGCCAGATACCACAGGACACCTTCAGAGGTCTTGTGGAGTCCATGTCTCCACGGGTCAGAGCTGTTGGCGGCATGAGGGGGAGCTACACAGTATTAGTGGTTATTAGTGGTGGTTTTAATGTTGGGGCTGATCGCTGATTCAGGGGCTGTCTTTCCAGTGTAAGCTTCAGCTATCCTCTGTATGTGTAACGACTTGTACGATGTTGGACCAAGTAGCCAGAGGTGGGATATGACCAGCTGTTTGCATGAGTTGAAATATAGGTGTCTGTGCCCAGGGCAGTATTTTGAACCAAATTCCTCTCAAATCAGAGTAGTTGGAAAGGGAAACCTTTACATTTACCGGAATGTAAATTAAATCCAGGATTCGTCATTTTTGATCAATGTGTAAATATTTTTATACCTTTTGTTTTTGTACAATAACAAGGTATATAGCAATTTGTGTTACATATTCATAGTAATTCTTTGAAAAAAAAAAATACTTTTCTGTAATTCTACTGTCATTTACAACTTAAAATTAAGTTAAGTAATGGTTTCTTATAAAGTTACTTATACCAGTGGGGGAAATAATTATTTGATCCCTAATTTTTGGTACGTTTATTATAACAGTGAGAGACAGAATATCAAAAAGAAAATCCAGAAAATCACATTAAATAAAAGATATAAATGATTTTGCATTTCATTGAGTGAAATAAGTATTTGATCCCCTATCAAAACATGACTTAGTACTTGTGGAGAAACCCTTGTTGGCAAGTACAGAGGTCAGATGTTTCTTGTAGTTGATGACCAGGTTTGCACATATCTCAGCAGCTCCCGCCACAGATTTTCTATAGGATAAAGGTCCGGAGACTGGCCAGGCCACTCCATGACCTTAATGTGCTTCTTCTTGAGCCACTCCTTTGTTGCCTTGGCTGTATGTTTTGGGTCATTGTCGTGCTGGAAGACCCATCCACGACCCATTTTTAGTGTCCTGGCTGAGAGAAGGAGGTTGTAGGATTTCACCAGGATTTCACGGTTCATCGCCACATTCATCTTTTTCTCGATGCGGTGAAGTCGACCTGTCCCCTTAGCAGAGAAACACCCCCAAAGCATAATGCTTCCACCTCCATGCTTGACGGTGGGGATGGTGTTCTTGGGGTCGTAGTCAGAATTCCTCTACCTCCAAACACGGTGAGTCGCATTGATACCAAAGAGCTCGATTTTGGTCTCATCTGACCACATCACCTTCTCCCAAGCATTCTCTGAATCATTCAGGTGTTCATTGGCAAACTTCAGACGGGCCTGTACATGTCCCTTCTTGAGCGGGGGGACCTTATGGGCGCTGCAGGATTTTAATCCATTACGGCGTTGTGTGTTACCAATGGTTTTCTTGGTGACTGTGGTCCCAGTTGCCTTGAGATCATTGAGAGCTTCCCCTGCGTAGTTCTGGGCTGATCCCTCACCTTTCTCATGATCATTGATACCAAACGAGGTGAGGTCTTGCGTGGAGCCCCAGACCCAGGGAGATTGACGGTCATTTTGTGTTTCTTCCATTTTCGAATAATCACGCCAACGGTTGTCTCCTTCTCACCCAGCTTCTTGCCAAAGGTCTTGTAGCCCATTCCGGCCTTGTGCAGGTCTACAATCTTGTCCCTGATGTCCTTAGACAGCTCTTTGGTCTTGCCCATGATGGAGAGGCTGGAGTCTGATTGATTGATTCTGTGGACAGGTGTCTTTTATATAGGTAACAAGTTGAGATTAGGAGTACTTTCTTAAAGGGAGAGGACTAATCTGTGGGAGCCAGAATTCTTTATGGTTCGTAGGGGATCAAATACTTATTTCACTCATTGAAATGCAAAATAATTTATATATTTTATTTAATGTGATTTTCTGGATTTTCTTTTTGATATTCTGTCTCTCACTGTTATAATAAACCTACCAAAAATTACCACTAAAATTATAAACCGTTCATTTCTTCGTCAGTGGGCAAACTTACAAAATCACTGAGGGATCAAATAATTATTTCCCCCAACTGTACTTGCCTTCTTAAAACACTTGTTAAGCACTTTGAGTTGCATGTCATACATGAAAGGTGGCATACAAATAAAGGTTGTTGTTGTTACTATTTTTATTATTATTATTATTATTATTATTATTATTATTATTATTATTATAGCTCACCATCTATCAATCTGTGTTATGTTAGTATCAGTTGTTAAGGAAGTCCTTCCTCTGTCCACAGGGTGGCACTGTGCCTCTGTGCAAGATGAACTACCAGTAGACTTTGACTTTTAAATTCCTTTATTTGCAGTAAGTCATGTCACAGCAGCAGCAACTTTATCACCAAGGAACCAAAAAAACAGTAGATCAGAAGGGTGGGCCTAGGATCCACATTTTTACTCCGTGACGACTCAATATAATTTTCGATTTGGACTATTTTATTTCTTAAAATGGATGAATGCTTTTGTGCGCTGTAAAAAAAATAAAAATAAAATAAATTGCATCAAAATCGCATGGGATAAAACCACAATGCACAAATCTAGTAGAAAAGATGTAAAGTATCGCTCAGTGAAACACAAACAGCACAAACGCTCCAGTGGAAGGAGTGGAAAAGGGAGGATTTTCTCTCGTTCTTGCATTTCACCTTCAGAACCTTATCTGAGCTTCAGCCGGAATGTGGGGAGTTCTGAGGATGGAATCAGAGGGAGCGCCGCTGGAAATTGATCTCATGTGTCCTTGCTTTGAAAGCGGTGACTCACTGGTTGGGGGGCAGGGGTGGGGTCTTGTCTTATCCCACAGTGACATCCTGTGAAGTCGCTAATTATTGATGCGGTAGTCATTTCCCGCTATGTAGACACACACACACACACACACACACACATACACACACCCATGTGCATGCTGGAACACACACATTGGGGGGTCTTACACATGCATATAAACAGAGACACACACACACACACACACACACACACACAGGTATATAAAGTGTCCGGTGTTGTGTGGATCGTAAATACATGTTAAGGCTTTTTAGGTGTTAATGGAAGAGTAGTTTTCCAGTAAGGACACAGAGCGCTGTATCTGGCAACCTGCAGCTCAGTACACTTAATATTGTATAATAAGGAGAGTCAATGCTTGCATATGTTCCAGGGATTCCCCTCTTTATTCCGTAATTTGCTAACATTCAAAAAATACTAAAAGTTGTTTATTTGTTTCAGAAGGGAACTCATCTTTTAAGTGCAGTTAAGTTAGTTAGTCTGATATGAGGGCTCGGAGGTTCTGAACATGGAAATGAGGAGCAACTGATTCAGACCTTAAAGTGGTAATCCGTGAGATTGTTCCATAAAAGAAAATATCCCATATTTCTGAAGAAACAGCCATTCAATGTTTTGGCGTTATGCATGTGCTCTACTATACCAACAGCTGATTATCTCGGAGGTTTATCTGCGAGATCCGATCGTACCCGTCGCTTCTCACGTCCCAGCTATGATCCAGACTTTTAAGAATGGTCTGGAAACTTGTCTCCAGGTGTGGGTGGCCTCCGTCACCCAGATCGGGCCGGAGGACCTGAGGGCCCAGGACCTGGATTCCTCCCCCCAGGAGCTCTGCTTCATGGTGACGCCGCCCAGCAACGGCCACCTGGCCCTGAAGAGCGCCCCCATGAGGCCAGTGCTGAACTTCACCCAGGCGCTGGTCGACCAGGGCCAGCTGCTGTTCGTTCACAGCGGTAAGTCCTCCTCCCCTCTGCCCGTCCAGAATAAGCACGTCGTTACGGGAGGAGATGACGTGGTGACGGTTGGAATGGAAAATTTAAAAAAGTAAACAGCTTGCAAAGGAAAGTCGGTCAGTTAAATATCTGTCAATACGGGAAATATATTTAAATGTTTTTTTTATTAAGTTTTAGCCCGTTTACTCGTCAGCGCACACATTTTACATGAACCTGTACCATTTCCCTGCTAATAGCAGTATTTATTTTTATTTTTTTATATTGTCTCTGTTGGAAATTTCATGTTATGGTGAGATACCTACCTTTAAACGTCATTTTAATCTGACAACAACAAATCACATTTTTGTGATATTGTTGTCAGATTAAAATGACAACAACAATGGTGCTTAATGTTTCTGTATTTTGTATTTGTTAATTCCATGCTAAAGCCTTTTTCAAATGCAATTAGAGAATAGAGACAATATTTTAAACAATCAAAGTAATGTATGTGTGTACTGAAAAGTAAATGGGCCAAAACTCATTACAACACCGGTATTGTCCTTTTTATGATTATACAGTGCAAGTCTACAGTGTTTTTTTTTTACTTTTGTATATCTTGTAATCAGATGTAGAAAATCCGGGTTCAGAAAGTAAAATGCCACTCCCAAGATTTTGAGTCAGATATGTTGATTTGCCAACGAGCAATAACCCTGAGCTCCAACCAGTGAGTGAAAGCAGCTCATCAGTGCAGGGCTGGAGCAAAAACACGGCAGGACTTTTACTATCTGAACCTTGGGTTATCCACCTCTAGCGGAGGTGAAGATATATATATATATATATATATATATATACACAGTTATACATTTGTGATTGGGTTTTTTTTGTGTGTTGCATTTCCACTACCATAATTTGTTGCTGTAGTTGTTATTTCTCAGGTGCATGGGAAGAGGGGATTTGGGGAAAAAGGAATTTTGTCCTGCAGCAACATGCCTAGTTCATGAAAAGGGGGGATGATTTGGTCTGTGAACAATGGACAATGGAGACACTTCTTCACAAGTTCAACTGAATTTAATGCACCGCTAAAAAATATGTGAGCGGATTCAGATATTTGCAAGTTATTGTCAGTTTTTTTTTTTTTTTTTGTTGTTTTTTTTAACAATGTTCAAATGTTAATCTGTGCTTATCACATTACCTCGACATGTAGCACCAGAAAATGTTCCATGCTCGTCACTCACGAGCGGGAAGCAGCCTACTTTCATGAAGGAGGTCTCACTCTCTCTCTCCTTCCTGCTCTCTCTCCCCTTTCTTTGTCTCTGAGCTCTTATCTCACCCCGTCCCACTCACCGTCTCTCTCTCTCTCCACCTTTCGCTCTCGCTCTTACTCTCTCTCTGCCTCTGTCTCTCTCCCCGTCCCTCTCTCTCCCCCTCTTTACCTCTCTCTCTCACTCTCTCCCCTTTCCTCTCTCTCGCTCTCTCTCTCTTCATCTCACCCTTGCCTTCCTTCCCCCCCCCCTCTCTCTCTCTCTCTCTCTCTCTCTCTCCCTCTCCATCTCTCCCTCTCTCTCCTTCACTCTTACTCTCTCTCTGACTCTCTCTCTCTCTCTCTCTCTCTCTCTCTCTCTCTCTCTCTCCTCTCTCTCTCCTCCTGTCGCTCTCTCTCTCTCTCTCTTCAAGCACTTCAACTTCAAGAGGTTTATTCGTCACATGCATATACATACTTTCATACATATATGCAGTGAAATGTCAATGCAACGCACCCGGTGATTACACACAATATGTTCTAGACTGAACACAGTAGCTACCTAAGAATTTCTACTTGACTAACTAACTAAGTGAGTCGAATGCTATAGAATAGGTGGGGGTACAAAATAGATAAAGATAATAGGCTTATGTATATGGGGTAGGCTATTTATGTATATACAGATATGTGCATTAAAGTGGCATGTGAATAAAGTGAGGTCTCTATCTCCACATCCTTCTCTCTGTCTCTCTGACTCTCTCTGTTCTCTTGCTTTTGGAACTTTGATCAATTTCGTTAATGAATCAAGGTCTGAGCCTCTACTACTGTTGTAAACACTAGCTAAATTACCAATAAATTAGTGTCAAATAGTCAATGCAGCGTTACGCTTCAGCGCTCATACTGTGCTGCTTTGAGCCGCTCCTCCTTTTGCAGATGCAGTTATTGATGATAACGCAAGAAGAATTTAGAGGAGGCAACACTGTGGTTCCAGTGTGAACCGGTTAGCCTGGTGTCTGTCAGGGGAAATAAGAAAAAAAAAAAAAACTTTTAATTTACTTTGCAACCAGGTGCCATGTCCGGAGGCTTCAATTTCCAAGTCAACGACGGCGTGAACTTCACCCCCAGGCAGATCTTCAGCATCACCGCCAGCGCTTTGCTCCTGAGCCTGGAGAAAAACCGCCCCCTCAATGTTTTTCCAGGTAAATAACACCTCAGCAAAAATCAAGAGATTAAAAAATATATATATTGAATGGACACAACAATAATATGGACACTTAATAAGAGATCCAAAGGAAACAAAATGATTTATCTCTCTTTAACCCTTTCTATACCACGTTCTCCTTTTGCCTGTCCAATTCAACACCGCATATCCATTCCATTTTGAGTCATTCTTTTTCTTAAAGACGTGATTGCAGCGTTAAACAAAATATTTTCCCTCTTAAGACGGGTGAGTTTGGAACAAGTTTTGATTTCAGTTGAAAATGTAGGCCAAAAAATAGCCAAAAAGGAAATAAACCTAAAACTGCGTGTCTGTTGGGGTTTACAGAGTGGATTGCCAGGCGTATAGCACCCGCCAGCTGTTCTTCACCTGAGGAACAACATGTCTCTCTCTCTCTCTCTCTCTCTCTCTCTCATCTCGGCGGCTTTATTTCACCACTTTCAGCCCAGATCCAGGCGTGCTGAGGGATCTTCCCACTCATTTTGTACGGTTAAATAATTCAATACCTTCCACTGGAACACTGACTACTGAGTCATTACTTTTCCCCAAATACCAGACTTGGGCTTCCACAGCAGTGGGCATTCTTTTAGTTAGTCATGCCTTCATTTCAGACTTGAGGGTTAGAAATAGCCTGACCTAGTCCTGGCTGTTGTTTACAATCATACGTTGTCAGTTTATGCGCAAGACGAGTGGTGTGGTTTGTGAATGGACTGAAGTGGTAGAAATATTGACGTAGCAAATTGGACGAGTGGGTTCTTCAAACGCTCTCCACTGTCTCCGCTCTTTATTTGCCCTTTGTGCCACCGTGCCAGGCAGGGCAGCGAGTGGGGGGGTGGGGGCTGCTCACAATGAAAGGTTTTGATTTTTCGGAGAAGGGTGACGTGTCGTGCAGCGATACATTTCTCTGAACGTCTTTCTGATGGCTTTTAAATGCTAAAAAATATAGTTATTTATTTAGTTATATAGTTTGCGGTATTCAACCACTATTTGCTCACATGTGGGACTTTATATATACACACAGGACAGAGGACCTGGATAGAAACCTGGATAGGAAAGGTCATTATTGCAGGGTGATTTAAAAAAGAAAAAGTTTTAAAATGAAAGAAGTGAATTGTTACTTCTAATAAAAATGCAAAATACATACACATGTATTAATTCAGGAAAGTGGCATGAGGAAGCTGCCAGTTACCTACTTTGAAGGGAAAAAAATATACAAATAATAAGCTACTTTATAGTAACTTGGGAAATTAAAAACTGGTATTAAACTGGCATTAAAGCGGTGTGGGGGTGGCAGCCACACATGTCTAGGTCATCAGAGCAACCGATGAGCATGGGTTAAACCCCCCTTAAATATAATATGTCTTAAACCTTATACCTTAGTGCAGGGGTTCCCAACCACCGGGCCGCGGAACACATGTACCATATATCGCAAGGTCTGTAGGACGCAAAATCTTGCCACGTGAAGTACCGTGGTGGGAAACAAGCCCAGGGCCCCCACTGACTGAGCAGTGTTTGTATTGTCTGTATCTATCTGAGCCAAACACGTGCTGTTTGTACCTGTGCGGTTAATTGGCGTGTTAGGTCGGCGACAACACTCTCACGGAGGAAAAAAAAGGGACAATAAAGGTTGGCAAGGTTCCCTGCCAGAGTCTTGATCTCCGTCCTAAACTTTGATTGAAATATTTTCCTGTGGTAAAAACGCACAGAAAATAATTGGTTCCTCTCTCAACCTACTGAGGGGAGCGCTCATCCTGTACATCCCTCATGTCGTATTAAAGGAGACAATGCAGTAAAAATGGAGATTTAGTCCTGCACGCGCATGCACACGTGCACGGCTGCGGACCATAAATACCGAATTTAATGCGGGAACTTATGACAGAACGACCATCCAACACTTTTATTCTCACTGTTAATGAAACATGGAAAAGAACAACCCCGCTGCCTCCCCCTTCCATTAGGAGGAAATAATTCTCTCTCTCTCATTCCTTTTCTCTCTCTCTCTCTCTCTCTCTCTCTCTCTCTCTCTCTCTCTCTCTCTCTCTCTCTCTCTCTCTCTCTCTCTCTCTCTCTCTCTCTCTCTCTCTCTCTCTCTCTCTCTCTCTCTCTCTCTCTCTCTCTCTCTCTCTCTCTCTCTCTCTCTCTCTCTCTCTCTCTCTCTCTCTCTCTCTCTCTCTCTCTCTCTCTCTGTGTGTGTATTGTGGTGGAAGTGAGGGGACGGGTGAACTGCTGAACCGTGTACTCTCTCATTTCCACTCGTCCTCCTTTTCCATCATTTGTCAGCAGAGTTTTATCATCTTCAGAGGAGCAGTGGAGTTTCTTGACTTGGACTACCTTTCATTTTAAATGTCGAGCCACTCACAAGTTCATTCCCTTCGTCTTGTTCCAGACGGAAAGTTCAATTTTTTTTTTCCCCCTCGTGCCTGCAAGCAACTGAACCATTTTAATTTCTTTTTTTTTTAATTTTTTTATTTGATATAACACCACTGCACTGTAGTGTGGTGGTGATATAAAAACAGCACATGATGTCTGCTGTGTAACTTAACTTTGACACATCAAAGCGTCTGTGTACTTCAATCCGACTTCAGCATAAATGAGTGGAAGGGCGTGGAACCTCCAACTTGCTTCCTTCAAAGAACCCATGTATAATACTCAACAGTGAGTAAATGCCGTTTATGAGTAGGATTGACCTTTAAAAAACTATCAACACAGTATATTTGTTCATATTGACGTACACTCCTCAGATGATCGTTATGAGCACTTTGAGACGTAGAAAATCCAAAGTATGTTTCCTATCAAAACAAGGCAAATGCTGCAACACAACAAAATGTCGTGTCCGTTTTCATTTATTTTTTTTGTTGTTCACATTCAGGGTCTTCAACACCAATCACAACAGAGGATTTGCAAGCGACGACCAACGACAACAGCAAAACCGCAAACCGGACCATTACTTACAGTGTGATTCGTCGTCCTAAACTGGGGAGGCTGGTCGCAACGCAGTCTGACAATTCCACCCTGGACATTTCCACCTTTACACAAGATATGGTAAGGAAATAAATGGAGGTCCGCGTGAAAATTGCCTTCTTTTTTTTATTTTTATTTTTTTAACACTTTTCCTTTTTTTTTATTTTTTTTTTAATGTTTTATTTAGAATCTGATATCCGATATGAACACGAGGCATTTATAATAAAAAATTAATAAAAAATGTAAAATGTAAAATAGCATTTGGGTCCATCCACCTGAAGCGTGCTGAATCATGCTGGATAGCTATCCATGAATAATGGATGCATTTGATTGAGGAAATAACCGGAGGCTTCTCCGACATAATGGTCCATGTGAATGTCATTAATTATTTCTTGGAAGTTTTGATCAGGTGTGCGCTGTGGTGTTTGCTGCACTGTATTCACTGTATTCCCACCGGCGCCACTTAGAATGTACTTATTCAATCCATAGCATCAGGATGGCCACCGGAATGGCCTCAACCTATGCAGGATATGGGACTGTTTACGTGCAGCGGCTGATAACATCAGAGTAGCTGCGGGGATCGGTGATGTAAACAACGGAGTATTCTTGTGAACGGTCTTGTATTTTTTTTTTTTTTTTTTGGGCGTTTGTGTACCTCAGGTTGACAGGAAGGAGGTCCTCTACGTTCAGGCGCCTGCGGAGTCGGTGGGATGGGCGGCCATGGACTCCATGACCTTCTCCGTGGCGTCGCCGCCCGCCTCTCTGAGCACAGAGACCTTCAAAATAGACATTTCCTACGAAAACACTGGTCCGGAGCGAAAGACGCTCTTGCTGGCAAACACGGGTGTGAATGAACTCATTCCTAACCGTATTCATTGGTTATTAAGGCAAGATGTACTTGATAAAGCTGTGGTTGTTTTTTTGTTTTTTTTGTTATTATTATTTCTTTAGGTGCTGAGGTTACAGAGGGCAAAAGCGTTGTCATCGACACCTCAAAGCTGGACGCCTCCAACCTCATGTCTAAGCTGCCGACCCCTCAGCGCGGCTCCCACGAGGTTTGGTTCCAGGTCAAATCCGTTCCCCGGCACGGCGTCATCGTGGTGGGCGAGAGAAACCTCACCAAGGAGAAACCCAACTTCTCCCAGTTCATAGTCAACAAGTACGGCATCACCTACAAGCACGACGACTCGGAGAGCCTCCGCGACTCCTTCGCCTTCGACGCGTGGCTGAATCCCAAGGGGAAGCCGGCGCAGCGCCCTGCGGAGGACGCCGACGTCGTGGAGGAGTGGTTCAACATCACCGTCATCCCGGTGAACGATCAGCCGCCGGTGCTGAAGACCAAGGCTCCCGGCTTGAGGGTTGTGCAAGGTGACGCGGCGGTCCTCGGGCCCGAGAACCTCCGGGTCGAAGACCTGGACAACCCTCCTGCCGACATCACCTTCTCGGTTATAAGCAAGCCGAACAACGGTTACCTGGCGCTGGAAGGGAGCCTGAACGAATCGACGTCGGCCTTCACCCAAGCTCAGATCGACGGCGGGAGTGTTTACTTCGTCCACGATGGAAGTCCTTCCTCGGGGGTGTTCTATTTCAGCGTGAGCGACGGTCACCACAAACCGATATACAAACTCTTCAACCTGGAGGTGACGGCCATCACCATAACGCTGGTCAACAACACCGGTTTGGAACTCGAGCAGGGCAAGACGTCCGTGTTATTGAGCCACGAGAACCTCGCCGCCGAAACCAACGGGAAGAACACCAGCGTTCACTACCGGGTCACCAGGCCTCCCCGTTTCGGTAAGCTCCTGAGGGACAACCGGGAGGTGAGCCAGTTCGACCAGGAGGACCTCCGGGCCGGGAGGCTCTTCTACCACATGACGTCGCTCTCGTCCGGGGAGGACGGCTTGGATTTCGTTGCCTTCACCTCCGAAGCCAACCTGACCGACCTGCCGCTCAACGTCACAGTCAAACCCCTGGTGCGGGTCGGCGGAGGGTTGAGGGTTGCGAATGGCGTGGCCGCCACACTCGGCACCGGCTCCCTCAATGCCACAGAGCTGGCGGATGTAACAGACAGCCAGCCTCTTTTTCAGGTTGTGTCCCAGCCAAAATACGGGAAAGTGGTTCTATCCAACCATAACAAGTTAGGGAAAGCTTTACCGGCGGAATCATTTACATTTGACGACGTGAGGCAGGGGAAGGTGTCCCTAGAGCTCAACACCAATATGACCGGAATTCAAGAGGTTAATGACTCACTAGTGTTTGTCCTGAAAGCTGAGAATGTCCAGCCGGCCAGAGGGGAACTCCGCTTCACCATTGTACCGTACGATGCTGCACTTTTCCCAACCACCAAGTCAAGTCCAGTGCCGAGCACCACCCTCGTCCCTCACACGTCGAATCAACCCCCCAAAAGGGGAACCGCCGGGCCAGCTCCGTCGGCAGTTTACCTTTCCACCCAGCGGCCGAGCAAGAACCAGCAGAAGTTCAAGGGTCGCAACCGCTGGGGAAACTCCAGCCGGACCAGCTCCTTCGGCACGACGCTGGGCAAGCCGACCCTCAGAGCGGAGGACGTGGCCTACCGGAACACGCCGGTGCGCGTGGAGTCCTACCCGCAGAGAACCTCCAAGCCGCTCTTGGTCGTCCTGCCTCTGCTGGCCCTGCTGCTCCTGGCCGTCCTCTTCGTCGTGATGGCGGTCTTGCTCCGGCGCCACCGGCGGAGGAAGCAGAAGCCCGCGGCGCCCAAGCCGCCGCCTTCGCCCGTCCCTCCGGGCGGCCACCCGTATCAGGGGCAGCCTCAGAGAAGCGCGGCGGTTCCCACGGTGACCGTCACCCCGCTGAGCCCCAGTTGCCCCGGCAGCCCGGTCCTGGACAGGCTGCTGGCGTCGAGCCAGGGCTCGTTTTACCACGGCCTCGATTCGCCCGTGCCCGCGCGCGCCTGGACCAACGTCGACCCACTGGCGTCCCCCCAGCTCGTCCGAAGCGTCAATCCCAGTCTTCGGAAGAATCAGTACTGGGTATGACCTTCCATCGACCAACTCAAAACTGGAACTGTTGGTGAATCCTGCGGTCGGTTTTTGTTGGATTGCACCCTGGTAGTATTCTTAGTGCAGCTGCGGCCTGCGTCATGTTTTACCCGGTTATGTGATTGATTGGGATTTTGTCGTCCTCACTTACGTCAAACCTTATGCTGTTTAGTTATAGTAAATATTATAAAAGTTCTATAACCGGTTATATAGAGAGGTGTATAAACCACTGGCTTATAAAGCGTTATGTTTTACACTGGCTGACTGTGCTCACTGCAGAATTTGAAAACACCGAGGGACACGCGTGACATCACATGACATCATCTAAAGCTAAGCGAAATCGTGTTTGTGCCTATGTTAAGTTACACACACTGACTGATATTCGAATCCCTTGGGTCACGCAAACTGTTGCTAACAAGTGTCAAAACAGATTATAAAACTGTGAAATACTGAAAAGACACTAGAGCAAATCATTATTTTAAAATATAAATTGACTGATTGTGCACATCCTTTTTATATTTTGTGTATGTTACCACTAGCAGCATTTTGTCAACTCAGGTATTTTGTTTATAATCATTTGACTTTTTTTTTTTTAATGTTGAAGTTCTGAAACCTGCGTGCACCGTCATTTATTATGCTTATATTCCTGTTTATTTTCAGCATGGAAGATGATAATAGAATAATCCATAAAAGAAAAATGGTTGTGTTCTTTTTACGCAGCATCAATGCTGCTGTAACTGATGAGTTTGGATTCCAAACTGATGCAACCGTTTCGGAAACCCAACAGTGAACCACATGTTAAATAGTAACATCCCTCCTGTGTGTCCCAGCATTGTCTGTCTGTCTGTCTGTCTGTCTGCCTGCCTGCCTGCCTGCCTGCCTGCCTGTCTGGGTACTGTCAACGCTACTAATATTTTGACTAAACTGTCCCCAATAATAGAAGGACATCTAGGTGCACGTCAACGCAACCACTGACAATCAGGACTTTTTTGGTATCTGGTGTGGTTTCTATTTGCATTTGGGTTTCATGATGAGAACCAGAGTATTTGAGCTGCAGCGTGAGATCTTTGTTCTGACATCCAGGTTCAGAGGAAAGGCAAACAAACACTTCGGTCCTCTGGTTTCCAGCGAAGCAATTTCTCTCTTGATAGGTTTGTCTTAGGTCAAAGCTCCAAGTTTATGAAGATTTCATGTCGTAGGTTGTAGGTAATTTATTCTTGAAAGTGACAAGCCTGTTAATCCTGTGTATTTGGGAGTTTTTTTCCGATAGGTACATACATGCACGGTTGTCCTTTGTTGTTCTCTGTGGATGTTCCTACACTGTAATCATGATTCTACTGTAGATCACTGCTATTACTACTGTGTTCTGACAAGATAAGGGAGATGTACAGTAACACTGTGATTATAACTGTTTGTAACTGAATTTATACACACACACTAAAGAGATCGTCAACCCGATGTATTTCTGTTTTGTTTTTTTAAATTATGTAACCTTGTATGTAACATATTTGTCATATTTATTTAAATCATAGATTTTTAATAAACCATTTGCACGTGTGTGTGTGTGTGTTTAATGTTATTTGACTACTCCATTTCTGTTTTGTTATTTAACCCTGCAGCTTCATCTTGGATCATTTTTTTTTTGTACTGCCACATCCCCTAACAAAGCCAGATGTGTAACTTGGACTTCTTGTCAGTATTCTCTGTAAACCACAGTCGGTTCTTTCTTCACGCCTTTTAGCGTTCCACCCATCTCTACTTTACTCCTTTTGACCAAAGACACCGTTGAGCAAGGGTTAGATTAGGAGCAGATTAATTAGGGTTATCGTTTCCTTGTGGATTATCGTAATTACGATGAGTGTGGTGTTCACATGATTTCCTGAAAAGGACTGGAGCGTTTAGAGGAATTTCATTTGCGTGTACAGTGTTTATTTGTGTGTAGTTCCAGCTCACCGGAGCTCTGCCAAGATGTTTTTCCTGTTAAAGAACAGGTTCACTGTTGTTTTAGAAGTGTGTATTGACTCAATAGTTTATTGTGTCTTGTTTAAATGTTACAGTGTTAGTCACTGAAAAGCTGGGAGCACCCGAAAGAAGAAGAAGAGGAGGAAGAAGAAGAAGAACTGAAAAGCTGATCTAGAAGTATCTATTAGTATTATATACAAAAACAGAAACCAAAAGCTTTCCAGTGTTTTCGGCAGAACAGAATAAAACAATATGAAACAAAAACCAATAAATATAGTAATATGCTTTTTTTCTGTTATTAGGATTAGTGAGCTGGAAGCTTCTCAATAGAAAACCGCTCCGTTGTGATAGGTTTAGTTCTAAATGATGGGAACCAACATTTTATTATGGTCCGGCTTGAAAAATTGCAAATCTGTCCTTTACATTCATTCATGGTATTGGATGAATGGTAACTAATTGATTTTAATTTTTTTTTATTAATGCCCTTGGTTGGTGTATTCCTATGTCTGTAGCAATGAGATGTACCGTGATACGGCACATAAAGAAAAACAAAAGGAAATGCGGCTGCGAATACAGTCACCTTTGGAGCCTCAAATGCAGAGGGAATCGCCATTTCGGCCGTGGAGGTCTTGATCATTTTGAGCCATTTTCTCGATCTGCAATCTCTCACACACACACACACACAGTTCCACAACAGTTCCAACTCCTCACCCCTGTTAGTAATCAGCACAACAGAACACCACCATATCTTAGGTCCCAAATTAATTTGTATATCCGTTCAAAACGCTGTCCACTGCCTTTGAAACACTGTAAAGCCCGCAGGCGGTTCGGCACTGTATCCCTCCTGGGGTTCGCTTGTGAAGTTGCAAATTAGCACGCCGGAGCTCTGGGACCTGCAGCGTGCAACGGGTCTAATGAGACGATAATTACACCAATTTGACTCTCGCAATCTGCGCTGTGCACGTGTGCCGCTTGACACAGATAAATGAACTTCGAGCTGTGATTACATGCCTTTTTCTCCAATCTTTTCAACAACTGCGGGAGAGGCAAGAATTGTGGTGGTTTCTATTGAATCTGAATAATCGGCACGCTCCTCCTCTGAAATGTAAGTCCTGGAATGCCTTGAAAATAGCCCCTTTTTGTGCTGAAGTCCTTGAACGTAAAAACGATAATTGTAGACCTGTGATGTTCCCCCAGGTTAGGACGTTATTATAGAATAAAGATCCCGTTGAAAGAAATAGTGAAAAAAAAAAAATTGTGCCCTTAAAAAACTTGAAGGTCTTTGAATTCCATTTTGCAATGCCAGAATGAAGCCCGTAAAAAATATAAATATATATATATATATACGTATATATACACACTACTCACAAAAAGTTAGGGATATTTGGCTTTTGGGTGAAATCTATGGAAAATGTAAAAAGTTCACGCGACAGTGATATATCATGAAGGTAGGGCATTTAAGTAGAAGCGTGCAATGGTGATTTCCTCATCTCAAACAATTATTTGAAACAAAAGCCAACAACAGTGGTGGGTTTACCACAACAAAAAATGTCAATGTCTCAATAACTTGTCATGTGCACTTGAGCATCAATTACAGCTTGACAACGACGTCTCATGCTGTTCACAAGTCGACTAATTGTCTGCTGAGGCGTGGCCCCCCACTCTTCTTGAAGGGCGGCCCTCAGGTCATTGAGGTTCTTGGGTACAGAGTGACGAGCCTCTACACAGCAACTCAGCTGATCCCATAGGTTTTCTGTGGGATTCAGGTCTGGAGAAAGTGCAGGCCACTCCATTTGAGGTGCCCCAGTCTCCAGCAGCCGTTCCCTAATGATGCCACCTCCATGAGCTGGAGCATTGTCGTCCATGAAGATGAAATGAGGCCTGTGTTGTTCATGCAGGGGCACAATGACTGGATTAATGATGTTATTCAGGTAGTATGGGCTTGTCACTGTACCATGCACAAAGTGTAGGGCAGTTCTGTATTGACTAGAGACACCTGCCCACACTGTAACACCACCACCACCAAAGGCTCGTCTGGTGACAACAGTGGCTGATGCATAGCTCTCTCTGGTGGTGTGGTCAGGTACCCTTGCAGGTGGTCTAGCATGCAGACCACTCTGATGGAAAGGGTTTTGAATGTTCTGACGTGACACTTGGGTGCCTCTCACCTCCCTAAAATGTGTTTGGAGTTGAGTGGCATTCATCATCTGGTTCCGCAGGGCACTGTTCACAATGAATGAATGGGATGTGGCCAAAGGACGTCAACTTCTATGCCTTTCTGTGACTCTTCCAGTCTCTGTATCTCTGTGGGAACCTGCTGATGACACTCTGTGACACTCTAAGCTCAGTGGCCACTTCCCTCTGAGAACATCCTGTTTGAAGCCTCACAATGGTGAGGTACTGTTGATCAATTGTTTGGTGTCGTCTTGGTCTCATGATGTCAACATGTGAACAGCACGATGAAGAGGACTGTTTAAATACCAATTCTAATTGAACCAGGAAATGTATTGGTTGATTCATGGATCAAACACCTGTTGTGAATTTTGCCGTTCAGCTCCTTGTTAGAGAACAGCAAGTTGTGCAAAAAGTACTGAAACATTGAACAGTTGGACATGTGCGTTCAAAAGTTTAGAGAAGGTCAAATTAAGTTCACCTGTAAAGGTTATAGTCCATTTGAGGTTCATCCTGAAATTTCACCCGAAAGACTTTTTTGTGAGTAGTGTGTATATATATATATATATATTGTGTGAAATGTCGAGTGGCACTGTCATAGAAAATGTTTCAGAACTAAAAAAAAACAAAAAAAACTGCACGCCTTACTTCAAGTGAATTATTTTAAAAGTGTTGATTGGTTTCTGTGACGTCAGGATTTGAGGTCAGATGCAGCTCTGTTTGAACACTTTCGAGCAGAACTGTACATGAGGAACAGTCCTTCCGTCCGTATCTCAATTAGCACCATGTGGCTGCATGGTTTGTGGTTTGATAAGTCAGAGAGGTATGAAGAGCCTCAGGAAAAGCCGGCCTCAGGTTCCGGAATGTTTCGGTCCGAGGCATGTGTGGGTGTGGGTGTGTGTGTGTGTGTGTGTGTGTGGGTGTGGGTGTGGGTGTGATGTGATCAGCCTGCAGCAGATCCATCCAGATGGCAAATTGGATCAGTTTTGAATCTATTTACATTTCCTCCATTTTTAGTCCTATGGGCGTTTCACCGCAGACCATTAACCACTTTTTCCTCATTGTAAAGAGTTGGTCGGGCGGCGCTTTTGGCATCGTCAGACCAACGCAACGATAACAACCTTTAACACTCCGCCACTAGCGGGAGGACAGGACAGGTGGACTAAATGAAACACCCGGATGGTGGTGGTTATTTTTCACATTAAAGATACAAAGAATATAGAGGACAGCCGTGCTCCTGACTTCATCCACATCCAGTGCCGTGGTGTTCATTCCTCAAAACGCATTCATTGTGTTTGATTCATTCTTGACATGATTCATTCAGCTCTGCTTTGTTCTCCTTTAGTTGTGGATGTGTAGACCTAATCTGCAAAAGACTGCAAGGTGCAAAAAATTCCTAAAGATTGAAAAGCTCTTACAGTATCATAACACATTAATTTATATATATATATATGTTTGTTTGTTTGTTTGTCTATTTATTTATTTATTTATTTATTTATTTATTTGTTTATTTGTTTGTTTATTTTATTTTATTTTATTTTATTTTATTTTATTTTATTTTATTTTATTATGGAGGACTGTGTGTGACAGTCATCTCCTCCCAGCGTGAGGTCTTTATGGCTTCATGGTGCACCCACTGTTGCATGAAGGAGCCAGTTCCCTAAAATGGAAGAAGACATTAAGATGCATCCGGGCGCTCTTCGTCTCATCATGGTCAACGTTTGGCACGGTGGATTTCAATCTGGCGGAATAGTGCATTCCTCATCTGCTGGGGAGGGGGGGTGGATGTTAGAAAAAATAAAAGAAGATTAGATCTTATTGTTATTCAAGGGAAGGGAGACACGGATGGGTTTTGATTAGTTGTTGCATTTGTTTTTACCAAACATAGGACACACTAACTTTCCCGACGATGCCAACGTCTCACAACATGTCTCTCAGTGTGTGTTTATTTATACTGCAGTTCTCCAAAAGCGTCACATTTGGCAGTTCAACAAATTCCTTACGGTGGTTTTTTCTATGTTTTCTACTTCCTCTTTTATCAAATTTGAGCATTATGCGTGTTGCAGTCTCACATGTTGATATGGACGTTTTTTTCCTTTCAGAGCCCCTCGTCTATATTCATTTGATTTGTTTCTGTCGGGCCTTTGAGCCAATGACATTAATTGCCTTTAATGTCTGAGCGTTCATTAAACACTCAAAAAGTCAGACACACACACACACACACACACATACACTGCCGCTGATCCCAGGGACAGAGGTTGTCAATACATTCAGCCCCTATGGGATCGTAAAGACGCAACGTGCACCAGATGTCATGAGGCCGTGGTGACACCGCGTCCGTCCCTGGAGACGCCAATGCAACACAACACTGGATTTTATTTTGTTTGTACGACGCTGGACAGTGGTGAGCGTGAGTGAGGGGAGAGAGAGAGAGAGAGAGAGAGAGAGAGAGGGGTCACACGTGTGGCATGGCCAAAGAGGTGGAATTATGTTTTCATTGGCTCTATTCCCCCACATGCCGTTATCTCTCCATTTAAATCCAAAAGCGTTTAGTGTGATAATGCGGGGCAATTACTGACGACTCAGCAAACGTACAGTGTCTAGTGTGTGTGCGCGTGAGTGTGTGTGTGTGTGTGTGTGTGTGTGTGTGTGTGTGGTATCTGAAAGCATCGGTGCAGAGCGGAACCCACCAATAGTCTGTGTCCGCTCGGAGGCCTAATCTGACTTAAAGTGTTTTTGGGCTGCGCTCCAGTCTAAGTGTGTTTGCATGTGTGTGTGTGTGTGTGTGTGTGTGCTTGTGCTTTCGCCTGCATACCCCTGTTTACATGTGTGTGGTACAGTATTGAGTCACCATTTTAATCACTAATGATGCAGTATTATTGCATTATGATGCATTATGAGCATAATTATTATTATGATAAGAATTATCATTACTATTGGTTTGGCTCATATTCAGATGGATCATGTTAGATAATGCAAGACATGCAACTAAGTAAACAGAGGCACATTTCAGGGTCTGAGGAGAAGGACATTACACCTTAGAAACAAACTGGGTGTGTCTTCCTCCTGTGTTGTTGTTGTTTTATTGTAATCAGAGCTAAGTGAACCCCACCCACCACCCCCACCTCCAGCCCAGACACCATGCACGTGTGTGTGTGTATGTGTATGTGTATGTGTATGTGTATGTGTGTGTGTGTGTGTGTGTGTGTGTGTGTGTGTGTGTGTGTTTTGTTTTCTTTTGTGGGAGGTTAGTTGTGTACATTTGTGAATTTGTGTATGTGCATGTGTTTGTGTTTATCTGAGTGTGTGTCCTTGTGTGTGTGTGTGTGTGTGTGTGTGTATGTCCTTGTTTGTGTGTGTGTGTGTGTGTGTGTGTGTGAGTCTGTGTGTCTGTGTTTGAGCGGGCTTCCTGTGTGAGAGCTGTAAAAACAAACAAACAAAAAAAAAAAGAATGCCTGGTGCTCCCGCATTCCAGAACCCTCCACCAGGTACGGACCAGTGAGCGTCCCCCGCCCCCCGCCCCCCACCTCCCCCCGCCCCCCTGAATCTATGAAATAATTGATATTGGGAACATTGAGCAGAACGGACTTAGCCTAAGGCACATTTAGAGTAAATGTTAAACAGGCGATAAAAGGAAATATAAATCAGTTTGTTTTAGAGAAATGCTTTGGGACATGAATTCACATTAGATTCAGCATCATCAGTTTGCCCCTTTTTTAAACATTTTTTTAGACTGAACCGTTTCAGTGAAGGCATTGGTAGTTTCTTTAAAGTGGTAATCCATAAGATTATCTTGTTTAAAAAAATATCCTGTATCTGGTCCATTTTTTTTTTGCCGGCACTTTTTAAGAAACAACCATTCAATATATATGTCAAGCGTGTGCTCCTCTATATGCTGTTTCCATCATTGGGGTGGGGCGGGGTCCGCCACGCCTTGCCCCGGCAAGAGAGCGCAGACCGAGCGTGCACAAGAAGTGACAGGCAGCCGCAGTGAATGTGATGTATTGCTTAAAGATATAATTATAAATGAACACGGCTGAGAATCCATCATTTTCATTTTAACATGTCCAAAATAATTTAAAACCAGCCTGAATAATATATAAATCCATGGAAAATAGGCTTCAACCTTAACTCGGGATTAAAACTACAAGGGGAACGGTTTTAGTGCAAAGTAAAGGATGTGAGTGAGTGAGTACATGTTGCTCTGTTATTTTGGTCTTTAAAAAACATTGACACAGGTGGCAGCACAATGCTGATCTTATCCGTACAAGCCCTGAGAAAACACCTCGTACACAACCATCGGCTATTCCAAACCACGGCGCGGACCTCCGACAAATGTTTTTATTTGGTGCGGCGGTCGGAGAGTTGCCGGGAGAACGACCGGTCGCGCTTCAGGCAAGGCTGGGCACCGATGGTCACGGCACTGGAGGGAAGATAAACACGCGCGCGCGCGCACACACACTCCGAAACGCGACTTTTGAACATTTTCTAAAACTCTCTCAAAGACAGGATCAACAGAGGTTCTACTGCGTCCATTCAGGTCGATTGTCCTCCACCGACAGATCTCCCTGGATCCCTTGACAGCTCTTGGACGACCTCCTCACTGTCTTTTCAAAGTCGATTGTATTGGTTGTTGTTTTTTTTTACCCGGGTGGAAACACAAAGACAGCGGCGCATCGCTGACAACGCCGTCCCCTTGATTTTTCCAAAGGAGCCCATGAGCTTGCACAATTTCAAATGCTTTGCGCATGTTGAGGTGGACACGCGAGGGCTTGGTTATCGTGGCGTCAAATGTCGGGAGGATTAAGATCAAGCCAGGTTAGGATTCCTATCATGCGGCCGAGGTAAACATTCGGACCCGTTTCATGCTGTGTCATCATCCCGGCCCAGCGTTGCATCATTGCGTGCGTCAGAAAACATCTCGGACTGTGAAAAGGCCGCGGGGGTTGGATTCCTTAAAGGGAACGTGTGTGGAGGAGGTGGGCTCGCAGACTCCACGTCACCCTTCCAGCTGCGGCGTCCTCGTCTTTTCTGAGCCCCGGCTGTGTTCAAAGGGGCCTGGCTTTAATTGGAAACAGATTTGGCCGGGATCCTTCTTTCCCGGGCGAATCTGCTGAGCGCAGGCGGACACCTCACGCTCCCCCCAAAGCGTGAACTCTGCAGGAAAAACAAAGGGACACGGAGGATGGCAATGCACTTGCAAGTGTTTTTTTTTTTTTTTTTCCTTCCAGCCCGCGGAACCCAACGGGGGCGAAATTTTGCGCTGAGTCGAATCTGGAACTGCACAATTCAATCCGTCTCGGGAGCTTCGCAGACGTGGACTTGTGCATCGAGGCGTTTGTTTGGTGCCGGGCACGTCTAAAAATAAACATTAAGCAGTGAGCGACGTGGTTCCTGAAATTGGATCCATCCAGTTTGGCCCGCATCGCCAGCGGCGCTTCAGATAACCACACGTCTCCTAGTGCCGGTGATGGGCGAACAATGCCAGTTTCGCCGTCCCGGGGTCACGTGCTCTTATTTCCACGGTTACAGCTCGACGTGGAATCCTCCGCTGCCATCCCAAACAGACCCCTTCCCTTTGAGTGGAATCCTGTGTTTGCTCTGACGCTTCCCCTTTCAATAAAGCAATACTAAATTATGGCAGATTCAATCTTTTGCGCCCTCGCTCAGGGCGTTCCCTGCTTTCCTAACGTGTGAGGTGGGAAGTCGTTATCGGCAAAAAAAACAAAAACGACAGGAAACAGGGGCCGAGGGGCCACAATGGGAATTTTGTGCGAAATCGTTTCATAGGAGAGAGGGTGGGCACTTTTGACCGCGAAGAGATTGTGTCACGGCTGCAGGTTGCTGCGGCAACCCAGTTCACAAGAACAAAGCCAAAGTGGGTCACACGGTGACTTGTTGATTAACAGTCACATTCTCGTGCTTTGAAGAAAATACTCACGTTGGACGAGTATCCTGACACAAAGAAAGAAGCGCCAGGTTTGTTGTAATATCCACACAATACAAGCTCGGCTCCACATTTAAGGTTTTTTCTCTCTCTCTCTCTCTCTTTTTCTCTCTCTCTCTCTCTCTCTCTCTCCGCTCTGCCTCAGGAACACGCGTTGAGTGGTTCGGGGTGAAGCAGGAATTTGCCGTAATCTAGTCAAGGATCTCGGGACGGTGATGCAGTGGTTAGGAAAGGTATGCGGTAAAACACGCCCGCAGTGTCAGCCGGGTCATCGGAGGGAAGGCTGGGTGAGATTCATTCCCTCTGTCAGCGGGCTGATTTTGGAATCCAGCGGAGCGGGGGACATAGAAAAAAAGAAGAGAAGCGAAAAGAAGCAAATATGATTGAGTCGTTTCTCCAACAGGTGTCAAAAACCTTGTGACATTGGATTTTGGATAAAAGCCGGCCATTGTTTGGCCGGAGCAGGGTACGCGGCCCTTTCCCCTCGGACGCTGGAATGACTTGACCCCTGTCCCGGAATCCGGACAAAATAGCTTTCGTTCTTCATTCAATTTGGCTTTTCCTTCTCACTCCCCAGTTTGTTTAGGCACATTGTATCATCCGCTGTTTTGCTTCCTCGCCGCAGCATCTGGAAGGCATTTCCGGCGGCGTGTTCAGGGGAGTGTGAGTCCGACACACTTGCCGTTTGTCCCCGCGGAATGTGGTCAGCTGTTTTCTTGACAATGCTCCCGTCTTGTCTCAAGAAAAGTCCCCGTCTGACCCCGGGAGCTGTCTTTCCCCCTGGTCTCCGGGGGGGGGCCGAGGCTGACGTGCTGACGAGAGCTGCCGAGGGCCCCCGAGCCGCGTCTCACGCATTGGATACGATCGACGACAGAAATCGGGGACCGGTTCTGTTTTTGACGTGCGGGCATATGCTCCTGTCATGTGGTTGTTCACCTATTGTACGCCTGTTGTTGATGTGAAATCTCTAGTTTTTCAAACAATAAACCCACCAGGATACACCCGGGTGAAGCTTCCTCCTCGGGTGGCGTCGGATGCCTTGGCCAGGCCACGGGGCCTTGGGGAGCGTCAGCCGAAGAACCGGAGCACCCATTTCCTCGGGCCTTGGCGTCATCCACCCAAGGCCAGGGGGTTTAGACAGCATGGGGCGCTCAGCGTCTTGTGGAGTTGTAGTTGTAAATAATAAATAAACAGAAGCTTCTGCAAGGAAAGGCGGCGCAGAGTGAGTGTTTGCCCAAAACAGGCCGATAAAAAAACATCTGCCATACCTTTTGGAACCAGTAACACACGCACAAGCATTGGAATGGAAACAACTCCGAATATAATGCGACGGATATAAGGTCATTTCGGTCAAACTTAATCATCTAAATCAAAGTCGGGTGACAAACTGACTTTGATTTCGGGCACTAGGTCGGCTGCTGTCTCGTCTTTTCTTTGGCGATGTTGTCGTTCTGATAACTTGAATCAGTGACGACGCAGGAGGAAGCAGCTGGGGCGGCCTGGGGAGACAATATATCAAACGTGGGGGCAAATCCGCGGGGCTGGCCACCCACCAGCTGGGACCCGCCGGTGTCGGGAGCCTCCAATCAGACATTCACTATCTGCCCCGCTCCGTGACCCGGCCCACCCCCTCACATCCGCCACACATGGATCCTCTGCCAGTGCCGACCAAAAACAGACATTTCCTTCGTCCCGTGGGGTCTGGTCTAATGCAAGTCCAAAGAAAGCAAGTTAAAACGAGGCACGGCGCAGGTCGGTCAAGAGCGCGTACGTCCTGGGAATCTTTTAGACCTAATCGGGCATTTAGGGAAAAAAAATTGTAAGCACCCAAATTAACTGCTGCACTCCCAAACTCAGCTCCCTGTGTCAAAGTCAATACAACGTGGACTGCATTAAACGCGTGTGCCGGAATTGTTTGTCGCCAGCCCAAAAATCCCCCCCATCTTGTTTTTTTCTGCGCAAATTCAACCTTTCCTGTTGAGTGGATGTACTGTTAGTCGTCAGCTGCTCTGGCACCTCTAACCACGACCAGATGTCCCAGATGGCCGGCCGGTCCCGGAGCCGTCAGCAGTTTTTTTTGGTTCCCTCGCGTGAGGACGGCGCACAGCGCCGGCACTCAGCCGCCATGCAGCCTCGACCGCCTGATCTCCGGCTCCTTCCCTCTGGTCATCTGGATCATCTGGATTTCCAAAACCATGGCGTGGCAACATTAAAGAGACCGTAAATAAGACCGAGGTGGGTTTCAAAGGTATTAGAGGACAATGCCCATTGAAATGTGTACCGCCGGGCCAATACACAACTGTCTGGTGAGCTTCCTCTCTGGGGTTCTCTTGTGTTTGGGCTTTCATCTCAGTTTTCACGCACAAAGGGATTCCGGATATAAATCCATTCCCCATATAACGATGAGCCACTTGATTGCTAAACAACCTTTCACGTTAATGTAAGTTAATGAAAAATCGTACAGACTCGGATCTGAAGTCTGCTAATATATTAAAGAGGAAGAGGAGACACAAAGACAAACCACCAAAGCCATCTTGAATGGAAGAATTTATTTCGATTCTCCACATCTACCTTTAACTCTTTGTGGTGCAACCAGCACGGAGATTTTTAAAAACAGCATTACAGATGAGAACTGAACTGTCTACAAGTGTGTTATATTAAAAGACTGCATGAAAAGTGTGAGAAAAACCCGCTACCTAAAACAACGTCCCAAAACCTGAAGAAATTACTTGATATATATACACTAAAGTCCTTGATATCTATTTCTTTGATTTTTTAAACATTCGGTCGAGGAGCTGCACCGGCTTGTGCCGCGTTTAAGGCACGGAGTCCAATTGTCAGAACAGGGGGGAGCTTCTGCCGATGGTGACGCTGTTAAACTCTGGACCATTTGGAGGGAAACGGCTCTGAGGACTGATGCTGTCTTCCAAGGATGTCCCCAACACTCATGAGAACCCATTTTTTTTGTAAAAACAAATAGGAGAATAGACATTTACACATACACACACACACATATATACACACACACACACACACACACACATATATATATATATATATATATATATATATATATATATATATATATATATATACACACACACACACACACACACACACACACACACACATATATATATATATATATATATATATATATATATATATATATATATACACACACACACACACACACACACACATATATATATATACACACACATATATATATACACATACACACACACACACACACACACACACACACACACACACACACACACACACACACATATATATATATATATATATATATATATATATATATATATATATATATATATATATATATATATATATATATATATATATATATATATATATATATATATATATATATATAAACACACAGTAAATATAAAGCTTTTTAGTGAGGAGTAACAAAGTGACCAGAGAGATCTTACTGGAAGGCACAGCGAGACAGTGGTGACGGAAGCCGCTGGGGCCGAAAGCCGCACAGTAAACACCTTGGATGTGTTTGGAGCCGCAAGGCGGGCTTCAAGTGTTCCCAGAAGGCAGTGGGTCAGCTGTAATGGACCGCACAGCGGGACAAGAAGAAGTCCTCCGCAAGCACCTCTGCTGTCGGTTTTCGAAACATCAGCCACAACAGTGTGATTAAGGCTTAAACCAGCAGAACCTCTATGAAACCCGACGCTGGAAACAGAAGCAGCGCCGCGCGCGCGTCTAGACGTGTTTACTTTTCCCTCCGTCGATTCAATGCGTCTGAGCTCTGTCTCGTGTGAGACACGGAGTGGAATCGCATTTTTTTCCCCCCACTGGTCACGAACCCCCCCCCCAAAAAAAATGAAAGCATATTCCCATTGGTTGCGGAAATTATTTTTGAAAATTATTTTTGAAATTTAAGACGATGACTTTGCCCCTTTTGTGGAACGCGTTCCACATAACAAACCTAAATGATCCGGCCCCGCAAAGTGGCCAACAAACTCCCAGCCTGGAAGTGTCACCATCATCGGAGCGTCGTCTCCTCGTACGTCTCTCCCCGGGGAAATAAGCAGCTTTCTCCGCTTCGCATGGCTGGCTCCGGGCTGGCTCCGTTTTTTTGTTTTTTTTCGCGGTCCGAGCGACCGAGTTTCAAACCCCCGACAGGTAGGAATTCGCTCTCCGGCGCCGGTTAAGCGTTGTCGTATTTACGCAGCGCCTCTTCCAACTTGCTGGTGATCTTCTGGAAGAAGCCGATCTGCTGCTGCAGGTGGTGCTGCATCTGGGAGCGGAAGTCCCGCACGCGGATCTGGTGGAAGTGCTGGATCTCGGCCAGCGTGGCGAAGGAGATGATGTTGCAGCGCTGGTTGATGCCCTCCGCGTCCGGGGCGTCCATCTTGCCCTCCTCCACGTGCTTCTGGCTCTCCTTCACCTTGGTCAGGGCTCCTGGAGTGACGGGGCAGGGGGGTGGGGTGGGGTGGGGTGGGGGGGGCAGCACAGGTACACGGGGTTAAGCTCAGCGGCGCTCTGGTCCCGTCACGCTCATTTCCTGTCACAGAGGGTTCTCTCGAGAACGCGGGGTCGTCTCTGCTCGCAGGGCCTGCGTCAGAGCCCAAGACACAAACTTAAAAAACCTTGAGTGCTTGGCTAAAAATAGCCAAAAAAACGCCCGAGAACTAAAATTAAATGTGTGGGAAATGTTAAAAGTATGTGAGGGTGGGCGGCGGGGATAGAAACATCACTACAAGCGTTTAACTCAAAGTCCCCCCCTTTTTTTTCCAAAACATCCATATAAGGGCATTTCACCATTCCCGCACCGAACACTTCTCTTAAAAGGAGAACCCCGGCATGAAAGGAGCACAGGGTGTTTTTTTTTTTCTCATTTTTAATCAGATATTTATAAAAACGAGACCAGGTACGTAGCCGAACGTTCAGAGCTGAAGCGGAACAGAAAAAGGCGCCGAGCGACGAGCAAAAGAAGAAGTCGCCGACGTTTGCGGCGGCCGAACGAATCCCCCGAACGTCTTATGTGTCACTTAGTGGCGAAACGTGTCGCTTACCACACTGGTGGGGAAACAAGAAAACGCCCGTGGCTGGTGTTGTGGCACTCCAGTCACAGGCTTTTTACGATCAGCGTTTGGGTAAAAAAAAAAAAAAAAAAAAAAAAGACTTGGTCGGAACATCCGCGCCTCTGTTTCCACACAGACAGGAAGGCCTCTAGCACTCTGTTGTCACCGCGGCGCTTGCTTGAGCGACGCAAGGGTTTCCACCCCGTACTCTGAACGCCCCCCGCTGCCGCTGCCGCTTCCTCAATCGGCTCTCCCGCTCAGGCGGCACAAAGCCCGCGTGAGCAATCAGTCGGATTCCTCGACGGATGGTTAACGGGAACTACTGAGAAGCAGGAAACCCAAAGACTTTTCACTTCACGGCCCCCGCGGCGCCGCGGCAATGATCCGAATGACAAAAACCCGAGCGACGTCACCGTCGAAAAAAAAAATAAAAAAAAAAAAGCCGCACTCAACTCGGTGAAAGCCCCGGCAACCGTTATGACCCCCCGGAAACATTAACCCAGAGAAGGACACGTCACGGAGTGTCGACACCGCCGCCTTTTGACAGACGGCGTCTGTCGAAAGGCGAAGATGGATTCGGGGAGAGAGACCCCAGGTCAAAAAAGGGGAAACAGAAAAGAACAGGAGCACCGGGGGGTCGCTCCACACCTGTAGCGAAAGACGGACACGGGAGCCAACGCCGCCGTCGAAAGGCCCCAGGGGCCGAATCCCGGGAGGCGTCTCTACGCACCTTTAAAAGGTACCGGCCTCCTCTGTTTCGGAATCACACCAAGGGACGAAAGGGTGAAACAATTCGTGCCGCGGACACTCGATGGGACGGGAGTTCAACGGCAACATTCAGTGCTTTGTGCTCAGGAGATCCACAATGTCACAGAGTGACCACGGAGACACGGTGAAACCACAAGCTCAGAGAAAATTTAAAGAGAAAAACACACGGCTCTGTATGTGCCGAGGGATTGGAAAAACCGCAACACAGATCGTCCCTGGACCACAGCCGTGGCGGTAGGAAGCGGAAACGGACAGAACGGTCAGAAGGGTTAGGGATGCCGCCCGTGTAGAGATCCTGTCTGCATGAGCGGCGATGCAGAGTCTCTCTCTCTCTCTCTCTCTCTCTCTCTCTCTCTCTCTCTCTCTCCCTCTGCTCTGGACAGGAGGAAGTCACCTCAGCGCTTACGTAACGCCCGGTTACACAACGCCGCGCCGCTAGCCCGTGACCCGACTCTAACAAGCAGCGGCCATACTCATCCGCCCATCCCTCGTCTCCCCTCCCGGTGCCAGGAGAGAGCGAGAGAGAAAGAGAGAGACTGGGCCGAAATGCACGAGCAGCCGACCGACAGAACACACATTGCAACTCAGTCAACGTGGTTTGCAACAAAAACATATCGAACACCATATTAAAGGGGTGTTTCCCCCTACCGGCCTCCGCGGTTCGACGCTTGGGATTGTTTTTTGGCAAAGCAGAGCTTGTCGTTTGGTGTTTAATTGAGGTCAGTTAACAGGAACGTTGTTTTATCTGAGAGGCCGGGGCCAACAGAGGAAGGCAAAAGCATTTCAGTTCAGCTGACCTGGTGCGTCTACCGTTGCGTCCCGTATTTCTCTTTGTTTTGACGCGGCTCATGACCTCACTGCATCCCCGAAAACACACTGACCGTGAATGCGGGGATTACCTTCTGCCATTAGATCTGCCCGTGTTTTAGTCTCCCTGATAATAACACACGAAAATAGTAATTTTTAGACATTGACCAAGGAATTTCGATTGAATTTATTGGACCTAAATTCCTTTTCACCTCATGTCTGTGAAGCCCAGTATGTAAATCTAGTTTTTTTGTGGCATGTAAACTTTGCCATAGGGATGAGAAGAGCTCGCCTCTAACAAGTGCCGCATTGTACCGACGGGGTCACGGATGTCATAATATCGACTGGGGTCATTTGTTTTTTTTGTTCCTATATGTTCAGTTCCCCTCGCTGTCTGTTGCGGTCACGGTTTTAAACGCACAGTTTCGACTTCCCGCAGTCGGACTAATGTTGGCCTACAGGTTTTTTTGGGTTTGTTTTATTTTTTAATCACGGACGAATTGAAATACTCCTTCGACCAAACCCCGCTGAATATCCATTCAAAGCACGTATCCCCTGTCCTCTTTCCAGAGCATGAAAATAAAAGACCGAGAGCCCCAGTGGCGTTTTATGTAACACTCAAAGGTGCGAGAATAGAAGACGTATAGGTCTTTCACTGCCAAATATAACAGCAAAAGCATGAGTTGGCAGCAGCCCAGCCCACCTCCACCCTAATGGCTAATGGGGGCCTCTGCGGAGCTGGAGATCAATGGAGTGATGTTCAATGTCCCCCTGAGGGGAGTCTCACATTTCACCGGTCACTTCCGCCAGGACAAATAAAAACTGCTGCCGTGCAGACCCATTGCCGGGGGTCTAAAGAGGGAACCGATCACAGTTGCCTGGAAAGCGCCGCTTCAAATACACATAATATTCTTTTTTACACCATTTAACCCCTAAATCCAGGGAGCCCTCATGTCTTTTATCCCCCCTACCATATGCTCAAATACAATTCACTGACCACCAGGCTGTCAAACCCCTATAATGGAGCTGCTCACGAGGTCGTCCTTTAGGGATTGTTTGAACACCACGTTTTAGCCGTTTCTATTTCCCTCCGGGGTGAACGAGGCTTTTTACCTCCCTGCTTGACCAATGCAGAGTGGGTGTTTTACCGCTCACGCTGGCGGGGGGGGGTTGTTTTCCTCCAGGCCACTTTACTTACGGAAATGTCTACTTCGGTTTACAACGGCAAGGATGTGGCCCCGTTGGCGATCACTTTCGGGTGTCTCTGACTGAGAGCGAAAGAAAAACCAACAACCTCGGCTCCGAGGGACCCAGCTCAACGGGCTTTTCCAGTTGATTGAAACTCAAAGACTTGGTATGGAAGGTACTGCGGCTAGCGCGGCTCTTTTTCCGTCCAGTTCATGTTCTCCGCACTTGTCTGTGGTGTGCTGCACTCCATGGCACCTGGGAACATTTGCTCACTGTGCCGGGCGTGAACTATCGCCACCAAACACGGAGCAGACACCCGCGACTGACTGACGCCCTTTTTTGACGCTAAAAGAACCACCGGAATAGAGTAAAAACACCGCGGGGGGAAACGTTGAAATACATGCACGGGAGACGGGATAAAGAAAATGTCTATGGCAGGCAAACGGATAAGGGCAGAGATGCGGTGAAAAGCCAGACAGAATGTCTGGCTGGGAGCCAGCGCTCAGGGGTAACGGGGTTTGTGTGCGATCGCAGGTCCGCGGCTTTGTTTCAGCACAATTTCGGCTCCCAGCTGCACCGCATTGTCTGCACACAATGACGAGTCGGTGAACTCTCGGCTGCAGCTTTTACACTTCCATTAAAAGCCCCCAATTCACTCAGACACCCCCCCTAATTACAGCCGTCTCGTCGCAGTATTCAGGCTTTTTGGCGTCCTAGAGTCGTTTTATAGACCTCACGGGGGATAAATGATGGGGCTGAAAGTCAAGTGGATTGTGTAAGGGGTTGCTGCGTTTAACACTGGGTGAGCAACTTGGAGACTATTTCACCCATGGGAATTCCATCTACAGGAATTAAGGCGGACATTCGTCCGCGGTCGAAACCGTTGAGCTTCGCGGCGCGGGCATCCTCGCGTTGGATTGACGAGGCGGCAAATGACATTTGTTTTTAATAAATCCAGGAACAGGGCCGCGGGAATGCTCGAAGCCGCAGCAGAACGTTTCGGCAGATATGAGTGATATCAAAGGAATACAAAGGAGTGGCTTTCGCCAGCCTTGTAATAGAAACACACCGGGGGGTGAACAGCTCCCACAAGCAAGCTGTGAACATAAAAGCAATTCCAGTGGAATAAAGCACGCCATCAGATGGTCTCCCTTTAATCTGTCTTCGCCCGGCGTTCCCATCACATCGCATCTGATACTTTCTAATGCAGAGAAGGACCAAGGGAGCATTTAAGAGTTTGAACAGCCGAGCAATAACGACCGAACTGGCGTCATGCGTGTTTTGTTTTCCTTTTTTTCCGACCCGAGTGAGGTTGCACGCAGGCAACCGTCTGAAAAGGAGAGTTTCTTATCAATTTTAATTACGCACTGGCTTATCACACAGGTCGGGCGTCAACGACCGCGTCAGCTTATTTAGAGCGCGCACCGTCTACGTGGCAAGCTGCACAGCGGCTGACTGGGAAGATTGTGTCCCAATATATCTCCAGAAGAACATGTTATCTCCCGCCTTCCAAAAGCATCCGACGTGGAATGAGGAGGCCGAGGGTTTTAAAAGACCCAGACATCATTGCAGAATTTCCCCTCGTTTCCGCGAAGGGGAAAATTGACAGCGACTACCGTCAAAGTCGAAAAGAAAGTACGCATAGGTCTAAGCCACTGGGTCTGGCTACTCTACAAACTACTTTCAAAAGTAATGAATAGACACGTGTACCTTATTTTATTAAATATTTATGCCGAGTGTCTTAATATATTTGGGAACCGTTGGCCACTTTTGTTGGTGGAATCAAAGCTCATAAATTCCCTGTCCTGATATGTGCTTCTGTGTGAATTCTGTTTGCGGGCAATGGCAATCTACTCAGGAAGGACACAGGTACAGCATGCATAGATGAAGAGGATAATTCCACGTTATCCTCTAATCTTGCAGGGGTACAGTGGGCCTTTGTCCTCAACACTGTCCTATATGAAATTGCGCTGAAATTGTATCTATCACTTTGAGCTTGGAGACTCAAGGTGTGCCGGGAACGGCCTGTTTCGGAGGGGCTTTCCAAATTAGTGCAGAAAGCACACAGACTAAATTATTGGTCCATCTCGTGATCAAAGTTTGGAACACAGTCATCACAGCAGTCAGCAAACTGACCACCTAAGTGCTGATGTAGCGCTCCAGTTGGGTTTGAGTTGGCAGGCATCCTCTATTTGGGCTGTTCTGGCTTTCCCCGCACAAAGCACAGAAGTGTGTTACATTCTTTTCTACTGTAAACAGTGGAGGGAGCCTGCCTCTAAACACTGAGAGCTACAATGTTGTTCCCCTTACATAACAGCTCTCCCTCTCATGGACTGACATTTTGCAGCACAATGCGAACAATCATTTCTCTTTATGTGCCTGGCTGGCCCATATAGTCTGTGGAGGCAAGAAAGGGCAAGTGGACAATCAGTTGCGACAATCTGACCTAAACAAAGTGCAAAGCACTGCTTTGAGGTCACGGGTGTAACAGCTGGGTCAGGTGAACCATTCTCCACTATCTGCACAATTGCAATGTAATAGGTCACGCGCCGTGGAAAATCAAACAACACGTCAACCGCACGTGTGTCACCTCCGTGACTCAGCAGCCAGACAAATCTAGGGGGGTTGGGAGCACGTGGTTCAATTATCCAGTGCAAATATTGCCTATTTGTATTACAAAGTCCAATTTGCTACATTGAAATTGGCTCCGTCGGGTATGACAACAACAGGCTGAGACAAACAAATAACTCCTTCACTGCTGACGTGAGCTGCCATTACCGGTCCCCCCTCACCTGCAGTTGAAGTAATCACTTCAAGACAGACCTGAGTGGGGCATGGCAGACTGGATTCGCGAAATCCAGAAGAGTCAGAGTTTAATTCTTTTTCACTGCCTTCAATAAGAGGAACGTTATTTTTTAATGAAATCGCATGAAACTGAACCAATTTCAGTGACCAGTTTAAGGGCGGGGTGTGTGCACCTGTGCTGTGTTCTCTGCAAGTCAGTTATGCATGTGAACATATGAAGCTATTTTCAGTTCTATATTTGGTTACTGTAGCTCACTAGCACTGTGCTGCAGTCTTTCATGTCAAAACAAAACCACTTGTTAGGTCATAGCTGTGATAACAAATGTATTTCATTAACCTATCAGTCTGCAGGAATTGAAATGAGCGTGGAAATTAAGTCGAAAAAAAAAAAAGTTTTGCAGCAACTTATATTGGAAATTCAGGGTTGATTATACAAGATGCCTCCAAAACAAAGTGACTAATCACCCGTTAATCACACAATGGAATAGCATTGTGTAACAATGTGCTATTGCTGTGCTTTACCTTTCTGGACATGGATGATATCTGGATAGTTGGCCAGGTGGCCCTGGTAAAGCGCTAACAAATCCATGATGGGATCCAGATCTTTGCTGGGCTGCTCAGCAAAATAGTCTCCGATGCCCTCGTAGGCCTCCCCAGTGAAGGAGATGGCCTGGTTGAGTCCAACCGAGTAGGCCTGCTGGTCCATCTCAAACGCTTGGCTGAGGACCTTGAACGACTGCCCCACTTTCTGGTACTCCTTCTTGAAGCCGCTGATCTGCTTGCGGGCAAACTCATTGACGGTGGCGTTGAGTTGCAAGGTGCCGTCGTCCATCCGCTTGGTGAAGGTCTTGAAACCGTCTATCTTGCTCTCCACCTCTTGAAGATCGAGCGGGGCGGCGGGGGTGCTGATGGTGAGGAAGAAGTTGGCCCCCACCATCTCGTCCTTCTCGGCCTTCCTCTTGCCCTGCTTCCAGGCCTTCTCGTCCGCACTGTTGCAGGTGAGGAAGTGCTGGAACACGTCACACCTGGCCAGGACGGGGTGGCTGGTCATGTGGTTCATCCACCAGATGAGGCCCTTCCTCCTCTTGGAGATGAAGTCCTCCTCAAAGCGCCCCGTGGCCTGCTTCTCCGGGATGTGGGGCACGGAGATGACGGGGAACTTCTCCACCAGCCTGGCGTAAAGCCAGTCAAAGTGCTTATACCTCCTGTTCACCTGGTTCTGGGTGTGCGTGGGTGTCAGCTTGTAGGACATGTAGCTCTTCATGCCCTTGAACTTCGTCTGCTTGGTGGGGTCATCGATTGTGCAAGCGAAGGGGTACGGGTTCTCCTGCCACTCAGGACCGTGCTGCCCCATCACCACGCAGATCTTGTCCCCATCCTTGACGAAGCCGGACGCCTCCCCGAGCACAAACGCCTCGCCCCCTGACTTCACAAAGGTGGAAAATCGGTTCAGGTTCCTACTGACCGTGGCCGAGCTTCTCGCCTGCTGTGCATTGCCTCCCCTGGACATGGAGGAAGTGGACACCCTGTAGGTCGACGGCCCGTTGCCAACGTCCTGATAGAATCCACCACCCGTCCCGGGCTCGTCGGCCACGGTGGAGCTGTCGTCCCAGTCATCATCCCAGTCATCATCACTGCCCTGGCTGGCGGTCTGGTGGTAGCTGTGATGCTGTTGCTGTTGTTGTGGTTGCTGTTGTTTCTGCTGCGGTACCGGGGCCGGGAAAGTGGCGAAGCCAGATGGCTGCGCTTTCGACAAGTTCTCAACTTTACTCTGGGGCTTATGCGAGCCGTCAAAGCCCCCGGGGGGAATGTTGGTGTAGGTGAGGTCCCCAGATGTGCTGCCGCGGCTGTCGGTGGCGGAGGCGGCGTCGCTCCGCAGGATCTCCACGTAGGACGCGGGGAACAGCCCCCGCTCCCCGCGGCTGTTCGCCCCCTCCAGCCAGCCCTCGATGTCCTGCTCGCTGTACAGAGTCACGACCTCGTTCTCCCGCACCGATATCTCCCCCGGGTTCTCCGAGCTGAAGTCGTACAACGCTTTCGCTTTCAGCGCCATGACGACGAACACGGACCCCGGACCCGGACCCGGAACCGCTGCCGCTCCTGAGCGCAACTTACTGTGCGGAGGATAAGTTGGTGTCCCCTGTACCGCGGTCCTACCTCCCTCGGTTCATCTAGATCCACTCCGTTACCTTCCCGGGAGGGTCTACAGAAAGTGCAGCGGCTCGATCCGGCGGTTTCGCGCTCCAGCCCCGGTGCGGCGGTGCCTCTCTGCCCGCGCTGTGCTGCTCTCACACTGGGAAGCAGCGCGGCGAGCGCACGTAACCAGTCCGGGTCCTGGAGGGAGGAGCCTGGAGCCTGGAGCCTGGAGGGACTTCTGTCTGTGCCTCCATTTATTTACAATATAAAATCATTTCGGTCTGATTTGAACCCTGACCCTTTTATTCGGGAAGATGATTAGAGCCACATGAAAAAAAGAAAATCTGGGAAGCACTTTGAGACTGTCCTATGATAAAGGGCTATAATAATAATAATAATAATAATAATAATAATAATAATAATAAATAAACTTGACTTGACTGGATTAATCTTAAAAATTCTACATTCAGAATTCAAAAAGGGGGGAAAAAAAAAATCACAATTCTGACTTTCTTCCCCTCAGAATTCTGACCTTTCTTATAAATATGAGTTCAATCTTATTACTCTGTCTGTTCATCTTTCAATGGTTTCATAGTGTCTGCCTTATTATTATTATTATTATTATTATTATTATTATTATTATTATATATTGTTTTTATAATAATAATAATAATAATAATAATAATAATAATAATAATAATAATAAAACGTAGATTTTTTTTAAATATACGACAAATCTTATTGCCTCTGAGGTTTAATTGCTTTTTTTTTATCGTAATACTTAATAGTTTTAACGGTGGTTGTAGCCATTCGAGTGCTGAGTGTCTCCCGTGACATTGTTTCCATAGTTTTGTTCAATTAAAAACAAGAAAAGAGCTTGGAGGCTGCCATTCGTCAGGCTGATTGAAATATCTAGTAATGCGTGTATTGGGAAACTGGATTGCGGTGTGTCACGTTTCGCAAAGCCAGGATGTGACACGTGTACAAATGAAAGCCACCACAGGTCATAATCAATCCAGGTTTGGGCTGCACTGAATCCCACTGCACTTCCCTCTTCACACCGACGGGCAGCAGCCGCAGTGATACACGGAAGAGGAGAACAAGCGTGAAGTATGCAAAGGGGAATGACCTTTAGCGTCAACAGAGTAAACGCGAGATATGAAGATGGAGATAATAAGTAAAAATCTTCAGAAGCCGGAGCAGAGGGAGCACCAGACCGGTTGCATTATCATGCACACTTTGCATGATACGTAGGTTATGATATTGCATTACATTATATGCCATGCATTAAGTACAATAAACACATTTACATTAAACATATACATTACATTTAATATGTTGTAATTACTGTATGTAATAGGCATATGAGGGCTGTTAAAGGCACAATAATGTATTTTTCAAACACCTGGGCGATTTGTTTGCAAAGTCATTGCCATGTAATGCAAGAAGAGGCATTACGCAAATATGTTACAGAGAGACTCATATTTACATACTTACTACATATTTTCATTTACATTACAAATTTATGTGTGCAAGTACTTTGAAAAATGCTTTGAGTTATGTATCCCGGGTGTCTGGGGGCACATTTGTTTAATAAGTGTTATTGTATTTATTTATTTAAGTATAATGGGATACTGCAAAATGTATATAAATGATGTTGTATAAACAGGTACTCCTCACTTAACGACCGAGTTACGTTCCTAGAACCAGGTCGAATTGGTTGATAAGCGAGGACCAGTGTTATTTTACGGTAAGGAGGCTTGGGATTGCGAACGCTAGTTTAGTGAATACTGACAGACTGCGGGAACGAGACTGAGAACGGTGATGAGATGAGATGTATACAGTGTATATTGTGTATATAGTATATATAATATATATAGTGGTTATAGTATATATAGTGTATATAGTGTGTATATAGTATATATAGCATATATAGTGTACATAGTATATATAGTATATGTAGTGTATATAGTATATATAGTGTATATAGGGTAAATAGTATACGTATATAATATATATAGCATATATAATATATATAGTGTATATAGTACATAGTATATATAGTATATGTAGTGTATATAGTATATATAGTGTATACAGTATATATAGTATACTGTATATAGTGTATATAGTGTATATAGTATATATATAGTGCATACGGTATATATAGTATACTGTATATAGTGTATATAGTATATATAGTGTATATAGTGTATACAGTATATATAGTGTATATAGTCTATATAGTGTATATAGTGTATATATAGTATACAGTATATAATGTATATAGTATATATAGTGTATATAGTGTATATAGTATATATATTATATAAAGTGTATATAGTGTAGACAGGGTATATATAGTATATATAGTGTATATAGTGTATATATTATATATAGTGTATATAGTGAATATAGTGTATATAGTATAAATAGTGTATATAGTAAATACAGTGTATATAGTGTATAAAGTATATATAGTGTATATAGTATATATAGTGTATATAGTAGAAATAGTGTATATAGTGTATAAAGTATATATAGTATATATAGTAGAAATAGTGTATATAGTGTATAAAGTATATATAGTGTATATAGTATATATAGTGTATATAGTGTATATAGTATAAATAGTGTATATAGTATATACAGTGTATATAGTGTATAAAGTATATATAGTTAATATAGTATATATAGTGTATATAGTAGAAATAGTGTATATAGTGTATAAAGTATATATAGTGTATATAGTGTATATAGTATAAATAGTGTATATAGTATATACAGTGTATATAGTGTATAAAGTATATATAGTGTATATAGTATATATAGTGTATATAGTAGAAATAGTGTATATAGTGTATAAAGTATATATAGTGTATAAAGTATATATAGTGTATATAGTGTATATAGTATAAATAGTGTATATAGTATATACAGAGTATATAGTGTATAAAGTATATATAGTGTATATAGTATATATAGTATGGTATATAAAGGGTGATGGGTGATGAGATGCTTGACGCTGGCACGCCGTGGTACTGTACACGGCGTACAATACAGACTGGTCAGAGAGCTGGTCGTAATCCGAAGGGTCGTTAAACAGGTAAGTCATTAAGTGAGGAGTACCTGTATTGTTATCATGCGACACCAAGATCCTGAACCCGGGAGTAATGCTGTCTCATAAATAGGGTAACAGGGTTAGGGGTATAAAATGGGCAGTTTAAAGGAAGATTGTGTATGGATGAATGCAAAATAGTTTCTTGGCCCCCCTGGCATTGGCACTGTAGTTTATCTCCTATTTTCTTTGTTAAAAGAAAACATAGAACCCTAACCCAATCATTCAGTTCACAGAAGCATTTTATCGGTATTAAATTGGAGGTCACCGTTATACTGTATGATATACTGCCTCCCTGTGGCCATGAATGTGTTTTACGTATCTGCGTGCATTCAAACGTCTCTGGCCCTTTTTCTGTTTATACTGTATTGTTGTACTGTACTGTTTATACTTACACACAAAGATGCATAACGTGACGTAAGAAGCCCAAGTAAGGACCCGAGTAATGGAAAAAAAGTTTTTTTTTTAACTATATACACACACACACACACATGGATGTTATAGGATGTTATATAACCCAACCAAAACGATTTCACGATTTAAATGACATCATTACCACACGAAAGAGCATTATGACACAGGAGATTAGTACCGGTATTTCAATAGAATAATGTGATGACGTTGAACTCAATCACATTAGTGTACTACAGTTAACTACCACTAGGGGTCACTAGAGGTCAGTCATCTCACAACTGGAACACATGAAA
>NC_137203.1:9260713-9465713 GCF_960531495.2 Zeus faber
AATCCTCGGCCGGCGGCGGCGGCGGAAACAAAAAGGGAGCACGGCTGTAACTCTTGAGGACCGACTCGAGTGCTCTTTTTTCGGTCCCCCGGGGGGTCAGCCGCTCGGCCGGCCGCCGGGCCCCCGACCCTCGCTGTGCAGCGCCTGGGAGGCCTGGCGCGAAGCTCAGGCTCCGACTATGTTTGTCTCTCTCCCGGGCCGTGGATAAGACAGCGCGTTTGAAAGCTTGGTGTTAACTTCTGTATACGTAGCCCAAAACCTCCGGCTTCGTGGCTTCCCGCCCCCCACTCTGAGGAAAGGGGTGGGGGTCTCTTCCCCGGTGACCTTCCACGAGTCGGGGTGAACTCCCACGGAGCGCAGCGAGCCCGGCTTTGGTCGGTGCTGCGTGATCACTGGTTGTAGTGCTTTGCTCTGGAAGGGGCGCGCGGCGGATTGGGTTTCGGCTGGGAATAGGCGCGAGCCTATTGCTGCTGCTGCTGCTGCGTGGTCAGCGGCAGTGTCAAAAGAAAACACCAAATGGGCTGCACCGAGATCGGAATTCAGCGCAGGCCGGCTGTTGCCATGATACAGCCTTAGCAAAATACAAGGGCACCGTGTGGAGACCCCCCTCAGACCTCGACCTGCAGCGAACATCTCCAGGCACGGAGATGCAAGCCCCGGTCAACTTTTTGGTGCCTGTTCTTAAAAAAAAATATATATTTTTATTTTACTTTTTTTTTTTTTTTATGTGGTTATAACTGGGGTAGAAGGACCCTCCGGATATTTTCGGGCGCACTGACGTCTAGGTCCCGTCGCCTACTCCTTTTGGGAGGAGGCCCTCGTCCGAGACGCCGCGAAGCGAGTTTCAGAAACGACCGCCGTGCGTTCTGTGGAATTCAAATGGCGATGGACTGGCTTGGGTTCAACGATAACAACCGCCCCGCGTTGAGCGCAGACTACGGGAGTCACAGATGAGCTGGGAAAACTAGAGTGCTGCACCTCCCAACAACAACTGACTGTCGCTCCATTATCAGAGACGTACGCAGAAACTACGGAATAGGGGTGAAATGACTGGAAATTGTTAGAGCCCCGGTTGGAGGCCCAGTTAATGGGTTATTTGTTGAACCTGCAAGTGGTTTTAAGAAGTTTAATAGTCGGTCTTAATTGGCTTGGGAGTCATTTCTCTGTGTTTGGTGGACATATTGTATGTGATGTCATATGGGACTGGCGGCGGGGAGATGTTCTGACCTCAGCGTACGCTCAACCTGGAGTAAAAGTGCGTCTTGTGGTTGCGTTCGCCAGAGTGAAGAAATAACCTCCAGGTTAACCGTGGCTTGGAATGGGAAATGAGCTACAGACTAATACGTAAACCATTCGCCGGCCGTGTGACAATATTTTCACAGTCGGTTAAATTGTCATTAAAAGTTCGGCGCTGGCGGCTCAGAAACCCCTGCAGAAATTCAATTGACCGGCTCTTCGGCCGGATGTACATCTAGGCCTGAACAAAACCTTAGAGGTTTATTTATTTTTATTTTTTTTGGCTCTTTAGGCTCTATCTTTTAATGTCATAACTGTTTTTCCTTAAAGATTAAACATTTTTTATTTACTTAATTTTTTTCTTTTATATACTCTTATCAGTCCCACGACGGGGAAATTCGCAATTGATTTGTGAATAAGAATAATCTTAGTCTCTTGTTTCTGAAGACGACGTGCTCTTGGTGAACTCTTGGTTAATGGTAGTCGTGACGCTGGAAGGTGTAGTTCCCTAATTTGAATGGATTAGGTATTGACTCTCTAATGGGTAAGATGGACGAAAAGCAAAATTCCCAAAAGAGAATGTTTTGAAGTTACTGGGGATATTCAAGATGCTCAGTGATATTTCATTTGCCCCCTTTTCCAAGCAAAACACTGTATTGTTAAGGACCATAGTGGTGTAAACTGACTTGCTGCTATGACCTAATACCCTGTCTTTAACAAACCACGTGGGCGTGTTGTATAAAAAAAAAAAAAAAAAAATCTTAATAGATGCCTTGCAGTGTGGTTCAATGCCATTCGTGTCGAGAATAAATAAACACGTCGAGTAGACAATGGGGACAAACAAAGAGCGCCACCGCGGACGAGCGCCCCCGTAAGGCCGCGGAGCAGGAGGACGGCGCTCGGCAGCCAGCGCCTCCTGCAGGCATCAGCAACCACCTGCCGCCGTTCCTCCCCCGGCCCGGTGCAGGTGGCTGTGTGAGCCTGGCACCTGTCAGGGCACACCGGAGATCAATACACGCCAACGTTTTCTGTGGAGGAGGGCGGGACGACGACCAAACCCGTTACTATCCGCGTGGTTTTCACGCCTGAAAGGATACGAGGCCTTGGATTCATCCTTTAGTGCGGGTTAAAGTATTGACTTTGTGCTTGTTTCAGTTGGAATTTAACATCCTGGGTTTGGTTTCAACTTGACCGCAGTTTGTGATTCCAGGTTATTCATTTATTTATTTATCTATCTTGTTATTTGTTTGTTTGTTTATTTGTTTATTTATTTATTTATCTATCTATTTATTTATTTATTATTATTTTTCCTTCAATAGCCCACAACTAAACACATTGCATTCTTGGCAGCATTCCGAACGCTCCGCAGTCAGAATCCCGGGACCAAAAACAAAGCCGCCCTCAGTTAACACCCAGGACGTCGGAGCGACCGTACGGTTTAATTAGGCTTTGCCCGTGAACAGGATCGGGGGCTGTTTGGTTTCACTTTTCATTTCATCGTCACGTTTTTCGGCCGTCGCTTTGCGGTTTCATTTTCGTTCCGGTCAAAACTCTGTTTGGGTTCCTCTCGCCGTCCCGTCTTGTTTTATGATGCACGGCGAATGTGAGAGGATGTGAGGGGAAAAAACGCTAAAGGTTACTTTCCCGGCAGCAGGGCGAGCTTTTTCGTTTTACGGGGTTTTTTTCTGTTACGTAAGGGCCGGTCATAAAAGCCCCTCGGTAGGATTTGCGCGGTTAATCGTGGCTTTATCGGGGGCCCAGGGCATGCATGGAGAAGCTCGCGCTCATCAAGACTCGAACGGTAGTTTCTCATTTTTTTTTCCTGGCTGCGGCGCAGAGAGTTTCCGTGGCGTGGTCGAAATCAACCCTTGCGAAAAAGAGCGCCGCGCCCCGGCCGCGGCCTTCTGCGTCCGTGCTCCGCCGCCCAAAAGCGAAACCCCCCCCGCAAAATATCACTTACGGTTCCGAGCCATAACAAGCACTGAAAAAGCGGCCTCGTAAAGAAAACATCTGTGTTGGTATATCGAAAATCCTGACATATTTGACTTAATACCCAAATGGGTAAGCAGTATTTCACCGTCTGTGCCGTAAAGGCCAAAGGATTGGTATTGAAATCACATCTTGAATTTTTAATTTTTTTTTTTCCCTTCCTCCCCCGAGGCCAATAGGCAGGTCTAGGTTACAGTGGAAACGCCGGTGGAACACAATATCTGATAATATTGACTTCCACCTGTTGCTCAACGGGGGATGTGTGAGGTGGAATGCAGCGAAACAGAGCTGGGCCCTGCAACGCGCCGAGGACGGTGTTTGGACAGACGGGTTTTTCACCAAACAATGCCCCTCGCTCTCGGACTGAGACCCGACCCGACCTTCTCGGGGTTCGCTTCCCGGTTCACCAAAAGGATCAACAATGTAGAACAATAGTCAGTGTTATTTATTTATGTATGTATTTATTTATTATTTGTTACCGGCTCAATTTTACACGTCGACATTCTTTATTTTACTTTTTATTAAATTAAAATTTTTACATATATATATTTTTTTTCCCCCCAACAATTTTGTAAAAACCGTCCCACCAGCGAGACGACGTGACGGAAATCCCGCTCGGGAAGCCCCGCTCACGGGCTTACGTATCAGCTTTCGGTGAAGTTAGCCTCTGATGTACGACCACAGAAGGCCGGTTGACCATTGGGGAAAAAATAACTAAAAATTATGCCGGCAGGGTTACGTCTGCCTGCTGGAGAGGAAGACAACGGGAGAGAGACCTCGCAGTGTATTCATGTCAACAGCATATTAGGTAGTTGGACCGCCCCTTTGCCTTCGGGTCCTTTGCGCTCCTTGCTCCTTGACCGCGCCCTGTTGTTGATGTCGTGGTTCATGTTCATCCGGGAATACGGTGCCTGCACCCTAGCGTGCGCCTCGTCTCCTACAGTCAAACGACCTCACAGTCCTTGGCCGTGAGGCGGCCGCGCAGCCACCGTAAGCAGTGACTTTCGCACAACGGATCCCCCTCTGCCGTGATTAACGGCTTTGTCCGAATGTAAATTTGCCCGGGTGTGGGGGCTAGGGTGAAAGATGACCCATTAGACCGGTGGTTCTCAGACTTTTTATTTATTTTTTTGTAGTGTATCCCCTTTAAGATCATCAGCTGAGCACCCCCTTCACTGGCATTGGGAGGGGAAAAAAAGAGAATTAACACAAATTATGTACTTAATGTGCGCCTTTTTTTTTTTTTTTAAATATATTATGTATTGCCAACAATAACCAATTATAACCAATATTTTTAACACAATTTTTTATTTATTTTAAACGTATCCCCTGCAGTACCCCTAGACTCATTTGAGAAATGCTGCCTTAGACCGTTTAACATTTTTTTTTCCATTACTCAGGTTTTGTGCTTCCTACGTCGCGTTAAGCACCAGTGTGTGTTGGCCTTGGATACAAGCCGGTTCTAAATCGTTGCCCCGTCGCGAATCCTAGCTTCGTGACGCTCAGAGTGCGGAGGTCTTGTGACGGGGGGACGCCGGTTCGGTGTATACCAGTCCATCCTCGACGGTGAGGCTGGACTCGCGGCCGCCGAGCCGCTTTGCCGATGCGGCTCGTCCGTGTTTGGCACCCGGTGTCGTCGTGTCACGTTTGAGGCAGTTCACCTGGACACATTCAGTAACTCACCGGAGCTTTTGTAGAGTTTTTTATCAGGCAACGATTATTTGGCCTCTTTGGAACTTGGTTGAACTTCAAGTTTCTTTTTTATTAAAGGGAATTAAAGGGATCAGTGGTGTTTATAATGTATATAATAAGCTTACGGCAGGATACCTGGTAAAATAATCTTTTTATGTTATCATCGATGGAGTAAGTTCCCCCGTTGGATGATCAGTTTTGGAAAATCGCCTGTAATGAGTCGGAACTTTAAAACCTGGCGTCGGTTTTGCTGCGTAAACGTAGTTATAGCCGTGGTTGCCTATGTGAGTCACTTTTCCTTCGAAAAGTTGAAAAAGATTTTCGAAAAACGAAAACAACGAACCTCATCGCCAGGGAAGAGCACGAGGAATATGGAGCAGGAATGATTAAAACATTTTTTTGCAATCAGCGTTTTTCTCAGGTAAAAGCGGCAAGAGGAAAAGAGGAAGGAAAAGGCAAGGTTTATGGATGTGGCGAGGGACGACATGCAGGCGGTTGGTGTCAGGGAGGAAGATGCGCAGAACAGAAGGTTTTGGAGGCAGATGATCGCTGTGGCGAGCGGGGAAGTGAAAGTCGAAGGTGCAATACCGTGTAAATACCAGCTTTCGGAGACGAGTCCCAAAAATTAGAATTTTGGGACTTGGCCGTTAGAATTTGATGACTCCTTGGCATGATTTGAGCCGACGGTGTGCTGTAGGTGAAATTAGACGGCACTTCCAAACAAGCAGCCACAGCTCCGCCGTTGGCCCGACCAAACGGTGCATCGCCGGCCAGAGTCTTTTGTTGTCGTGGTTGTAGTCGGAGCACCAGCCGGGGTCTTCGCATCATCCTATATCATTTCATCTTGCAGGAGGTTCTGACTGTGTGTACTGTGATTTTCAAGTTGTCGTTTGAAATAAAATCCCCCCCGGGGGGAAAGCGGCGGGGAGGAAAATAACTACCGGAACAAATGGCCGCGTCCGGCTTGCTCCTGGTCTATTATGGACTATGAAATCAGAAACATCCCCACCTGTGGTCGATGTAAATCTACAACCAAGAGTGATGGAATCGGGGTTGGGGTGGTGGGAAGAAAGGAAAAATAATGCAAAAGGAATAATTCAAATTTGAATTAAATAAAGTATTCCTTTTATATATTTAAATTCAACTTAAAATCGGCGCGATGTGTAGTTGTCGCCTTTTGCATTCGTTATCCGATGACACAGATTTGCCATTGGAATTGAAAAGGATGTGATCCCTGCCGTCAGCAGGGGGTGATGAGCGGTGTCACGAGCGGCTGACGTAAACATGACCCACGGCGCGGAGTCTATACCATAGATACTGACTCACGGCCTCTAACCGAGGCATCCAACGGAGCGTTTCCCCCAAGGCCACATATACAGTAGCGCAGTATAAAAGGTCCTAAAGTGCAGTATTTTTATACGTTATGCACTTTTTTTTTTTTTTTTTTTGTAGAATAGAAGGAGAGAGCAGAAGAGAAGAACAACTTGTGTACGTTGTAGGGTACTACAGGCTTGGGTGTGGGCGGGTGATGGTGACTAATCCAATTTGTAGTCTCATTCTGGAGCCGCAGTTTTAATCTGCGTGTAGAGAGAGATCCCCACAAACTACTCCCGAGCTCGGGTCCGTGCTACAGATTACTTCTGGTGGTATTTTCGATTTATTTATTTATTTATTTATTTATTTTTCCTGAATGAACATCAGGAGGAAAACGCCGCCCGCTCCCCCCGAGAAGAAACCGACCCCTCCGGCCGCCTCCGGTCAGGTCAGGGTGACGGGAATCTCTCTGGGCTAGAGGCTGAACGGTGCGGCGGCGAATTGCCGTGCTCCGCTTCTCCTGATCCTCCTCCTTCCTTCCTTCCTCCTCCTCCTCCTCCTCCACACGTTCAGCCGCTCGAGGGGCTGGCGTGGCTTGTTTGTTGCCGGGGGTAACGCCTGTTGCCGAGCACAATGTCGGAGCACATGCAGCTCTCCCTCGCCCTGTGCCGGATCGGGCTTTACACGGTGAGTGAACGCGCATTGCGCCGCTTTCCCAAAAGTCGACGTTGGACGTGGAGGTCTACGGCTTGTTTATGTAATGTGGCATGTTCCCTGCTGCCTAGCAACTGGCCCGCTCTGTTTTGAAGTTGAGGTTGTAGGAACTAGAGAGCATTTATGAATGGACACAGTGAGTGTATTACATTGGCCTCTTAGAGGATTTTTGTTTTTTTTGTTTTTGCTTCTGTTGTTCTCTACTATAGTGGCGATTTAACCGAAAATGCTGAATGAACTTCTTGTTAAAAACAATTTCCCATCACACTATAGTGTAGAATCTGGAAATAAGCATATCTTATTCTGAAGGCATTTATATTATATTATACATATATATACATATACATATATACACATGCATTTATATCATAGGCATTATACACACAAATATTAGGTTGGAAATACACATAATAACGACAAAACTACATTTTTACATTGTGATCCGTTACAATCATTGTGTTATGTAAATTAAGGCTCCTGCAGAACCTTATCACCCATTTCAATGATAACCTCCCTTCTCATTCATGATATTTCTTGTCGTCCTTTGCGGATGGCGGCCGGTAAAGCCGTCCGAAAATCGGACGTTGAGTCGGGACGTCGCTAAAACGTTGGACGCTCTTCGACAGTGCCGTAACACAAAAACCGCCGACGATAGATTCTCCATCTGATGAACGATTCGGCAAAAGTGTGCCGTTTTTTTTTTTTGTTTGTTTTGTTTTGTTTTTTCTCTTCTCTCCCAGGGGCTCGGAGTGCGAGCCTGCTCTCGGTGACCTTTTATAAAACTCCAGTAAATCCTCTTTACAGCGTCTCTGAGTAATGCTTCTGGGGAGCTGCGTAGCCGTGGTTTTGTACTCTGAGTGGCCACATCCTAAAGTTATTATCTCAAGCTATGGGCTCCGTTTCACGTGATTTTTACAAAGGACTTTTTTTTCCTTTTTTTTTGCCGCGGTCATAATCTTACACGGAACATTGTGTCACCGTTTCCGCCGAATGTCGTTTTGGGACCGTGGTGATGGTGGAAAAGGGTTTAATTTAGGGATAATATTTATTTTATTTACATTTTTTTTTATACATTTTTAGGCCTTCGATTTTTTTTATTTTTTTTTGTCTCCCCTTCTACCGTTTTTCAGTTTTGGTATAAATCACCTGTTGTTGCTGCTGCTGAGCTGCATCCCGTACCTAACCGTCTCTAGATTTGTCATTGCTGTTGAATAAAATCCGTCTGGAACGGATGCGGAGCGTTTGGATATTCCCGTCGTCGGGCGTTCTCGATAGAGGTGAGTTAGAGAACAAATAGGGATTTTATTCAACCCGGAAGGGACCTTGAGGTGAGTCGGCAGCAAAAAGCAGAACTGACTGGGCAGCTGTTACAAGGTAAAATAGACGTCAGAATTAAACCGAGCTAAATAATAAACGGTTATAAAAGTAAATGAGTCGCAAAACACTACCTGATAAATATAAGGCCAAAAGCTTTCAATCCTTTATATGACCTGTTTAATGGTGTTTTATACGAGGGTTGTAATGTTATGATTATATGAAGGTTTTTTTTTCCCCACCGGGCATTAGTGATGGAAAAAAACCCCAAAAAGCTATAAACAAAGTGAACACCAGGGCTGTCAGGATCGTTGCATTTTAGTTGCAGATTAATCGTCATACGTATTATTTGGGTTAACATCCTCTTTTTTTTGTTCATTTTATGCCACTATCATAGTTTCATCTTAGAACAGTGTATTAATACAGGTCGGCCTATTGCAAAATATCTATTTATTGACTGAGCAGTGGAAAATAACAATTAAGGACAGTCGGTTTACCTCAACACGATGCATCCGATGCACATTACGTTTTTTGACTTTGTGGCCGACTCTATGGTTTTTTGTGGTTGTTTGTTATTTATTTGTTGGCTCAGGATTGGATTCCGGGGGGGGGGGGGGGGGAAATAAATTTGGATGGATTTTGGAATCTGGCGGTCATGTAATAATTGCGACAGCTCTGGTGAGCCACGTATTTTCCCCCCTTGAGAGCTTGTAGATCAGTGCATTTAATGGGAGAGGGATGAAAAGATGCGCGTCTGCTCAGCTGGTCTGTCACAAATGTTTTTTTTCAAAGGACCTGCGGCCCCTCGTGACGTAGATCGATACCGGGTTTCCATGGAGAAGCCTGACGCGGTGATTCAATTTCTCATCCTGTGAGCCCAGAGTTTCCAGGCTCCTCTCGGTCGGTACGGCCGGCGTGCAGATGTAGGCCGGCGTCAACGCTTCTTTATGTGTATGTTGCTGTTGCATCTCGGATGGACAGAAACAGTCTTTCAAGTTTTCATTGAATTTTTTAATGCGATTTTTAATTTCATTGATATGATTATCAGTATTTTGTTTCTACCGATGTTGGATAAATGTAATGCTCGGTAAGGTGAAATGGCACCAATATGATATTCATAACGCATAACTGTTGCCTTGTGAGCAGTGTGACGGCATTGGACTTCAAGCTGAATTCAAGTCAAGTTTATTTATATAGCCTATATATTTCACATTTCATATAGAAATCAACTGCCTCCCTTAATCTTAATCCCGGCAAGGAAAAAAACAAAAACCTTAACACCCCTTTGACCGGTCTTGATTTTGAAACATGGCCTGGACATCATGTAGGACATGAGTAACATGAGTGATTTGCCTCCGGCCTCCATGACCACTGCTTCATGGACCATGACTTGGCCTGATGCCTTAACCATGAGGAGGATAAAGGAACACATTAGGCACTCCACGCTCACCTCATTATGGCCTCAATGGAGTGGAAAATGGCCAGCCTGCCGCTGGCGGGCCCTTGACCCACCGACTGGTGCCACGTCGTTCCGAGTGTCACACGCAGGGATGTAATTTCATGAGCGGCATGGTGATGTAAAGCAGATGTCGGGCCAAGTTATTAACCGAAGGCTCCAACTAAACTTATTACATTTGATATGGCAGCCGTATCGAATAAACAACAAATCAACTTATTGTGCTGTCCCTGTCCTTTTTCTTAAAGTTGGTGGGTGCTACCATACATCTGTGGATGTTGTTCTCTGTAACTAATGGTTTTGTTTTTCCAGATTAAAAAAAAAAAAAAAAAAATTAAAAAGTCAAACTATATTTGTCTGTATATAATAATTGTATAGAAGTGCAACAAACGGCTTCAAATTGTCAAAACAAAGATGCGCATTTTTTATTATTTATTTTTTATTCGTGTATAAATGGTTCTTTATATAATGTAATTATGGTTGTATAGTTTACTGCTCGATTTATGATGGCTCCATATCGAATCAACCAGAGCCTGGGGTTGTTTTACCCCTTTCATGCTGTTTTTTTTCCCCATAAGCCTTTGTGCTCTTTGTGCCCGTTCGATGCTCAAGACAGTCAGAGACGGAGCCTTGAGCAGCCAGCAAGTGCTTCGTCTTTCTCCACCATCAAGTGTCTGCAGCCACCACCTCCCTGTTGCTTCCACCCCCATGTTATGGTCGTCACCTTCCTCTCTCTCTCGTGCTCCTCTCCGTCTTCATTTCCCCGGCTGTCATTTTCTGATTTCCTTTCCTTTCCCTTCCAGACTTATCTCAGGTCAATGAGATTTTATTGCGGATTTTCCTTTTCTAAATAAGGGCTTCGGCACTCACTAGAATTTTTATTTATTTATTTAATATTTGTTTCCTTCATGTGTAAATTGTGCTGCACGGTTTTACACAGCTACATGAAGAATTGATATCTAACTGATAAAGGAAGGAATCTCTGTTCTCTGTCTGTCTGTCCACTGATTATCGCCAAAACCACTTATCCGATCTGCTTCACACTTGGCGGGCATGTCGCCGGGGACCCAAGGACGCGCGGTGTGGAATCTGCCGCAGTGTGGAACACGCAACACGTGTAATATTAATAAACAGCGAACAGTTAGCCGGCGGGGCTTCCCGTGAAAAAAATCGGCCCCTTCCCAACCGGCGTGTTTGGTGCGGACACGCGACACGTGTAATATTAATGAGCTTTGAGTAAACAAGCGAACAGTGAGTTTATCTAAAAGTGTGACTTGGGTGTGTGTTTTTTTGGGGTTTTTTTTGTTTGTTTTCTCCCCCCGTGAGAAAGAGTCTGTTTCCCACGGCGCTTTTTACCGCGACTTTCACGAACGGGCCTGTTTTGAACGAGGGCTGCACTAGTTTATCGTTAATTGGGGAAATAATGTGGGCCATCGTTCACAACTATCGAAACAATTATCATCGTTTTTTTTCACTCCCCCAATTCCAGTTTTTGACTCCCTGTACAAATTTGGTTCAAGGTTAATTTGAAAACTACTGTACAATATGACTCCATTTTGAACCTGCCACCTCAAATCCATGGTTATCCCATCTCCTATTCAGCAGATGACATAGATGGCTGATGTGTTTTTGGGGGAAACGGGCTTTTGGGACGTACACCCTCAGACCTTCAACCTTAAGAACACGGTTGACATTTATTCCCAGGGCTTTCAAACGTTGGGAATCTCCGAATTCGGAACATGTATGTTTGACGAAGCACCTCCATCCTGTTTGCTCCCTCTCAGCTCAGGTAGCGACCTCTTAGTGGCCCTGTCTTATCTAAGGAAGGAAATGAGAAGCAAAACTTTGTGCAGAGAGAGTAATTCACTGTTTTAATCTCATTGAGCGAAACAACTTGATTATCGAATTCTAAATGCAGACAGGAGGGGGGAACTGTTTTGAGTAAAAAAAAAAGAAAAAAAAAGGAAGTGTTTTGAATTGTTAATGCTTATCAGCCCACAAATACCACAGACTGAAAACCGAATATTATTATTTCAACCTCTTGATAAATCTGTATGTATTTTTAACTGCCACTAGAGCTCAGAATTCAGAAGATGAGCCGTGTTTCGTTACAGCAATCTATTATGCAATGTTTTTGCACCATAAATAAACCCTCTGCGCCGTTATTACACATTCCCAACCTGTTTCCGTCTTCTTGGAAGGCAGGATGGGAGCAGTCTTTGCCCTGTTCCTGGGACACAATATCCCATATTTCAAAAATAACCACCGGCAAATGATAACCATCACTGGGATTGATCCACCCACTGCCGGGCAAGGTTTCCTAGATCTCTGGGATCTCCCCTCCTCCTCCTCCTCCTCCCCTACTCACAAGGATGTTCACACAAACATGTGTGACTTGTCACACAAATTCCATTTAAAGACCAAAAAAAAAGGCCCCTGCACTGTCACTTTTAGTGTTTTATGCTGGTTGTGCTGTCTAATACTGTACTTCTGGTTGATTATGCAGGTTTTTATTGTAATGCACGTCACAAACCAGAACTCCAGTGGTGTTTACAAATACCAAAATTGAAATATAATTAAAATATAATTTAAATGAATCTATAAAATCCCTTGTGATGTGGGTGAATGACACTGCAGGTCCAAAATTCCAATTAATTCAAAATCAAAGCACTTACCCGCACAACTCTTACTACTTATCTTTGAAGTGGCTCTTTTGATTGGTGAAGCGGTCTCTACACGACCGTCACCGCTGCACCGCTGTTCCACATTTCATGTTGCGGTCATTGTCTCACGCTGGAAACATCAGGTGTTGTTAAATGGTGCAGCTTTTCTGGACTTCCCTGCTTGTGGTCAGTCCGATTGCAGTACAACCAATACTATTGGAAAAAAGTAGTACTGCAGTGTGTTTACATGCACACTCAAGTTCACAGGTAAGGCAATATTTTGAATATAACAAGTGCCGTGTAAACGCTGTGTTCATAATATGTGACCTGGAAGAAGCAGGGGGCGTATTCCGTTTGACCTAGATCATTCAGTCAGATTCCGTTTACCTGTGGCATGTAGATCATAACCTTCGAGTTGGACAGTTGAGTTGAACGGGGGCATGTTTACAGGTCGAACGAGAGCAGGAAGCCACACCTTTCGGAGCGATGATGAAACGTACAACAAAAAACAAACGGTGACATTTTCAGAAAAGCCGCTAAAATGTGTGGTGCAAAGAATGCACATGTCGCTCCCTCCGCCCCCAAACCCATGTAGACGCTGGTCAGTTGAAGGAATCAAAATAATTGCAAATAAATTACACACGTACACACATGATACACGTGTCGACAATTTACGCCATGGCAGAGCAGTCGACGTTCAGTGTCCTCTCTGAATCCCTTCATCAAGTCCCTTTTCAGGTTTTTTTTTCCATTTGGGGATTTTCAGGAGTTTTTCCCCTTTCTCGATTTGGGGATTTTCAGGAGATTTTCCCCTCGCCTCTCTGAGCGCCCGGGGTTCCCGTCGTTGGTATCCTGTAAGAGTGGACCTGCGAAGCCCTTGGAGACCGTGATAAAGGACCGCACCAATGAACTCGACTCGGCATTGTTTTGGAAACAACAAAGAATAGCTTCCTGTCGGGGACGTATCGAGCGTGTGAGCCGGGGGCGATGCCGCACCGGGCCCCTTTGTCCAACCTCGTATGACAGGAACTCGGAGAACATTTTTCGCGCGGCGACGTCATGCGGGTCGTAAAACATCACAGACCTATCTCCATTTAGCGATTTATATTCACAAGCATCCATTTAGAATAGCTCAATTAATGCTTCCATCGGCCAAATTGTGAGTACACCAGCTTCTGGGTTGCTGGTCAGATACCGGTAGAGGTATATGACTGAGTATGGAATTATTTGTTTTTTGATCTACACCGCGTTCCAAATTATTATGCAAATTGGATTTAAGTGTCATAAACATTTAATTTTTTGTTTTTCAGTTAAACTCATGGATGGTATTGTGTCTCAGGGCTCTTTGGACCACTGAAATCAATCTCAGACACCTGTGATAATTAGTTTGCCAGGTGAGCCCAATTAAAGGAAAACTACTTAAGAAGGATGTTCCACATTATTAAGCAGGCCACAGGTTTCAAGCAATATGGGAAAGAAAAAAGCATCTCTCTGCTGCCGAATGCGTCAAATAGAGCAATGCCTTGGACAAGGTGTGAAAACATTCGATATTTCACGAAAACGTAAGCGTGATCATCGTACTGTGAAGAGATTTATGGCTGAATCAGAGCACAGACGGGTTCATGCAGATAAAGGCAGAATGAGGAAGGTTTCTGCCGGACAAATTCATGGCATTAAGAGAGCAGCTGCTAAAATTCCGTTACAAAGCAGCAAACAGGTATTTGAAGCTGCTGGTGCCTCTGGAGTCCCACGAACCTCAAGGTGTAGGATCCTCCAGAGGCTTGCATTTGTGCATAAACCCACTATTGGGACCCCCCTAACCAACGCTCACAAGCAGAGACGGTTGCTGTGGGCCCAGAAATACATGAAGACTCATTTTCAAACAGTCTTGTTTACTGATGAGTGCGGTGCAACCCTGGATGGTGCAGATGGATGGAGCAGTGGATGGTTGGTGGATGGCCACCATGTCCCAACAAGGCTGCGACGTCAGCGAGGAGGTGGCGGAGTCGTGTTTTGGGCCGAAATCATGGGGAGAGAGCTGGTAGGCCCCTTTAGGGTTTTTGAAGGTGTGAAGATGACCTCAGCAAAGTATAGAAAGTTTCTGACTGACCACTTTCTTCCATGGTACAAAAATTTTGCTACTTCCGTAGCAAAAACATCTTCATGCATGACAATGCACCATCTCATGCTGCAAAGAATACCTCTGTGTCACTGGCTGCTATGGGCATAAAATGAGAGAAACTCCTGGTGTGGCCCCCATCCTCCCCTGACCTCAACCCTATTGAGAACCTTTGGAGCATCTTCAAGCAAAAGATCTATGAGGGTGGGAGGCAGTTGGCATCAAAACAGCAGCTCTGGAAGGCTATTCTGACATCCTGCAAAGAAATTCAAGCAGAAACTCTCCAAAAACCCACAAGTTCAATGGAGGCAAATATGACCTCCTAAATATGACCTCCTAATGCTGCAAACTCGACAAACGACCATTTTCAGTTCTTTGCAACCAAATGTTTTGAAAGTCTGTTTTGCATAATAATTTGGAACAGTGCATTTTGAGTTTTTTATTTTTTGAAAAATATGCTGTTATCATTGGGAGGTTTGTTCAATAACATTCGAATTATACCCTAAGGGTTGATGACTTGAAAAGTATCATGACTGTCATTCGCATCGACTATTTAGGAAAATCTGAGAAAAATATCATATTCATAATAATTTGGAACGCGGTGTAATTCCGCCCGGTATGACGGTTGATAATGGAGGAAAGAGCGTATCAGCATGTGATCAGTGGTGGTCTCCTTCGGGCCGGGTGGAAGAAAGGATAGACTTTCACCAGGTCACTAACGGCAGTGGATATCTCCGATGTTCGGGCGAGTATGCCAATTAGACGTAATGTGGCTATAACAGATGACCGAATGCAGCGAAAAATTGATCGCGCTCCGGCATTAAATTCCACCAGAGTGTAAGACTGTTGTTCTAGCACTTGAAACAGATTTATCTCAGCGTGGCTGGAAGTGAGAAGAGGCCGTGTTTGGCTCACTCCCCACTGCTGCCTCTGAGCGTTTTCTGGCAGGTGTAAAGCCGGCGGGAGCGGACACCTCTGGAGTCTAAAGGACGTTGAGGGTCAAAATAAAGATAGGAGGGAGAGAGGGAATGGCGACAGAGTGAGGGTGGCGTGAAAATGGCGATTTGTTGGGTGCCGATTAATGGAGAGAGGGGGAAAATAACGGAAATGGATACTCTCTGAAGCCAGAGGAGGATACGATTCATGTATGCAGAGTGAATGTGCATTTTTAGTTTTCTTTTTTTTTCTTTTTTTTACTGCCGATCCTCCTAATTGACACTTAGAGCTTATTAGCAGATTTCATTCCTCGAGCACATTCTGCTGAAGTGCCCCGCGCCTTCTGGAAACATGCCGCACCATGTGAACGATGTGTAATTCAATAGAAATGCTTCAGAGATGAGTGTGTGTTGATTATCGAGTGACTGGTCTTTTCTGTTATGAACTCTCCTGTTCGTTATGAGCCGGCAAGTTAATGTGCCGTGGGTAAGACATGAAATGACATCGCTCATCTGTTCTTTGGTTTCCTTTTTGTTTAACAAAAAATAAATAAAAAATACTTGGATTTTGAAGATCTCTTTTTTCCTAAGTCTCATCTGTGATCTGCGGATTTCTTGAAGCGTCCAAGACACTGACTAATCTCCAAACGGCTCCTAATGAGTTAAATTGGCCTTGTAATGTGTGAAATGTGGTCGCTTCTGGCCCTGAGTCCCGGCCCCTTGCCCCGCGCTTTCCAGAATTTCCCCTCTGGGATTAATAAAGTGTTATCTTATCTTAATTTTCACCCTAAACCTCGTGCGAGTCAGGGCATAACCTTGAATTTCCCGAGTCACTGTTTGTCATTTCTGAAGCAAGGCTGAGCAACGAAGGCGGACAGGCCTTTGCAATTAGTTTACCCCAGGAGCTGGAGCTGTGTAATAATAATAATAATAATAATAATAATAAGTAATATAAGTGTATAAAGCCTTGCTTAAAATAAGTATATTTTGAACAAGCGCATAGTTTTTTTCCCACCAAATATGTTCAATAAACTACAAATAATTGCTGAACAGCATCTCTACACCTTTACCCCGATAGAAAACGTCACGTACCTTTTTTCCCCCGTGGATCAACTGTTTTTATTTATTTATTTATTTTTATCGGGAATCTCACTGGAATGGCTTTGGTTGTGCGACGCCGTAAAAGGGCCTCGGCTGCTCTGCAAACAGCCTTTGTCCCACCGACATGGCATGAGGGCTCAGTTAGAATATTTAGATTATATTACATCGCTATCGAGCGGTGGACATCAGATCCCTTTAGGAAAACCAAACAATATCTTCCCCGGAAGCTCTTTCTAGCCCGCCATCGTCGGTCTCCCCTCAGAATCGCGTGGATCCTTTATTTTTTTATATATTTTTTTTATTCTCTGCCAAAGGGCGGCGCGAGCGGCGACTCGGATCGGGGTCGCGCGAAGGTCGCTGTCATCCCGAGAGTCTTGGGTCTGCGGGCCTTGTGCCGCAGCGGCAAATCAATGGGACAAATCAAGCGACGCAAACTCTTATTTCAACCTCCAAAGATCCGGGCGTTTAATCCGCCTCTTTGGTGATTCCCGTGCGCGCGCTGCCGTCAGCAGGCGGGACCGCTTGCCGACACGGTCGCTTCCTCGGACTGCACCCGCTCTCCGTCGCGCCTCCCTCGTTGAAAGCGGCCGCGGGGAGGTTCCTCCGGCCGCGCCGCACACGGCGTGGCTCCTTTCCCCCTCTTTGCGTTGATGAGCGAGCGTCTGGCCGAAGGGCGGCGATAGGCCGGTGGTCTAGTCGGACCCATTTCTCTTAGTCGCCATGTTATCGAACAAAATCTTTTTTATTTTTATTTTTTTTATGCTTTTTAAGCAGCTGTTGATTACAAGAGTTCAATTTTTTTTTTTTTTTTTTCGGTGTGTGTTTTGTCCGCAACGATGAGAGTGTTTGCCGTCAGTAACAATGATACGCACGCATACTACATTTTTGGTTTATATGGCATGTTAAGAGAGATATATGTACGTTCACCAACTGTCCTTACTATAATCAGCGGGTTCAGTCCCACTCGTTATTAAAGCGTACCTAAGAAAAAAAAAAAAAAAACAATCCTCAAACTCATCTTCTCTGCAGAGACACTGACAATGTGGGCTATTCTCTGAGGGTTCCTTCATTTTGACAACGGAGATGCTCCAATTGCTATTTCAGACTGATCTATTTTACGGCAACAGTTTTTTAAATGTATTTATTTATTTATTTTTAATCACTAGTCATAAAACCAAAAATATATCTACTAAATAGACAAACTTTTGGTCACAAAATGAGGTCACATTACTTGTAGGGAAAAGCATATTTTTAATAGTGGGACGGGTCCGCTCAATATCAAATCATCTAGTTGATTTATGGTATTTGGCTCATCAGATTTAATTTGCTCGACTGAAAATAGACAATGACCATTTAGAAAATAGCAAAACAAAGGCTACAATTGCGTTTTTTTTTGTAATAGACATATAAAAACAATACGTCCGATATGCGCATATGATTTGTGCACGAAGGCTTAAAATCCATGCAAAGCATAAAAGGCTTTAGTTTGATTAATTACAATGCAAATTATTATTCGACTGTAAGTTTTGATCTGGAACACACGGTTAAGTTGTATAAGTTGTATGTATTTTGCAACGTCTCCCAATACTTGTGGGAACATTCTCTTTGTCTTTCTTATACTTTCTGACCCCAAGATGGTGCACAGAGAGCAGCTGTGCGTGACACTGTCCAGTATGTTGGTGGCCACCGCACACTTTCCGTGGCCGTGCAAGGTCTCTCCCGCCCCCAGATGTAATCCTCTCTGATAGGAGTGATGAGAGTGACTCAATCCCATAAACAGGGATTTCCTCTGTTCCATATTTTTCAATGAGAGCAGATATTTTTGGCGGCATGTTTTTTTTTTTTTTTTTGAACACAAAAGGTTGAGGAGGATGCGAGGTCTGGCAGCGCCGTGGGCCTCGCAGCGGCGCCGCTTACAGGCACGCTGAGGTTCATATACATTCGTGTGTTTAAATGCTGTTATTCGGGATCGGCTGACGTGACCCCAAGTGATTGCCAACGCCCACGGTATTTTCTATTGGGCTTTAGAAGAAGCCTCGCGTGCTCAAGACACTCTGAGGAGTGCAATTGCTGTGGACAGATGCCACTTTAACTCAGTTGCTGAAACGTAAATTTGAATACAGTCTAAACTTTTAAGTATCTGTCAGTTGTAAGTTCCAATAGGATCCACTGCTTTTACTGAACAGTATAAACCCAGACCAATTTATGGTTGTGAGAACGTAATGATTGACATGTGATTCATTAATCTCCGTTACAGATCACAAGTACGCTTCTTTGCGTTAAAAAAAGAGTAAAAAATATTTTCAAAATATATCAAGATATATTTTGAGATGTTTGATGTTGGGAATATTCTCTGATGCGCTGTGTGGATGCCATCCCATTAAATCCCCCTATCAGTCCAATACTGTTCTCGAGTAAGAAAACCTTCACCAATTATCAGATATTTTGACACGTTTTGTACACGAAACTGTACGAGGACTCGGTATTGGATGAGATGAGATAAATAATATTCGAATGCATGAAATTTCACAAATAACACCAGGGCCATAAACACACAGCTGCGGCTGTCCTATGCATCCTTTCCTATTCTGAGCGCCGCCTCGTGAAACTGACACATATGCCCGTACGTATAAGCTTATGAGGTTGTGCGAGGCAGGGTGATCTAAATGCACCCATTTGACAGGAATGAATTCACTTCAACAATCATGACGTCACTACATTTTTAACCTGCATATAATATCTTCCTGGAATAAAAGCTCCGGCCTCGCTCAGATTTTTCCAAAGCACGGGGGCGCCATCTACTGTCGACTTGAAGGAGCTGCGTTCAACAACGGCCGGAGTCATCCGAGGTAACTTGCGCTCATGACCTCCTGCGGCGGTTCGCTCCTCCGTTCTTCTCCCTCCGTTCCCCGCCAGGATCTGCGAAGTTGTCGGAAAACCCGAACAGCCTCCCGTGGGACCCGTTTTGGATCCTCGCTGCTTATGCAACGTCAGCCGGTCTGCAGCCATGGGCCAACGGCAGGGAAATGTGCTGGTGGTTGTGTTCCACGAGGGAAAGAAAGATTGTTTGCTCAGAGCTTGATCTGATTAATGAGTCGATTGGCAGAGTGCTTTCACGCCGTCGTCTCTGCCCTAAATGGCACCTTGCAGACGACACGCTGTGCAAACAAATATCTAGGTGGGAAATGGGTTTGATTCCTACCTGGGGCGCTGTTGGCACCGTGCTCCGGCGAGTTATCTCCCAAACAGGAGCCTTTCTGTGTGGAGTTTGCATGTTCTCCCCGTGCTCACATGGGGTTTCCTCCACCTCACGTCAGTAAGGACCCCCCTCAAAAACATGCACCCATCATCGTCTGACCAGCGATGGACACTTATCACCTGGTCCCCGGGCGCGTCCACGTATGCTGCCCACTGCTCCTGGCTGGGGCCCCGGAGGAAGGACAAGCCAGGGTGGGTTAAATGCAGAGGAACCATTTCACCGGCCACCATCAAAGCATGTGCGTGTGTGTGTGTGTGCAAGCATGTGTTGGAGTGTGGTGTGTTGTGTGACAAATAAAGACTGTTTCTTCTTAAAAAAAAAAAAGAAATGGCCTTTAAATCCTTCGAAAAATATGGGGGTGGGTCATATGGAAGGAAATTAGAATTTCTGAGAAGTTCCTTTGTCCTTGTTAATATTTCTGCGTATTTCACTTGTCCACTCGATGTTTCTTCCACTATTACCTACATTATTTCAGCACTCTTAGTGATCCTCTTAATTTTCACTTTTAGGAAATGAACAACTTCTGATTTTCCACCTGATGGAAAATACAGTGTTTAAAAAAAAAAAAAAAATAAAAAATAAAAAATCAGCGCCACGTCAGAAAAACACGATCTCTGAATAAATTACTAATTAAATTAAAATAAAAACGGACATTCCTGCAGCCCTCTGGGCGCCGCCAGTCGAAGCTGAGGCGCACTCTTATCAGACTTGCGTTTACCTGCTGGCGCAGTGTTCCCCCGCAGCCTCTGGGTGGTGCCATCGGGCCACCGATCGGAGCCTCGGCCGCATGTGTTCCACAGCTTCATCTTCAAAAAGTTTCATTATTTATCCATATTATTTAATGACTGGTTTAATACTGTGGATGTCGTTCTTTAATGTGTTTTTAATGGAGCACGCAACAACAAATTTTCCCTTGTGGATGCAGACGTATCGTTAGATCACGAGGCAAGTTGTTAGATGGAGGGATAGATAGATAAATGGAAGAATAAATGGATGGATGGATGGATAGATAGAGGATTGATGGATAGATAGATAGATGGACAGATAGATAGATAGATGGATGGATGGATGGATCGATAGATAGATGGATGGATGGATCGATAGATAGATAGATGGATGGATGGATGGATGGATCGATAGATAGATAAATGGATGGATGGATGGATAAATGGATGGATAGATGGATGATAAATGGTTAGATGGATGGATAGATGGATTGTTGGATAGATAAATGGATAGATAGATAGATGGATGGATCGATATATAGATGGATGGATAGATAGATGGATGATAAATGGTTAGATGGATGGATAGAGGGATGGATAGATAGATAGATGATGTATAGATAGATGGATGTATAGATAGATGGCTAGATGATAGATGATAGATGGATAGATATTTCATGCCCGGAGTGAAAATGCGGAGCAGAGAAACAGGATTTTGGATCCCTGTCTTACTGGATTCCAGACAATACATGGATCCAATCAAGATCATCTTTTATCCGTGTTTTATTGTGCGGTGACGTTGCCATGGCGACCCCCGATTATTTCAGCTAACAAGGATATTCATAAAACAATGGGTGGCAAGCTGTTGGCACGAAAAGGGCCGAGTCGAACCTAGTAAATAGTTGTGGTTGCTTTCGGGGTGTTTGAGCTGCAGTCAGACGGCCGACGAGTGTTTCTTCGAGACACGGTGAGTGAAAGGCATTTTATGTATTGGCGGCCGTATTAAAACGTGACGACCCCTGGGGTGTTCGCCGGTGAGTTAGCGCCGCAAGTATTCACCCCCTGACTCCTTTTTTTTTTAAATAAATAAATAACTTTGGTCGTTATCATTCCGTCGTGGGCATCGTTTTCTGTTCGCCATTCCTCCCATAAAAACCTTTATTCCCCCCCCCCCCCCCCCCCCCCCCGCCTGGCTTCACCTTACTCGACACCGCCCGCCAACAGGCCGGCACCGCCTCTCAGGCCGAGCCCGTCGTGTTAAGGCCCCCGCGTTATTAATAGGTTAACGGTCTTGTTTGGGGTTGTTTATTTATTTATTTGTTCTGGCGCTGGCCCGTTTGGGTCTCGCAGCTGAATTTCATTCCTGGATTTAAGCCTCAAATGTGTACGTTGCGTCGACGTCTCACGCGGCAAAATCCCACGGGGGGGGGGGGGGTTAGAATTTCCGAAGAGTTGGGGCATTTGTAAAATTCAATTCCAGTCACAGGGTTTGGATTACGTTTTTTTTTTTTTTTTTTCTTCTTTCCCTTATGATCCAGATATTGCTTTGCCTCGTTCCGTGCAACTTTGATCCACATTTCTCTCGACGTCTTTCATTAGCTTTATTCAATCGGCGGCCGCCCCGTTGTACTCGCAATGATGATGATTTGTACGAGGTGTCAGAAAGAACAGCTAATTCCAGTTGTTTATCTTGAGGAAAAGGTCACGGATCACTACTTATTTTCCACTACACATCATTTCGGAACTTGGTCATGGGAAATTGACCCCTCCATTTAGAGTGGGAAGTCTGCCCTTGTTGAAGCTGTCCCTGCTAGGTAAAATAATAAGGACATTGTCGACACACTTATCAGTACTGATAATGAGACGAGGCCTTTTTGAAGGTCTTACTGAAAAACAAATGTTTTTGTCTGTTATCAGTCCCTACATAATGTCGAGAACATTACACTTTTTTTTTTAACATGGCTTAATCAGATCATGTAAAATTCCCCACAAGTGTGATAAGGAGTTCTTTAGTAGCCTGGTTGCCTTCCCTTTTCCTCTATTTCAACATCCAATTCTTTTATTTATTATTATTATTCTTCTTATTATTATTATTATTATATACATATATTTTTGATATCATTCCATTTCTAGGCTTGATTTCCGTGCCAGATTCTTTCGAACAGCTCGCCCAGGACCGGGAGAGGCTGAACGCCTGATGCCCGGGTGCTCTGTTGAGCGTCATCGGCCGCAGTGACCGGGCACTGACGGACCCGCTCACTGTTGGCCACGAGACTAAACGTTTCCCTCTGCGCACAATCAATAACAAAAAACCCTTTCTTGTGGAATCCTACCATACGGATAACATCTGTTCATCAGCGCGCGTCTGTGTGCGTGCGTGTGCGTGCGCGCGTGCGTGCGTGTCTGGACCTCAGCATGCCTTTGCTATTAATTTCTACTTGGAAAATGACAATTTGGAAATTCAATAATCTCATATTCCTAATGTGTTGATGATATCAATTTGTTTTGTTGTAATTCATCCTTTCTCGTCTAACAGGCGCATCCTCACAAATTCAATAACTGGCAAGAGTCAGATTTATTTTTTATTTTTTTTTGGGGGGGGGGGGGTCTGGAACTACTTTCTTATAAATCAATGCATCCTCCCGCTTTGCGTACCCCGTTGTATCCGTCATCGTCCTTGTAATCGCAATCGCAAGGAATGCACAGTTTTAGCCTGATACTATTTATTTTGACGGCACGCTGAGAAACCTCCCTGCCAACCAGCAGGTGTCAGACTAACTCAGTGCAAACAAGCGTTCATGATGCGCCTGTGAGTAAACGGCAGCGACGCCGGCTTAAACCTCGGCCCCGCCGCCTCGGGTTGTGAGACTGAACAAATTGGATAATATCAGCGATAACGCAGTTTGAAATGGAATCAGATGTGGCGGGAAGACGTCCACGTTGTTTGGACGAGGTGTTTCACCGGGGGGGGGGGCAAGACTTGGACGGATTCACCCCAATGCGGGACCCCAAAGGGCCTTCACGGAAGTAGCGAAATAGGCCCGAGCTCGTGTTTTTTTGCGGGGGGGGGCGCAGCGTCGGGCCGCGTATATGAATGAGAGTCGTGAGAGGATCTCCAATGTCACGGCGTTGGAGTCGCCCGCCTCGGGGGGGGGGTGTTCGGGGCAGCTGCTCCGTGAGAAGTGCCCCCCGGCATCGAAAAGCACCTCGGAGATGGAACACATGACACCTGTATCACATGTTGAGGAAAAGGAAGAATTACGCTCCCCACATCTTCGGCGGGGTGGCGCTTCGGGCCGGCAAAAGGGGCTGCAATCTGGTTCTGATTTACTGTTACATAAGAGTCTCGAGACAATGTTCTTTTGGAGAGGTTTTTCTTTGATGCCGGTGGGGGGGGGGGGGGGGGGGGGAGCGAAGAAAAATCAAATAACAAACAAAAACAACAAAAAAAAAAAAGAGTGGCTCCAAAAGCAAACGCGTGCAGAGGCCGTTTCCACGGGCTGCCGCAAATCTCCCCGCCCCGTCCCCCGTCTCCCCAGATCTCGCCGCAATTAGCGGGAGGTGAACGGGTTTGGATGGGGGGGGGGGGTCGAAATTGAAACACCCCCCCCTCACCCCCAAGAGTGCCCCTTCAATACAGAGGAGCCCCCCTCCTCCAACGGCGGATAAACACCGTACCTGAACCAAACGGCCCCGGGGGGGGCGGTGAAAACGGACCTGGGAGAGTGGGGAGGGGGAGACAAAAAAAAACAAAAACCGATCGGAGGTCGCGATAACGCCGGCCCTACAAAGACCCCGCCAGTCAAGTCGGAGGGGCCCGAAGCGTGTGATTATTAATTACCGATGGCTTCCCGGCCTTTGAAAAGTCGAGGGGGCCGCAGACGTCAGATGTGCGGCAAAGGCGGAGGAGAGAAAGGCCTGTCATTACCGTCACTGAAACAATGGCTGAATTTGGCTGTCATGCATTTTTGCCTAATTGACTGTTTTGATGCAGGTCCCCCCCCCACCACCCCACCCCACCCCCCCGTTTTGTTTTTGAAGGGGGGGTGGCGCTAATGCCCCCACCCTCCGGTCTTGATGAGGGGGGAAACTTGGTGGGCTTTCAGCTTCACCCGGCGAGAACCTTCCGGAGGTTCTTTGATGGGGAGGAAAAGCCACCGGGGACCCGAGGGGCCTCCGTGGCATCCGTTTATGGATCAGCACCATAACACTCTATTTTTTGATAGTTCCTGACACGACACAGTGTGGAGGAGAGGTCAAATGTCAAAGATCCTGGGCGTATGATGTTTTGAGCGTGTGTGTGTGCGTGTGCGTGTGTGCGTGTGTGTGTGTGTGTGCGTGTGTGTGTGTGTGCGTGTGTGTGTGTGTGTGTGTGTGTCTCCGCGTGTGAGGGCGATGGATTTCTGATGAAAGGAGGGCGGTCTGGGACCCGCAACGCGGGGGGGGGGGGGTGCTCTGCTCATTTGCATAATTAACTATTGACACTTACTGTGCTTAATGAAGGCCCATTGAAGTCATTGACCCTTTCACAATAACGCTGCGAATTACACGGGGGCTCCTCCGGAAAAGGTTAAAACAATGTGTCTGGTTAACTTCCGACAAATGCGGCGAAACGCCCCAAAGTCCCAGAAGAGAATGGCGCTCTGCGGTACGGGGGGGTTACGGCTCGGGACGTGCCGCGATTTCCCAGACTCAAAAAGCTCACCAGATGTGGGGCTTTTGGCGCCTCAACCCCCCCCCTCCTCTTTTTTTTTTTTAACTTGTTTGTTCAGGAACACTTGCCTAATCACATCCCTCTCCTCTGAAGGCGTTGTGTTTTTGGTATTAGATATCAAGATTTTTCCCGAGATTGCTAAAGCCTGTTTCCAAAGAGGGAGGGGGGAGCGGGGGGGAGCAACAAAAAAACAGCGATGTTTTGCCTCGCGCGCGGGCGTTTTTTTTATGTCGGGTCACACGAGGATATGAAAGAAACGGGCAGATTCGACAGTAATCTCGAACATTCTGAACCGCTGCCATTATGACACACTATCCACAGTAAGTAATTAATTGAGGCGATTCGCCCATTTCTTTGTTTTCCTTCATTCAGGGTTTTGACGTCAGTGCCACGGACGAGAGCGGGGAAGCTTTTGATTGTAACGCGACTCAAGAGACGAGAGAGAGACGCCTCTGACTCGCACGCTGGCTTTCGTTCCCGTTATCGATTGAGGTGCGGCAGCGCCTCAGTACTTACTCTAGTGTAAACCTGTCAAAAAAATAAACATATATAAATATAAATATATATATATATATATATATATGCGCAGCCACTGGTATTATACCCTTAACCCGCTGGACACTAATCGGTGTGAAGCGTTTAGTTGGTTGCATGAGTCAGTTCACTATTGGAGAAGGGCGGGGGCCGCATTTTGGCAATTAAGAGCCTGCAAACAAGCAGCCACCCAGGACATGCACCTGCACAAGCCCTGTGGTGTGTGGTTCCTGCCGGAGCCACTGTTGTGGAAAACGCACGCGTTGCGCCGAACGAGGGTGTATGAGGGATACACCCTCGTTAACGGGGCTCATTCAAAGCTGTTGGTGTTTTTATTTATTTATTATTTTTTGGGTCAAAATCCGGCGCTGCTGCGTTAGTCTAAACAAGCGGCCGTCTCATGGTACAATGTGCAGCCGTTCCTCATGCCGCAGCAATGTTTTGAGAATGACGTGGACTTTGAACACATTGCAATTTAATTGATTATAATTATTATTATTATTATTATTATTATTGTAACGTTTTTTTATTATTCTAAAGCGAAATGCATGCGGTGAAGGGTCGGGGTGATGTTTTCTCCACTGTGTGCTTTGTGTAAAAGGTCGGTATCATGGAAAACCACGGATGTAAAAGATGATATTTCTTTGGTTATTCTTTAAATTGAAGTGGTTTTTTTTTTTTGGTTTTTTTCCCCTGGTACCCTTAACAAAAAAACAAGGAGAACAATGAGCGACAAGTTAAGCGTCGCGCCTCGGCTTCAGAAGAATCAACTTGAACCCCTCATACCCCAGCACTTTGAGGCTGAAATCAAGACATTACGCTTGTTCTGTCAATTCAGTGCCGTGATGTGTCGACTGATCCTGAGTCCTCCTTAAACCGTCGCCCTGAGATCGAACAACACTCGGGGATCACGTCCGTGCGGTGTTTCCCGGCGTGTGGGCATTCCGAAAAGAGAGAGAGAGAGAGAGAGAGAGAGAGAGAGAAAAAAAAAAAAGAGACGTTTTTGTTTGCGCGATGCCCGAACGTTGATCGTTTAACCTCCCATGAGCAGCCCCTCTCAACCCGAGCGCCATGATTTGTTCTGCGAGGTCACCGGGGAGGCGATGGAGGGTCTCGGCGTTCCAGCCGCTTTTCTGTACGATGTGGCGTGAGTAATAGTCGGCGTCCGTTAAGGAATCAGATGCTTTTGACATATCCTGCGAGATCACATTTGCATTGAAAAGGCCCGTTCCAGTAAGTCCCCCCCCCGCTCGTCAAACCCAATTCTCAGCCGCTGCACAATGTATAAAAAACAGATTTATTGTTTGGTTCGTCCCCATCAGGTTTTTTTTTTTTTTTTTTTTTTTTTATGTCTCGAAGGGCCCAGTAATGGTTGATGGAGAGGGGCTTTTCACTTTAAATGGAAACGTTCTGAAGCCAGAAACTTTCCCACACTTGTTTCGGGGGAGAACGGGGGCCCTAAATGTGTTTTTATTAAAAATCGAGTCCATCGTCGATCGCTGCTGTATGAAAATGTGTGATAACTGATGTAAAGTGGGGCAAGTGCGCCCCCCACCCCCCCCCCTCTCCCTCCTCTCCCTCCCCTCCCCATCCACAGACCCTTTTTATGTCTATGAGATGGGGCGCCCCCCCACCCCCCTTGGTTCTCGCACATTGGTTTCGGGGCCTTCAAAAGGGGGCCCCTCGCGCTTTGATCCTCTATATGGGTGCGGAAAAACATCTCTTTGCCCCCGCACTGTGCCCAGGAAACCAAAGTTTTTCGCCGCCGTATGCTAATGCGGCCAGGCTAATCGCCCTTCCCAATTACAAGATTTATATTCCGCAATGGCGCCCGGTGGCACCTCCTCTGCCCCCTCCCGGCTCCGCGGCCCCCTTATCTACCCTCCCTGAGTAAAGGTGTCTGTGAATGCAGCTGCCCCTGCCGTCACATCAGCCCCTCACTTTCCTCCATAAAGGGAGGGTAGCTTGAAAACATTCCCGTGGGTGGGCCCCTTAATGCCGTCCCTCTCATTCTCCACCTCCTAATGTACTTTTCCAGTATTTGTCCTGAAACGCACATTGGCTCCTAGGTAGACTGCAGACAGATAAATGTTAAACCATTGTCAGGGGGAACAGTCGCGGCTCTCCGGCCCCCTCAGGCTGTCTGCAGAACCTGCTGTTTGGATCATATTTCTCCTGTCAATATCTGAACAAACCACCCACCCGCTGTAGCCTCCGCAGACTGTATCGGTGGTCTCACTTGATACAAGTGCTTTCTTTTTCTTTTTTTTTTTTTTTTTTTTTTTTAATAAACCTCAGTGTGAAACCAGCCACCCACACAAGTGTCAGAACATATCCCTTACAAAGTTTCCCCCGACTGTTGCTCGCATTCTCTTCCGCATGATCCTCGCGAAAATCCATTGCGGAGGCTGCTCGGGGGGGGGGGGGGGGGGGGGGGGGGGTGTTAAAAAAAAAAAAAAAAAATGTTTATTGGGCGTATTTTTGTTCTCTCAAAGTTGGACCAGGGGGGGAGGGAAGAGAGGAGCATAAGGAGTGAGCTTCCAGGGAAGTAATAACAGTTGTCTATCCCTAGCAGCGCCCCGTGGCGGATCCCGTGCGGCGCTGGCGAAAATCTGACGAGCCTCTTGGATCGGGCCCAGCTTCTCCTCGCTTGAACCTTCCATCTCGTCTTTTTGGCGGAAGAGCGGCTGAAGCCGGCCGATACGGGGGGATTTGTTATCGCGGTGGTCATTGGGGGATTTGAAACGTCAACATTCGGTATATCACAGTATCGTCTTACGATTGCAAGCGCTAAAGTTAACGTTAAAGAATGCGTCGGAGGTTCCTCGTACCGAACGTTGTGGTAGCGCAACTGTGCGATCGGACTGAAACTCCCTCTTTTTCCCAAATGAAACCCCCGTTGGTGCTTCCAGACGACAAATCCCGAGACGTTCTCGCCGTGAGGCCACAGGTCAAACGCTATTGCCAAATATTATTCCGTTGGCGATCCGTACGTGCACCCTCTGGCTCGGGGGCGCAGAGGCTGGTCGGAGGCCAGTGAGGCCGCGGAACATCAGGACCAGGTTTTTGATTCCTAATATCGTTCTGTTCTATAATATGATTATTATTATTATTATTTTTATAACGCTGAAGAAGCTTTATCTCTTTTTTTTTTTACGCAGAGGGAGATATTCACTAAGTTCATCGGAATGATGACAAAACCAATCTCTGGGTTTTTGTTTGGTGTCTGTGTCCGTGCTATGGCCTAAAGAAATAAATCAAATATGATTGTTCTAGCAGTCTTAAGTTGAAAGCCTCCACAATGGTTTTACAGATGACCTATATTGTGTGTGTGTGTGTGTGTGTGTGTGTGTGTGTGTGTGTGTGTGTGTGTGTGTGTGTGTGTGTGTGTGTGTGTGTGTGTGTGTGTGTGTGTGTGTGTGTGTGTGTGTGTGTGAGAACCGTGGCAGTGGGCACTTATTGCCACATCCAGATGGTGCTGGAAATAAACAGGGCTACGCTGTAGGACCCCTCAATAGAACCGTCTAGACTGGCCTCTGACCAGACAGATACAGCCTCCCATCAAATTAGCGTTTGTCAGATTTATGGTAATGGTCCGCAACAGTCTTCCTGTCACTGACATGAAGATTTACAGCACTGACCCCCCCCCCCCCCCCCCCCCCCCCCCACCGTCCACACATTGAGCACTGTTTTCGTCCTTCTCCCTCCCACAAATGCACCCCTCCCTTTGCCCCTGACCTCCCTCTCCTTCTTCTCCAACCCTTCCTGCCCATGCCCACCTCTGGGCCACATCTAAGACTGTTCAGAGCAGTGGCGGAGGAAGTGTGTATAGTGTGTGTGTGTGTGTGTGTGTGTGTGTGTGTGTGTGTGTGTGTGTAGTATGTTGTGTGTGTGTAGTGCGTGTGGAGGCTGAAAAGGCCTGTGTTGTAAGTGAAAATAAAAATGAGGAACCCTTGGCGCTCAGGGGTGGCAGAGCCACCAAAGCTCCCAGCCCTCCGCTGCCAGAACGACCGACGGCGTCAGGCTTCCCCGCCTAACCCTCCGCCATGAATCCGGCGTGGGACGGCGGTGTACATGTTGTTTCGGAGTGAAGACGCAGGGTGGACGGGTCGACGGGGCCGGGCGTAGGAGAGGGCGGTGGAGGCGGTTCGGTCGGCGGACTTTTTGAGCCGCGGAGCGAAGAGAGGGAGGAGGCATCTGGCTCTGCTGTCGGCCGAATCTGTTCCCCATTTCAGTCGAGGGGGGGACGGGGAGGGGGCGAGGAGGAGACTCGACTCAGGGTGCGGGGAGTATGTTGTCGTGGTCGAACCCCATGTACGTGGATTAGCGTCGCCCCCTCTTTCATGTCAGCGTTTTGTGGTCGGAAACCCGATACCCGGGTACTCGGCATAGCGAGCCCAGTGGGAAAGGCGTCCCTGACAGATATCCCGTCCGTTCTCAGCCCAAATGTTTTTCCAAGGTCGCCCCCCCCCCCCCCCCCCCTGTCTTTGATCTGGCCTCTTCTCGCCTGGCGGGGTCACGGACTACCGTGTGAGGCCACGTAGGGGACGGCTGGTGGTGGAGGAGCAGACCGCACAGCCAGGAGAGAGGAGGCAGGCCAGGGGTTAGCAGGGGTCTCAGTCTTTTTCTTTTTTTTTGCGGGTTGTTCTATTGTTCTTAAGATATTGTCCCGTAGGTTGGACCTCGGCTTTTAGGACTAAACGCTCCAAAGGAGGATGAAGCTAGATAGGTCACTCTGCCTCACCCGGGTGAATGGATGGATAATGGATGGATAATGGATGGATGGATGGATGGATGGATGGATGGATACTTTATTCGACTATGGAGGGAAATTGTCAGTGTACAGGCCCAAGATTTTACTTCTGTACCAAGTTTTGCGGTACCTCTGTTTTGTTACTCTTCTTCTCGACATACATAAGCGTTTGTTATGGACACAAATACAGCAAAACGAATGCTTTTGTTGGCTCACAACTTTGTGTTTTGTTGGTGTCCAAACGCAGGCCGGATCTTTTTGTGAGTGCTAGCCTTCATTATATTGTTCTGCTATTTGGGCAAAAACTAAGGGAAATCATTAAAACGTTACGTCTGTTTTATCCGCCCAGGACGCCATAATAAATCCCCTTCCATGAACTAATAAAAGCCAAAAATCGAATTTCAATGTTTTCTCATTCCACAACAAGTTCTCTCTTTGTGTCTTGCCTTTTTCCTGGGAGGAGGCTAGGGGGCGCTCTAGCTTCACTCTGGGTGTGTGTGTGTGTGTGTGTGTGTGTGTGTGTGTGTGTGTGTGTGTGTGTGTGTGTGTGTGTGTGTGTGTGTGTGTGCGCGTGTGCTCGTTCAGCCAGTCAGTCTCCTTGTCCAGACGTCTTAGCATCAATGCAACAGTGCTCAGACTCTGAGACGTGCTCCAGACAGAGAAGTGGGATGAGTGAATTGGAAAGAGATGCTGCTTTGCGATGAGCGGATGATGAGACGCCTGCAAAACTGTGACAAGCAAATGAGCTTTAAGACAGGAACCCCGCCGCCCCTCACAACACACAGGCACAAACACAATAGATCGTGGGTTGTTTTCTCGACTTAAGTAAGTCACGGTCTATTTGACCAGACAGGGCTTTGAGCTGGTTGCAGACGGGGTCGCGGTGTTATTGCTTGATATTACCGCCGTTACTTCCCCTTCAACACCCAGTCGCTCCTTGTGACACTCCTTTCAGCCGCTCAGATCGCCGGCGTCGACGCTGAATGTTCGGTGAAGAACCTGCGCCTTCCCGGCAGGCGACGCCGATGGCGCCCGTCCTCCAAATGTTGCCCCAATGCACGCTTCCGGTGCGTGTTTTTCGTGTACCTTTTTGGATTTGTGCAAGTGTGTGTTTTTCTTTCCGACGGGCAATGAAAGGCACCTGTTTAGGGTCCCTAGCCTGGCCCTATCCCTCCCGGCCATTCTGTCAGCAGTGCTGTAAATCTTTTTAATTCCGTCAAGTCTTGGCTGCGGTTCCAGCGCTTGGCCTGGTAATATCTACCAGATCTTCCTTTTTGTTTCTGTCGTCCTGCAATTAAGGTCTTGGGAAGTCGGAGCTGTCGCGGTCTGTGGCGACGAGCGTTGAGGGTTTTTTGTTTTTTTTTGCGCGCATCGACTGTCGTTGAGGCCGCTCTCCCTCGGGGGACCGAACCGTGCCGGAGAGCCGCGGCCGCCGTTGGGGATGACGGGGCGGGGCGGTGTGTTTATAAAAACGCCGGGCGGTCTTGCGCAACCGAGCGTCCGGGACTGAAATGTATGTACACGCATGACGCTATGGAGTAGAATGATGGTGTGGACCCAGGGCAGCCCCCTGGTCGGCACGGCAACAACTGAGCACGGGGAGAACACGGCGAGCCCTCCTGTTCCCGGCGTGTCTCTCTCGCCCCTTGACGAGAATGGCATGTAGCGCCCCACCACACAAACATACACACTGCGGAGTCCCCCCACTGTACTGAGCTGCACCGTGCGTCCCACCGCGCGCCCCCACACCCACCCCCACCCCCTCCCCCCACCACCCCCACCCGGCTTCAAAGCGGCAAATAACAACAACTGAAAGGGAGAGAAGATGAATGAGGATGAATGAATGTGCCCCCCACCCTCCCCATCCTGTCGCTATGTCTCCTCCAACTCTTACTTCTGTGCCCCGTCTGCCTCCCAGCCTGCCCTCTATCACCCCCCCCCCCACCCCCTCCCTTTGCAGGCCTGTGTTATGACTGTGGCCCGGTGTGTATTACACAGATATCTGTTAACGCCGCTCCTCCGCCGGGACGCCCATATAAAGGACTGTCATTTCCAAAGGTCAGCAGTGAGTCCTGGACACAAGTGTTGTCCCGACACTTGGTCTGGGGGAAAGAAAAAAACAAAACACAAAAAACCCCTGTTGCTCGTCCCAACTGTCTGTCTGTCTGTCTGTCTGTCTGTCTGTCTGTCTGTCTGTCTGTCTGTCTGTCTGTGTCTGTCCGTCCATCTGTGTGTGTGTGTGTGTGTGTGTGTCTGTGTCTGTGTGTGTGTGTGTGTGTGTGGTGACTCCCATCCCCAGAGGCCGGTGTCAACTAATGCCCCTTCCCTTTTCTTCGTCCTCCTGCTACCCCTCTCCCTCTTCCTCCCCTCGCTCCATCACCGTCTGGAGCTCAAGATTCCCGGCTGATGTAATTTGGCAGCCACGCAGGAAGTCGTGGTTGGGTTTTTGTTGGTATGCCTAGCCATCTGTAGCGTGATACAGCAGTTTGAAAGCCATTATTACACTCATTAGTGCCATCATTGAGCCAAAAGGGAAGAGTTCGGGCATATCGGTTGATGTGTAACCTAGCTCGCGGGGGGAAGTGTGCCTCTCTACAGGCGTGTTGGGGGGAGATGCAACCTGCCGCGGTGGGTGTGTGTGTGTGTGTGTGTGTGTGTGTGTGTGTGTGTGTGTGTGTGTGTGTGTGTGTGTGTGTGTGTGTGTGTGTGTGTGTGTGTGTGTGTGTGTGTGTGTGTGTCGGTGTCGGTGTGTGTGTGTCGGTGTGTGTGTGTGTGTCTCGGGGGTGTGTGTGTGTCTGTGTGTCGGGGTGTGTGTGTGTGTGTGTGTGTGTGTGTGTGAAGCAGAGAGATTGTGGAAGTTTGGAAGATGACCTAGATGCTAAGCAGTGTGTGTTTATGAATGGGGCTGTCAAACAGGGCCCAGCGTTGCAGACAGAGCCACTTAAGGCTGTTCGATCTGAATGACGTCAAACTTTTAAACTCTTTCGTTTTTCACGATATATCGACGTACGCGTTCAAAAACCCGGTGAGGATTTTTTTGTTTTCCGGCAACGTTGTCGTCGCCATTCGTTTATGACGAAGATTTTGCATCGGGGTACGAGGGTGTCGGCTCATGGCAACGAGATACAAACACCCCTCTTCCCGGTGCACGGCACTGTTGAGTTATAGCTGCCTCTTGGCAACACCCTCAGCCATACTGCCCTAATTGACGCGGATTCTTCCATTTACCGGTACCTACATATGTGCCACGGCAACGGTCCTAACGAGAAACGTGGGGCGGGCTTTGTACTCCTTTGACGTTCTGCAGTGCATCAAAGTACTTAAACGGACGCCGCACATCGTAGATCCTCCCGCGGATCTGCGGTGGCTGAGGCAGTGGAATCCAGATCTCTTGCCGAGAGCCCTTTTAGACCCGGCCGCTGCTTTCATCTCCTGGCGACTGTACCCTCTCGATAGATATTTTACAACCCGAAGCGTCCGCGGGGAAAGCCCGTCCACAACTTCTGGAAGAACTGGCAGGCAGAGTCCGGGGGCCGCGGCGTCATGGCCTCCGTCCCGTGCCCCCCCCCCGCACGCGGCGAACAGACAGAGACGAGGGTGAAACGTGAACCCGGATGCTGCTGCTGCCGCATCGGCTCCCGGGTTATCCAGCTCCCGTACTCCTAAAAATACACACTTACGGGTTACCAAAAAAGATACCGGCCTTTTTATTTGCAGTCACGTTAGGTGAACGAGCAACAGGTTGCTTATGGCTCATTGGCAGGCGAGAGCTGCCCCGATCCAGTTTATCAACAGCTGAATCGTTTATAAAAAATATTAAATTGAATATGCCTGCAAGAACAGACGGCTCCACTGTCATTTTTGCTTTTGATTTTGTAGTTTTGTCATTTTGCTGGCTCGTGTTTGCTTGTAAACAACGACCAACAATTAAGGTGATAATCGCCTAATAAGACAATTGTCTTTTTCTGTTGATCAGGGAACCTGGTTTCCATCTTCAGCACTTAAACGACTTTCCCTAAACTCCGTGGTGGCAGATGTATTAGTTGGCGGTGTTTCTGACGTGTCAGCGGTGCACGTCCGTCCACGCGGTTGTACCACCTTGACGTGGACTTCTGCGCGGCTGTAGCGTCGCCTCGGCGTCGGCGCTATTAAACCTCTGTGTCTGTGCCAGGCCCTGGACGTCTGCCAGCAGACCTAATTATATCACCCGTTTGATGTATTGACATCTTTTTTCATTTTAGAGTATGGAAGAAGCGGCGCCGCCGCCGTCCTTTCGTGCTGCCGTGCACCTTTTTAGGGAGACATTTCATCTACAAATGTTGGCCAACCGCGCCAGGACAGATATTTATATTCAGCAGTGTTCTTCATTTACATAAAACCTATAGCTAATCAGCTTTCACTACAAACAGTGAGGTAACGTCTCGGCAAGTCTTTCAGGGTGAGCACAATTAAAACTGAAACAATTCTTTAGGAGGCAATCAAATAAGTGGCGGGTCTGCTGGACTTTTTTATGGAGAAGGTTCTGGCAATGGGTGGCAAGGTTATATTTGTTCAAGATGCTTAACACTTTGACAGCGGCCTCAATAAACAAAGAAATTCATCACAGTACCCCGAGTGATTTTTATTTTATTTTATTTTTTTATCATTTTCACGTTCAACTTCACTAAAATGGCATTTCTGCAAGCTTTGAAGTTGTGAGACTTAGGTGTGTGTGTGTGTGTGTGTGTGTGTGTGTGTGTGTGTGTGTGTGTGGGTGTGTGTGTGTGTGTGTGTGTGACATCTGCATCACGGAAACAGTCCAAATTGACGCAGGTTTTCCATGTCCGCACACGCGCCCCCTCATTGGTGTTGTTTTGGTGTTGTTTTGCAGCCTGCCAAATAACACATATGGACAACACGTCACTCTAGATCCTGTAGCAGATCTGTTGTTGCTTCGCTAAAATCCAAATCTCCCAGCGTGTTTTGACTGAGCTCCCTCTCATCTCCCGGTGAGTCCACGGTAGTGGTAAGACATTGTAGTCGTCCTGGCGAGTACGGTCTCATCTGGGCTGTTCGCTCTTATTGACACAGCACGGCGACTCAGGTATTTTGGAGCGGCTCGTAGGGAAGGGGCATGGCTTGGGGTGGGAAGAAGCCTTTGGACATATTTATTTTTCAACCCCGAGCCTTTTGACCAGGCTCGCCCTCGTCAATCTTGTCCTGTCAGGCAGGGCCGGAGGTGGGTGCACGGTTCCCTCTCTCTCACAGGAGCCCCTGTGTGCTTGCGGGGCCCCAGGGTCAAGCCTGGACACTGCCTGGGCAACTGTTGTGAAATGTGCACTGTACGCGGAGGACGGTGCGTATCTGTATGTAGGTGTGCTCAGATAGAGGGGATTAGGGTGTCCCAACCACATGGGGATGGTTCTTCTCTCTTACTTTTGACCTTTTATGGATGTTGAGAGTAAGTATGAGGCTAATGACATTCAAGATGAAAATTGGAAGGAAAATTAAATCTGCCGTCCATCCACCTCCATCCGTCTGCACTCCGACCCCTCCCTCTCTCCAGTAGCTGACTTGGCCCGACTCCTCATTTCAGGCAGCGTAAAAGCCACGGTTCAGCCAGGACGCAAATCTTTACATTGAGTGGTGGGGTGGGGGGCATAACCTGCAGAGACTGACCTCATCGAGCCATCAATCCAAGCTAATTACATGTTAATTCCCGCTCCAACATGTGTGTGCTTCTGTTCTTACCGCTGTTTTTTTTTGTTTTTTTTTTTTTCTCGATTTCCTGCGAAAGGAAAATGTTTCCTGTTTGCACAGACAAATGGGTTCACTGAGGAGTCGGGGGAGGGGAGGGGTTGAGTTGCCTAGCTGTTGTCTGGTTCTGTTGAAGCAGATTCCCCTGTATCTCCATCAAACGGCAGCGTTGTTTTGGCAAGCATCTGAAAAGTGACCCTGGTGGTCGCCAATGTCTGGGGACAAACACAAAACTGATGAAATAAATTTCTCCAGTTTGCCTCCCTGTGTTCCTTGCACATAATTGGAAGAATGGTTGGCGGTTATTCATAACAGAAAGCACATGGAAAAAGCCCTCAGTGCAGGGCCGGCCCTGAGCACAGCCCTGGGCCCTGAGCATAGGCCCTAAAGGCCTAGGCGGTCACATAGGGCACCAATCATCCAGGGCGGCGCAAAGCCAAGAAGGGGAAATAAAAGTAAAATGATGGAAGAAAATTGTAATATATTTTTAGAATACAAAATATAAAAATGTTGAACTCCCCCCGATGTTATCGTTTATGATTTACCCCCATGGGTTTTGGTTTTTCCCAGTTGTCGCATGCCCGGCGGCTGGCAGCTGCTCTGATCTCAACCGGGAGCGGGCTGTATGGGCAGTACCAGGCGTTTTCCCGGTGTGCTGCTTGGCGGTGGGGTCGATCCAACGCAAAATATTGTGGCGCTTGGCGCTGTTAAGGAGACAGAACTCCGTGAAGGCGACCCAGGGGATAGTTCTGTTGGCACTATCATTGGCACCACCCCAGGGGGCTGAGGTCTCCAGATGGAAACACCCTTTTATCTAAGTTTTCTCTGTGTCTTGGTGTTTCCTTACACTACAAGTGAACATCTCCGCTTCCCTGTCCTTCACTCTTCTCCCTCTGCATCCTCACTCCTCCACAGAACAATCCATAACCCGCCCTCTGCTCACCTCGGCCAATTCCCCTCTTTTCCAGGACACCTCGCCCCGATGAGTTGAACTGATGCAAATAACACAACACAACTGACTGATCAATTGGACCCCCCGGAACACCCTCCCCCACAGTCACACAGACACACACACACACACACACACACACACACACACACACACATACACAGCATTAGCAAATAGTAAAATACAGTGGAAAATGTATTGGTATGTGTTGTCGAGATAAAAAATGGATAACAATCAAGGTAAAAAGAAGGAACTTGCTTGAGGAAAGTTAGATTCGTTTTTAAAATGTGTTTTATGTGATTTACATGCATGAAAATTCACCAGAATTTAAGAATAAAGCTCTCCGAAACAAAATCTCTTCCTGGGGGAGGATCCCCACACCCCCGACGAATGTTTTGTCAACGGAGTTGAATTGGATTGAGTTGAGGTGGCAGGATCGGAGGGCATGTTGGGTGGCGTTGGGGCGGTGGGTTACGCAGTGTGCGTGGGAGGGTGGATGCACCTGTAAGGAATTTTGTGGCGTGTGCATGATGCCTAAGTGGGGCCTAAGTGGGAGCAGGGGGAGGCACTTTCTACGGATTTTGCCCAGGGCTCCAAAAAGGCTAGGGCCGGCCCTGTCTGGGTCATTTAGGTGGCCTCATTCAAGTCAAAACAGGAAATAAAAAACAAGGGAGCTGAAATGAACTCCTGTATTTTCACATTTGGAAATCTTTCTCGAGGAGGGTCCTTAGCTGGAAGTAGCAGTAGATCCGCAATTCACAACTCTGACGTTGGGTGGGGGGTGCACATCTTCCATTTTCCGGAAGTGTGTGTTTGTTGTATTGCGCTGGAGAGAGCCGTCCTCTGACACGAAAGACAAGCAACCTCGCGTTGCTCTCCCACCTGGAATGTGGAGAGAGAGAGAGAGACGGGGTCCCTGCCCTGCCCGGTCCAGACTGGTCCCCGTCTTGCTAATAAAAGAGATCTTTTAGTTCTGGGATACTGATCTCTCCACACTAGCTTTAAAGATCTCATTCACGGTTCACACCGCATTTGCCCCTTAATGTCTCACAGCAGGGCCCCAGTTCCAGGCTGTGATTCATGGAGTGACAGGTCTGCCTGTGGCTGCCATGAGGGCCCAATCAGACGGACTCATCCACACACACACACACACACACACACACACACACACACACACACACACACACACACACACACACACACACACACACACACACACACACACACACACACACACACACACACTGGCAGACAGACACATGCACATGCCACGGAATCAATCCTGTCCCAGCAATGCTCGGATGCAGACACGCAGTCAACTACACAAACACAGTTGCCGTAACTGCCATTTTCTCACTTTCTTTCACAGTCCGATCCGTTCACACAGAGTTCACATATGACACAGACCCAGTTGCGTAGAATAGCAAAATTATCAATTCACAGTCAGTCACATCATAGTCAACATAATACCAGGCTAAATACAGTGTGTGTCAGAACATTGTCACAACAAAAACCCGACACCAGACGCCATCTCACACATATCTTTGATATTAATGTACTATAACATAAAGCTTTGCCTTTTTGACCCTAAGAAGCATATTTGATTAATCGATCTCAAGGCACTTATTAGGCCTATTGTATGTGCAAACCAAATTAAAGGTGCTCGTCAGAGCCTCAAAAGACCAACAATTCAGATAGGTAGGCATTGTTGACCAACGCTAAACGGGTGGAAAAAAAGTGCATTTCTAGGCCATCCCAACAATCTAGGTTTTCAGTTCCAACGAACCAAAGAGTCTGTGTCGAGACACCACCTCCAGCTATTTTCTGTCAGTTTTTTGGTTTTCTTAAAAAAAAAAAACATTTTCACAGCAAACATGTCGTGAAATGTGTTTGTTTTGGTTTTCAGTGTTTCCGGGCACTGTGCTGTAAAGGACCCCCGCCGCCGAGACCGGAGTATGATGTGGTATGCATTGGCCTGACGGGTGCCGGGAAGTCCAGCCTGCTCTCGCGCCTTTGCAGTGAGGGCAGTGACGGAATTGTTCCCACCACAGGTAAGGATAAGCAGGAACCCCGGTCTGCATGCGTCTGCTCTGGGAAGCACACCTGGAACGTATTGTGCTCTGGTATCCACCCTCGCCCAGTCATAGATGGTTAATATGGCAGATAGATTATGCTGCACAGGTATGACACCACTCCCAAAGCATGTTTGTGTCTTCCGCAGACCTCATTGCTCATGCCGGTAAAAGCTTTGCTATTTCTTTCTCGTGGAGGGGGTGGGGTGGGGGTCCAGAAGACTCAGCGTTGCCATTAGAACATCAATCTCCTGGGAATCGACACCCCTGTTCCCAGATGCTCACTCCAAACCCTCAACCCTTTATTTTTCTCAGCCGACCTTTCTGACAACCACAGTTGGGCTTTTGCAGGATACCTACCTAATGTATAGTCACTGGGAACATAGCAGCCAAAATACCGGTTCGTAGCCGGTGCCTGTTCTTCGCGTTTCGACCGCAAAAGAACCGGCTCTGGAAACCAGAAAACTGGCTCCAGAGCGGCATCACTTCAAAGCTGGAAAAGAAAACAGGCGTCAGAGACGCCCCGCCCCCAGCCCCTGACGCTTACGTCAGGGGCTGGGGGCGTCGACAAGCAGGCTAGACCAACACATTGTGACAGTCATTTCCTTTTTTTTTTTTTTTTTTTTTTAACCGTAAAATGTTGTCCGTGGAGCGCTCATGGGAACAAACCAAGTGGACATATTGTAAAATATATCATATTTTATTGAATCAGAGTGCACTTCTTCTTAAAATTATAAGAATCCGCGGCAGTGATGCCAGAGCTCAGGGCTCCGCGGACTGCCAGAGTTCATGCCCCCTTCCCCCCGGGTTTTCAACATTCACTACCAAATTGTCCCAGTTTTCACCACAAGTAAAATAATATTAATAATAATAATAATAATAATAATATAATTATACTTGTTTTCAGCGCTTACATAGAAATGTATCATGTTTGTCCCATTACCATATCATGTTTGGACCTCATCCAATAAAAAAAACAATGCGCCACAAAACATAAGCGATAATGATAATAATAACGATGATAATAATAATAATAATAATAATAATAATAATAATAATGATAGTAATTGTCCCCACAAACTGGTTCATTTAAGGTTCGCAAGTTGAACCAACTGCGAACCGGCGCTAGCACCAGCCCAGAACCAGCACTAGGTTCGCGTTGGTGGAAAAGGGGGTAATAGTGAAAGGTATCCTGTATGTGCCACCTAGTACTTGTCTATGTACTATTTCAATGGGGTTTGGGGCTATGGGCTGTTGCAGGGGATCGAACACCTGTTTCTAACTCCCGCCAAGCGGACTTAATAGATAAAATATGTTGATTGCTTACCATAGCATACAGTTATTTCAGTGAGCTCCTCTGATATGAGTTTTAGCTGTCAACACCATCTCCATCTGCCAACAGCTACAGAGGAGAGAACATTAGATGCGAGGATGGGAACTCTCCCGTGGTTCTATCCATCTCGCACTGGGGGCTTTTGTGAATTTACACTTTCGTAATAAAAAACCCGGGCAAGGCATTTAGTGGTTTAGGCGGTTTGACTGTCTTAATCAATCGCCCTTTCCAAGTCCCCGTCCTGTGTGTGAATGTTGGCAGGCACAGAATTCCCATACAGGAAAATTGTTTGAAAGGATATTAAATCATGGTTTTACTTTCCCTGCGCTACCGCCAGCCCTGCGTAACCGCTGAAACCATACCATAATACATGGTAGCGCTTTAGACGTGCGCGCTGTCCTCCACTCACCCCTGTAGATAAACACTGCTCTGTTTCTATAACCCCCCGACGTAAGTCCCAACTCATCTATTTTCTATTTTCAACCGAACGAAATAAATCGTCGGCTGCTCTATTTGTTGTTGTTTTTTTTTCGCTCTCCAGCTGGTTCCAAAAAAATAAAAGTCTCATTAAATACGTGAAATTGAGCTTGGAAAGTCCGTTCGACTCACTAATCCGGGCAGTTCCTCATCTTGAAACCCGGACTTAAATTGCGAGCGCGTTGTCCAGCGTGTAACATAATGCTCATCGTGTCCCGGTGTTGAATTTACGGTGAATTTTTCATTTTCTCATCCCAGGTTTCAGCATCAAAGCGGTGCCGTTTCCGAACGCCATCTTGAATGTGAAGGAACTCGGAGGTAAGAATCCTACGTCATCCGTTGCGTAGCAGGGAGCGAGATCCAGGACCCCCCCCCCCAAAAAAAAAATAAAATAAAAAGTATGTTTGGGTTTGAAGGTGTTTTCTTTGCCCGTCACACTTGTTGTCCGGTTGCATCAGGCGTGCCCCGATTAAACCGGCGAGCTCGCGCCAAAGGCTTCACAAATGTGTTTATGTCCACACTAACAGGGACACCGCGTCGTCACGGGATGACGACTTTTTGGACGGGCTTCAACGCGGGCGGGGTGTGTTTTTTTTTGTTTTTTTCCCCTCTCAAACAAGCCGCACGCTGGTCTAAGAAAAGGACATGTTTCCTGGAAGTGAGGCGCTTGCCGAGGAAGCCGTCTGAGCTTTAATAAGCATTGATTGAGGATCTCAAGGACCAGATACCGGGGGGGGGGGGGGTGGGTCGCTTGAGCGGAGACGAGGGGCGGATAAATCACCGCGCTCCCCGTTTTACAAGCAACTCGTCCCCGTGCCGCAATTTATGATTTTGTTAGGAGTAAAAGTAATTTATGTTGTTTTTGCGCACACCAGGCGCATGACAGGTGCGGCGCATGTTTTTGAAGGGTGGCCCGGCCTACAACCCCAAAAGATCCAAAGCACGCACGCACGCACGCACACACACACACACAAAGAGGCACCGGGGAGACCACCAACGAGGTTGCTACCAAATTTGGACAGAGCGTTTTGGGGAATTCACAATAGGTTTTTTTTTTTTCTGGATCGGGTCAAAGCCTGTCTAGTTTTGTATTATTGTGTGTTGGGGTCCCACGGCCGTGACAGGTTTGATTAAGCAGACGTACTATTCCTCCGCCGCAGCAAAGGATGTTGAAATCTGTTCCCCAAGCCCCCCCCCGCTCCCTTTTTCTTGTAAATACACAGAGGCGAAGAATTCCAGCGATTTACGGTTCCGTTACGGACGAGCGGGTGGTGGTAAAAACCAGCGCGCTGTGTTTTGACGCCTCTTCCTCGCCGTCACTTTGTTAAGGCTCCGTTATTTGGGGGCTGGGGTTCGGTCCGGGGTGTTAAATGTGTTGTTTGATGCGCGGCCACGGAGTCTCAGTCGGCTCATACCAGAGATATCACACCGGCTCCCCTGTGTCCCGCCGCTCCTCTTTTGACAGGTAAAGTTTCAAGTTCAGGAGAAGCTCCTGGGTTCAATTCCCACCTGGGGCGCTGTTGGCACCGTGCTCCGGGCGGGTTGTTGCCCAAATAGGAGCCTTTCTGTGCGGAGTTTGCATGTTCTCCCCGTGCTCACATGGGGTTTCCTCCACCTAACGGCAGTAAGGACCCCCACCAAAAACATGCACACATACTCGTCTGACCAGCGATGGACACTTGGTACCAGCTCCCCGGGCGCGTCCACGAATGCTGCCTACTGCTCCGGGCTGCCCCCCCCCCCCCGGAGGAAGGACAAGCCGTGTGTGTGTGTGTGTGTGTGTCTGTGTCTGTGTGTGTGTGTGTGTGTGTGTGTGTGTGTGTGTGTGTGTCTCGCGTGACAATTAAAGATTCCTCTTCCTCTTCTTCCTCCGTCTTCCCAACCTAAAAACCGCCTCCTTGTTTAGCTTGGCGGTCCAGCGTCCCCTTTCCTCCCCCGCTTGCCCACGCCCCCTCCCCTCCGCCCCGGAAAGCGAGCCAAACACGCGCCGGCTCTGGTTTCCTGCCCCCCGTGTACGCCGTCAGCAATGCAGAAAGTGATGCACGCGTGACGCACCGGGCGCCGGTGTGTGTGTCCCCCCCCCCGGCTCCTGAAACTTTTAACACGCCACCTTTCGCGGCTTGTTTTCTTCACTCGACCTTCACTAAAGGCGCGGGGGAAGCGGCGCGTGTCCAGGGGAGCGCGAGGGGAATGGAGCGCTTCCCGTTTAGATCCCCTCTCCCTCCTCGCTCCAAAGGTGAACCGGATACGAAAGAGCCGTTTATTTATTTATTTGTTTGTTTGTTTATTCCCGCCCCCCCCTCCTACGTCGCAACGCTTTGTCGCACTTATAAATATTCAAGCGCCAGAGGTCAGCGAGAATATTCCCCGAGCAGGAAGTCTTCAAGCGCCATTAACTGAGGTTGTTGATCTCGGTGTTCTACGCAATAGGTTTGATGAGTGTGCAGCTGGTCCCGTCAATGTCGAGTCCCATTCAGACCGGTGTGCATTGAATCGACCGGAATTACGGTAAAGCATTGTGTTTTTTTGTTTTTTTTTCCCAAACTTTTTTTGTTTTGTTTTTTTTCCCAGAAGACCCACTTTTTAAAAATGATGATGATAACTTTTTAACTTGATTTGATAACCGTGACCGTGCTTCGTCGGTCGATTCCCTTTAAAAGACTAAAACGAGGAATTCTGCAACATAATAAGGGTGGCCGAACCAAAAGCTCCTGCAGCCCGCGGACTTGGGAATGGGAGCGTTATTGGCACGAAAGAAAGCATGAATAAAAGACTTGATCAAAAGAAAGAGAAGAGACGGGCTTCAGGGCAATTTAAGAAAACGCTTCACAATCATTACTTTTGGGGGCCGCGTCGACGCAGGTGTCCGTCCACGCAAATCGCGAGCGTTCCAAAACAGTAGGTGTTTGGCACCGGATGAATCGCGGCGGTTGGAAGAGAACAACAGGATTTAAACTGCTTTGTCATCCCATCTCTCACTTGTTTCACCCCCGAGGTGATGGGAATGCACCGGAATTTCCGTGAGGTCATTTTATTTTATTTTTTTTGGGCTCATCGCCGGCTGTCCATAATACCGCCCAGCTTGAGGGCCGTCAAAAGGTGAATAAGAGACATTATTGACGCTGTTCCGATCCCGGTCCAACCGAAACCGTTATCCATTCCCCGATGCGGTTCCCTGTGTTGAAGGATCTGGGAGTTGCTGTTCCGATGATTTTCGGTGCCCTGCTGGGTCGGGCCGCGGATGAAACCATGTCGACCAAAGACGTCGGTCGCCCTTGCTCCCTTTCCATGCCTGTACTGGGCTGGCACCACGCGGCGGACAAGGGAGGTGGAGGGAGTTGATGTGCCGCAAGGAAAGGTGGACGTTTAATTTCAACTTGATGTATTACACTCTTTCAGTCTCAGAAGTGACTAAATATCACACGTTTCCGCTTCATATACATACGTTTCTATATATATATATATAAATATACTTTTTTTTTTTTTCTTTCTGATGTTCATTATAACTTAAAGGACAACAGCGAGTAAAACTTGCCGCTAAATCCAAGCCCGTCCCGTGTGCTGTGCTGTTGTGAAGTGGAAGTGTGATCTGTGAGCAGGCCGGTATAGTGGCGAAGAGAAGATCACAGCCGCCATAAGCCAAAAGCAGAATAGAAGTATGCAAAAACAAGCCAGCGGCAAGGCTGACTGCGTTGGCTCAAGAGGAAAACCCACAACTGTTTGCACTTATCCAAGAGCGGGAGGGCGGAGGGGGGCGGGGGGCGGGGGGGGGGGGGGGGGTGGAGATTGGCGGAGGAGAAGGCTGAGGAGCTGTGTCACCTTCAAGCCACCGACATGAGGCAGGATATGAGCTCATGATATCCGGCCGGCTGCTTACCTGCAATCTATTCTGGTTCAGGTCTCGCTCTGTAGCAACTGTCCCTCTTTTATTTATTTTTTTATCTCTTCACTGATGTCTCCGCCCTTTTCTCTCCTTTATTTTTTTGTCTCACGCGGCTTTCATTGAAATTTCTCGAATCTTTGTGTTTTGAATATTTACGGTTATCTGGTAAAAATAGTCTTCCCTTTCGTTCTTGGGACTCTTGGGTAGATGCTGGATTCACTGCCTGTTGTAATTAGGAGGATATTTTATTACGATACATTGACCATGATACACCAAAATAGCCAAATATTGCCAAGGAGCAAGTCTTGGCAAATGATGTGAGACAGCCACTTCTGTATTGTGGATTATTGTAATAGCATAGTTAAAAGTCATTGGAAAAGAAAAATCTTCCCCTTATCTAAATGAACGGGAAATGCGTCCTTAAAGGCATCACATGCAGCTTAAAGGTGCTTTAGTACTAATTAGTCCAAGCCTTCCTGATTTGACCGTCTCTCCTGTATCAGAGTCTCTCGCGCCAATGCAACTGATAGTGTTCAAACCTCTCACTCTGCCCAGCAACACTGTCACACCGGGCCGCATAGCGTACACGAGCCAAATGAAGGGAAGGCTTTTCCTACGCGGCGTTGCTTAATAGACCTTAAAGCCTCTGTGTCCGGCGGTCGGAGCCCGGCCACATGAAGAGACGTCCTGACAAGCTCTCTGTACCTATCAGGTGCCGGCCGTGGGATTAAGAGGACAACGGGGCGCCCAGGGGAACGCAGGAAGGCATCCATTACCGGTGTGCGTGTGTGCGTGCGTGTGTGCGTGCGCACGTGTGCATGTGTGAGCGTGAGCGGTGACACTGACGACTGGACGAGCTGCTTCACCGCGTGCGTTCACGCCGACTCGATGAGGGCTGATGAGGCCGTGGTCATAACGAGTGGCGCTCCGCTCGTGCCCTAGTGTCCCGCCAGCGGTAAAGAATAGTTCCGAGTTCCCCTTTTTCGAAGGAGACGTGCGCTGCGGGTATGCGTCATGATCAATAACCATCGATTTGTCATGAGTCAGTCATGAATAAATAAGTTGAATAAATATACACAATGTTCTTCGCCAAAAAAAGAAAAGTTATCCAAGTAAATGGTTTGTTTACTTTATGTGTGTGTGTGTGTGTGTGTGTGTGTGTGTGTGTGTGTGTGTATGTATGAGGTATATCTGAGTAAACTACATGTGTTGTGTGTCATCATAATAGATCTCAGGTGAGGTAACGTGCGCAAACTTGTGCGTTTGTGTAAATTTGGATAAGTGAGCGTGCGTGCCTGTGTATACAGGATTGTGGAGCCCATGTAATCTTTCGCTGGCCCTTAACATACACACACACACACGCACGCACGCACACGAGGCACACCGGGGGAAAGCTACGCAACAACCATGGCAGTCCACTCTGACCACCAACAGACAAAGGGAAATATTTGAGCACATCTCCCCGGGACAAAACCACTACATTGTAGTCATCGCAGGGCCAATGTGGTTTGTATTACTATCAAATGGGACCACAATGTGGTTTGCTTTGCCCAGCGGGGAAGCTGTTCCTCTCACTATAGGAAGAGGCCCAAGACTGAAATTTAAATCATTTGTAAATTGTCGTTTGGGCTCAAAACTGACGGTGCCGGGCTGACAGACTATTCTGATTTAGAGTTCTGAGAGCTTTTTGAAGAGACAGCTGTGTAACTGATCCATATGAGGCCTTATTCCCCAAATTATATTGCCGTACATGTCTTACTTTTATTATATCAAGTCAAATGTGTGTCCCAAGCTTTACAAGGATGTCTAATTTGGATGTGAAACGCGAGGCAAATGGACCTTTTTATAATTATAATTAAAAAAAATTAAAATCCACGACATTTTGTGGGACTGCGGCTGCCGAGTAACATGAAGCCGCCACAGGCTGCTCTGTTCTCTGTCGTTCCGAGATGGTGAAACTGTTCAAATCTCCGACGGCACAGGGAGAAAAGTTCCACTTTTGTTTTCTCAAAGGTAAGCCTTCTTCCGATGAATTGATTTTCTTCTCTTTTTTTCTTGGACACTTGAGGCGGCGAGGACAATGCGAAGGTGCCCTTTTTTTGGCGAATGTTCGCCCACATCGACAGTTTACTGACCGTGACCAGCCGCGATGATCCATCAAATTGCCTGACAAGTGCATTTTGGACAGGAAAGGTGGAGCCCGTCACCAACAATCAGCATCTATAGGAACGCGTGCATAATGCATATATAGACTAACAATGCAGGAAATTAGATCAACCGTAGATAAGTAGATTAACCGCCACTTTCCCATATTTGGCTCACTAGTTTAATGTTAACTTTGTGTTGATAGATAGATGTGTATTGTGTGTCATTTAGACTTTTTGAGTTATATCTCTTTCTTGACTGCACTGTTTTTTGCTGCTTTAACACCTGAATTTCCCTCCAGGGATTAAGGAATTAGGTATTATATTATCTCATATTTTTAATGACCGTTTCTTATAATGTGACATCCAAATAAATAGGGAAAATATAGAATATCGAATGTTTTTTATTTATTTTTCTACAAAATAACCTTACGGACGGTCTTGGCAGTTAGCATAATTGTACGCTTGGTAAAGCACTCTGTTAATCCTGTGACTAAATGAGCAGAGCCCAAGCATGTTTGGGGGCCGGGCCCCGCACAGGGCCTGTTTACGTGGAAACAGACACTGCGGCCTGACGGATGTGTCCACAGCTCAAGTGTTTTCCACCACGCTCCAGCTCCAGCGCCTTCCTCAATGAAGTAACCTTCATTAGGAGAGGCCTCCCTCACTCCCACTCAAGTCCCCGGCTCTCCCTCTCATCCTTGCATTGTAACTCCGCCACCGATGAGGTTGGGGCAAAACACACTGTCTGTTTTCGGTTAGGGAGACTTCAAAGCAGTTTGCTTTGACTGTAGTTCAACTTTCAAGAGTGCAGGGGAAAAAAAAAATAAAAAAAAGAGCCGGTTATCAACATGTTTGCATTTTGTTCAAGGTAAGAGTTTTGTTTTGTTTTGTTTTGTTTTTGGGTTGGTTTTGGAGTGGGTGCACGCAGAGCAGACAGACATACATGAATGCACACACCCCCCCCCCCCCCCCCCCCCCCCCGTCCCCCACCACCACCAGCCAACCATGAATCTGAAACCATACGAGCGTCAATGTCCTACAGCAAATACAATTGAGCTCAACAGTAGCCTAATGCCGACCAAATGTCGGCGCTCGGCGTTTAGTTCCAAAATATGCCATTTTTGAAATATAGCTCATCAAAGGCTGCTTTAATTGATGGCTACAATCTAAAGCACGAGTTGTCAAACAAAGGGGAAAGAGGACAAAAGCTCAAAGATGGCTATCGTCTTTTCATTTCTACTGTGTAATTGGTGGCCTAAGTTTTGCCAGATGTACCTCCCTGTTTGTTTTTGTGTGTTAGCTCAAAGGCGCCAGGTGATACATCTTTAGTGTAGGGCTGTGTACCGCAAAGGAACCCAGCGATAGGATATGTATCTCGGTGCCGGGGGTCAGAGGTCAATGTATCGCAATGTGTTGCAGTACTAACGACAGTGAGATGTTGCTGTCATAAATGTATATGTGTTATGTATATGTCTCTTCGATCAATATACATTAAAGCTATAATACACCAAAACATACCATACTGAATGACAATATTCCTGCATTACTGTACACAAGACAATAATTAACGCCTCTTACTACCAATACGATCCAGATATTACAGATCAATAGTGTTATTTTGAGAATTGATCGTTTTGGAAAAAGGGAATTATGATTCTTAATTGTACAAATATCTTCTAGTTCCTTTATTTGAGCAACTTTATATTTGTTGTTTTGGATAGTTCTCTTGATTCTATTGTTTCCCCCTCTGGGACTAATTAAGTCCACTCTGTATATTTTATCGACCTAATATGGCGTTTGTGTGACTACAAAACGCTCATTCATGACATTTCTGATGTCACTTCCTCACAACAACAGCATGTTATCACTCGGCCCAGGAGGGTTCGGCCAGTAATTGCGACAAGTACTTTTTGTATCCTAAACCATCCAAATTAACTGTGTGTGTGTGTGTGTGTGTGTGTGTGTGTGTGTGTGTGTGTGTGTGTGTGTGTGTGTGTGTGTGTGTGTGTGTGTGTGTGTGTGTGTGTGTGTGTGTGACTTCATATTTAACAATAGGTCTGTGACTAATAATGCTTGAAAAATTGCATGTGGGTTTTTTGGTATTTGGTATTGCCCAAATATATAAAGTGTTTCGATTTATGGTAAAATAAAAATACAATAAAAATGAAACCGCCCCGCTCTACGAGCTGACATGATGTCTACTTCTCTCATACCAATAGGTGGCAGAAGTTGTCAGTGAGATTAGTGGAACATAAGTGACATTCCACCCAATTTCCAGGCAGAGATGAGAGAAACTTCCCAGGCAATCTCTCAAGTGCCACTTTGTCTGATAACTTTCCACTCCAGTGAGAGGTGTGAGGAGAGCGAGTGGGGGTGGGAGGAAGGAAGGAGAAAGGAAGAGAGGGAGGGAGGGAGGGAGGGTAAATGTCACTGGAAGCATTGCGTGATGTTTGAACGCTCGCAAGACTCACAGTTCGTCACGGCCTGGCTGTTACCTTGCTATGAGCAACAATAACAAAAACAACAACACTTGACAGGCTTGCACATGCGGGGAACACGCCAAGCCGACATGTGTAATAATAGCTAAGCAATAAATAATTTGTTCATAGGCAAGCGCCCGTCCATGGGCCTCTTTTCCGCCTCCGCCGGCTGGCTCGATCGGGGTGATCAGACCGTAATGGGCTGTTCTTCCACTCTGCATCATGTTTTAGACGTCTACTTCCATTTTGTTCCGTTTTCACTTTTTTTGTTGTTGTGTGTGATGGGAGCTGCTGTAACGCCTTAGTTTCCCCTTGGGGATCAATAAAGTATCTATTCAGCTATCCATCCATCTCTCCATCCATCCATCTCTCTATATATCCATCCATATCTCCATCCATGCATCCATCCATCCATCCATCCACCATCCATCCATCCATCCATCCACCATCCATCCATCCACCTCTCTATCCATTCATGCATCCATCCATCCATCCATCTCTCATCCATCCATCCATCCATCTCTCCATCTATCCATGCATCCATCTATCCATCGATCCATCTCTCCATCCATTCATCCAGCCATCTGAATCCATGCACATGGTGACCCTGTATAATAGTTGAAAAAGTAATGCGCTGACCTCTGGATGAGAAACAAGTTACAGAAAAGTAAGAGAGCAAGTTTCGTTAGACGTTATTAATCATAATTAAGATATTGTCAAGGTATTAAATATGTAAATAGAATATGTAAAAAAAAAAGTGATTGATATAACCAGGTCTCATGGATGCGGGCGGGGACATGTGTATAGTTAATATATATCACCTGTTCACCTGCATGGCGGCTGGTAGAAAGGGAGAGTGGAGTAGGTCGGCGTATTTTTTCGGTGAGACTTCTGTTTTTGTCTATGATGGTGCTGTGATCATTTTGAGCATATTTTCTGCACGTTATACAAAGTCGATTTCTTTCATTATTAGAAGTTTGTGATACGTAAAGGTTTTGATCCCTGCGAACCTCTTTTGGTAGCGCGTCAGACAGTCCGGGCACAAAGCCCTGACGTCATTCCCTCAGCGACCTTTTTTTACTTTGTTTCCAGTCCCCGCTACATTTTTTTAGATTAAAAAGCATGAATGTGTGTGATTAGATATCCCATCCGTTGAGCGACATTGGTTTTTATTGTCAGTGAAACATGATCTGTGGTCCCGCGAAAATCAGCTGAAATTAAGAATCGCTATCTCATTGACCTTTTTTTTTTTTTTTTTTTTGGCTCCAAGAAGTAAGGCGGAAATATGGAGGAAATATTGTGCTGAACAAAAATAAAAAAAGCATTAAAGGGTTGCGTCACAATGACATTTAATAATTTTATTTAAAACACATTTATGCGAAGGCTTGTCAAAAATGAAAAACAGCCGCCCCGATGGAAACCACACAACAGAGTAAGAATACATTTTTACCAATTAACAATTCATGAGAAGAATTTTCTGTGTAGTAGTGTTTCTCAAAAATGCCTTAACCACCGTAAGACCTAAAAGCAAGGCAATGGGCCCAGTTTATGCATAGTTTGATCCTAATGGTGTGGAGTCTGGTCCTGGCATGGAGTGGCTTTCACTGAGTTCCTGGAGACGTCGAGTGATGCCAGGCTTACCCCCAGTGTTTTCATGTTGGGTGAACTCCCCGGCTGTTGCTCACTTTGTGGAGCTGAGTGCAGCTGGACCTTTCCACTTGCGTCCTCTAGAACGGTTGATTGCAATAGGTGAGCCGTGTGGCGGTGTGGAGGGTGCAGACATCTTTTTTCTGGCTTCTCTGGCGGCTACGGCCGGGAATTGATGCGGGTGAGAGTTTTGTGGCAAATGGAAACCTTCCACCGCTGCTCGGTGCAATTATTGAAAGACCCACTATAGTCGAACCTGGCACGACAGAATAGGAGAGGACATCTGAGGGTTTAGCCAGAAAAGGTAAGATGGCCTATGGCCTCATTCCTTGAACTCGGGTCGGTGTGTGTGTGTTGCAATTGCGCCGCTTGTGAAACCGAAATGGCGTTGCGTTGAGAACGACATTGTGAAACGTTCATGATTACGGCTTATTGTTCAAGTTCTGTGTCATCGGTGTGGCACGGGAAGGGAACATGAATAAAAATAATTTGGGTTGTGCTGAGGAATTACTCCTTATCACTCACCAGGTGATGAGGTAACCTACCAATAAGAACATTTGGCAAAGAGTTTTTATTGTGTCTAAAAATGGAACAGCCTGCAGCCTGCGTCGGCATTCGTCAGCATTCTTGATCGCCCATTGTGAAAAATGATGAATGAGGTGAGTTTGCTTAAGCCACCAACTGGCAGTTGTTAGTGACCTTGAGAATTGGAATAGCGGTATTGGCGCAACAGGCTCCATGAAACCTGAGTAAACCCTCCCAAAGCTGTTAGCTGTTAGGTCTTGGCGCTTGGCCACAACTTTTGTCTGTAATTTCTACAAGCATGATAAAATAGTATGACGAATATGAATAAATCTCCACCCCAACAGCATGTTTGTACCATTATAGCTGTCACAATTATTTGAGCGGACCGCGTTATATATTACAATCGTATGTTTTCATTAAAAAAAACTTTTTTTTTGGAAACAACGATAGAAATGTGAATTAGGTGCGTTTTCATCAGTTGGGCTGAGGTAAATTAACCGTCGGCCTGAATTTTTATCGTTCATTGTCAATAGGTAGAAAATGTGATGTGAGGCGCATACACTGAATGAAAAAAAATAAAATAAATTATTCCATTTGAAAGGACGGAAGCACCAGCGCCATATCATTCCAATTTGACAAAACCTGAAGATAGAGACAATATTGAAAACCCAAAAATGTGAGCTCTCATCAGGAAAATGGTGAGGGGGTAACGTAAAATATGTGTGTGTACTAGTAAAAGGGCTAAAAACGTTTTGTTTTTTTTCTTTTCTTTTCTTTTCTCCACCCTGGTATGGTCGTTTAAGGGAGCGCAGGGTTCAAAGATGTTTCTTTCTCTGGGATCTGAAAAAAATAATAATAATCTGCACCCACCACCATTCTGCACCCACCTCCATTCTGCGCCCACTTCCATTCTGCGCCCACCTCCATTCTGCGCCCACCCCCATTCTGCCCCCAGCCCCATTCTGCCCCCAGCCCCATTCTGCCCCCAGCCCCATTCTGCCCCCAGCCCCATTCTGCCCCCAGCCCCATTCTGCGCCCAGCCCCATTCTGCGCCAACCCTCATTCTGCACCCACCTCCATTCTGCACCCACCCCCATTCTGCACCCACCTCGGACTAAACTCGCCCGTCTTGCCGCAGGAGCCGATAACATCAAGAAGTACTGGAGCCGCTACTACCAGGGCTCGCAGGGCGTCGTCTTCGTCCTGGACAGCGCTTCGCCAGATGAGGATCTGGAGGCGGCGCGCAACGAGCTCCACTCGGCCCTGCAGCACCCCCAGCTCTGCACGCTGCCGTTCCTCATCCTCGCCAACCACCAGGACAAGCCCGCCGCGCGGACGCCGAACCAGGTTAGCGGGGACCTTTCCTGGTATGACGCATGATAAATGCGGACGGTTTTGTTGTTGTTGTGCCGCGGCCCTTTTTCCGGACGCCGCTTGTCTACCACCCATTATGATCCAGTCGACTTGGTTAGAAAACGACCGTTCGAGATTGAATTAAACAAAAGAAAGAGATTTGGTTAGTAGGATGATCCAGGTACGCATCAGCACCACATTCACACACTCTCTCTCTCTCGCTCATTTCCACATGAGACCAGTTAACAGGTGTGTTTAAACTGTCACTCAGGCTTTGTTATTTTCAAGCAGATTGATGATGTTTTAGTGTGGTCCCAACACATGTTTTACACGGTCACCGCCGTATTTCCCCCCGATCTTTGGCAGCAGTCGGACTGTTAACAGACTCACGGAGCCAGGCATCGCTGATATCTCTTTCCTCTGAATGAACACATCCGCAAAGTGAAATGGCAGACGGCGTTACCTGGCCAAACCTTCAATGGCCCGTCTCCCAAAACATAGCATTCCATTTTCTTTTCTCTCTCTCTCTCCCTCTCTCTCTCTCTCTCCCTCTCTCTCTCTCTCTTTTTTTTTTTTTTTCTTTTTGCCTTTAAAAATGGCTGGAAAGATTTTCACTTGTACAACGGCAGTTTCTTTTTGTTTTTTTTTTTTAATCAAAGAAATAAGGGGAAAGGAAATCAAGTCTTAATATCTTACAGCCACGAGAGATCAAAAACAAGTTTCACCAAAAAAAAAAACATCTTTAACCCTCAATTTCTTTGTTTCGAGGTGTCTGCCCCAGCGGCGCTACCGTGCAGAGAACCCTCCTCAGCACAGATATGAGAACAATTTATCCTCGATAAGGAACATTTTTTGGCTATTAATAGGCCGGACTCGTGGCTGACAGGGAACCAGTATGGTGAAGTAGCTCCAGTCGTCACCCGGCGACACCGATTTTGGGCTTGCATCGGCACCGTACTGCGGTGAGCGGTATTTTAGCTGTTAATGTACTTTTGACCTGAAAAGTCTGATAAGAATATATTAATGTGTATATTCGCTTTTGCCTCAACGGTTTTGGGCCGCTCTGATAGACAGGCGGTAATTGTTAGGATACAGTGGAAATGTCACCGGTCATGTCACCGCCACCACCCCCCGTAGGACCAAATGAATCACTGCTGCGCAGGCAGGGATACATTTGCAGCGTAACTGAAGTAGTCTGGCTTTACCTCCCTCCCTCCCTCTCTCTCTCTCTCTCTCTCTCTCTCTCTCTCTCTCTCTCTCTCTCTCTCTCTCTCTCTCTCTCTCTCTCTCTCTCTCTCTCTCTCGGCCGTGCATCGCTCTACCTCCCTCCCAGAAGGTGCCTCTTGAAGTCGGATGTTATGGCGAGCAAATTCTGGGCAGCTTTAACTCATGTTTCAAAAAAAAAAATGCCGACCGCCCTGCACGCACGCGCGGGGGTAATGGTTTTATTCTTGCTGAAGCACAACTACGACGGTAGAGCCGTAGAAGTGTCCAATGTCGGGTCAAACCCACCAAAACGTGGCCTTCGCGCCGTGGGACTGCAGGGACTTCACACTCGATGAAAGCAAGGGAGCGCTCCGCCCCGACCGTGATCATTAACCCACGGTGAAAATCACCGGAATTAATCCCCCAGAACTCTCACCAGTTTCTATTAGTGTCAGTCGATTTCATCCATGCGATGCAAAGCGTGCTGCAATGGAAAGGGCGACTGCTTGCTTTGAGCTTGATAACGCAGATTATTTTGTTTCAACTCGTGCACAACAGCTAATTCTGATCGCCCCACAAGCCGCTGGCCTGAGCAGGGGCCGTGCTCTGCCGTAGTATTAAACTTGTGTCAGTCTGCGGGTGGTGTCAGCTTTCTCTAGCTGTTTGCAAACAACTCTTGACACGTGAGACTGGCTTATAGTGATGGGTCAGACTGATGTGTCCGAGGGGCCCTTATGGCAACGCCCTGGTGAGGGCAATTTCAGTTCATCCTGGATGACCGCACTGGAGGGATTTAGTCTGTGGCTTGCTCTTTACTGATGCAGGTGCTTAGGTGCACCTCCTCACCCGCCTTTCTTCCTACAAGCAGTGATTTCAGTTATGTATGTCAGCTGGTGCTTAAATATGAGCCGTTATCTTCTACTTTCAATCTGTTGACGGCGAGCAAACATGCTGGGCAAAGATTATTTCAATAAGACACTGTAGGAGATCGGTAAATACACTTTTGGACCAAAGGTCACTTGATTTTGCTTTATAAGCCACACCCCTAAAATCAAACCCGATAATGGATTGTAATAATTTACTCTCAAAAATTGCATCAGTGGTTTGTGTAGAAATTGGTTTAGGCAGATTGGAAAGAGTATTCAAGGCATTAGGAGTATTTTGGTGGTATTAGTGACATACGTTGGACAAACGTTACAGTGGTAGTGTTTCCAGCTCCGTTACCTCAACTCTCTGGTGGAGCGTGAATTTGAATTGTAAAGTAAGAATAGTTCAACACAAAAGATGTTTGTATGATCTAGCAATAAGGTTAAATATTATTTACCTTACATGGTAATCTATATGTCCTATCAGATTTAGCAGGGAATCAGAGTTGGTGGCGTGCATTCTAAACAATTGGAATGATCTTATGGAAATTGTCATTTATCTATGACACTGTCATTTACTAATGACGTTTACTTAGACAAAGATACATAGATCAGCCACAACATTAAAACCACCGCTAATAACCACTAATATTGTGTAGCTCCCCCTCGTGCCACCAAAACAGCTCTGACCCCTGGAGGCATGGACTCCACAAGACCTCTGAAGGTGTCCTGTTGTATCTGGCACCAAGACGTTAGCAGCAGATCCTTTAAGTCCTTGAAGCTGTGAGGTGGGGCCCCCATGGATCAGGCTTGTTGTTCCAGCACATCCCACTGATGCTCCATGGATTCGGACCCTAACCCCGGCCCTCCACATGATGTAGAAGTAAACATGATTCATCAGACCAGGCCACCTTCTTCCATTGCTCCATGGTCCAGTTCTGATGCTCACGTGCCCATTGTAGGCGCTTTCAGTGGTGGACAGGGGTCAGCATGGACACTCTGACCGGTCTGTGGCTACACAGCCTCATAAGCACCAAGCTGTGATGCACTGTGTGTTCTGACACCTTTCTATCATAGCAGCATCAACTTTTTCACCAATTAGTGCCACAGTAGCTCTTCTGTGGGATCGAACCAGACGGTCTATTCTTCGCTCCACACGTGCATCAATGAGCCTTGGGCGCCCATGACTTTGTCTCCAGTTCACCGGTTGTCCTTCCTTGGACCACTTTTGGTAGGTACTAACCTCTGCATACCGGGAACACTCCACAAGACCTGTCGTTTTGGAGATGTTCTGACCCAGTTGTCCAGCCATCACAATTTGGCCCTTGTCAAAGTGGCTCAGATCCTTTCGCCCATTTTTCCTGCTCCCAGGGTCGCATCGCGTTGCCAGATGATTTTCTGAAGATGCATAAAAATAAGGAAAATGTGCACAATGAAGAACTTTTCACAAGGCTACACATGAGGCTACATTTGAGAGAAAGAAACAGAGCGCCTGTGCGTGTGCACGGCTTCACGGAGCGTTCTCTCTCTCTCACTCAAGAGGAGACACTTTTCTGTCAGGGAATAAATGTCAATATGATAGAAATGTATATATTTAAATTTGCAAGCTTAAATTTGTCAAAATGCAGGACTGTCCTTCACAAATCAGGACGCTTGGTCACCCTAAGGACAAACGTTGCACAAACAAACAACACTATTTTCGGGGGCCATGATGATGGGGTGGAAAGTAACATAACAGCTTGTGAACTATCATGTTAAATATATCAAAGAACATAGCGGCACAAATTATAATTTTTTACGACACAAATCAGCACAAACGCAGCACGAATGGCAATTATTTTATTCAAATGCTAATCACTTGGGGTGCCAACTACACAGAGGTTTGTACATGTGCTGAACTATGCTGTTTTTAGATCAAACATTGACGAGTCGTAATGACGGGGTTGCGTGACTTTTTTTTCCAGGGGTCACCAGCCAAAGCGTTTGAGAACCCCTGATCTTTACTCCTGTCCCTCTGCACCGAAAACCCAGTAACACCCTCTAGCATCCAGCATTTGTCACCAGTGGGAAAGGAAAAACCCGGGTCTCGGTCCCGGGTCAAATGGCCCTGCAATAGACTTGGGTTTAAATTGGCTCCACCTCAGATGGGCTCTGATGTGAACAGGACACCCGGGTCGACCCTCTAATCTTGGCCCCTTTACCAGCACGATGGGAAGCGCATTGAAATTCCGGACGCTGCCCATAAACGGACAGGAATATCCCTGTATCATTCTATTATTTCATATCCCATTTAGAATCCAAAATCTAAATCAGAAGTTATTGACTTTTTTCCCCGCATGGGGGACCATGAAACGTTTTGAGTGTGGAGATCGCACCGTGGGGACCACAGTGGAGAGCCCCCACGCTCCCTGCAGGGTCTGAGTCACTCCAGCATCGCCCCAAGGCGGTCCCAACTCCCCCGCGCCAAAGGACCGGTGCACGCACGGAAAGCATCTGGTGCTCCATGCTGCTCCTACTGTAGTGTCGGGTCGTTCTTAAACGGCCCCAAAAACTTGTTTTTTTTCAAGTTTTACAATTTTATGCCGTTGTTCATTTAAGTTGCTGTCTCCTCTCCTGTTTGATTCCAAATTACACTGGCACCATGACATGCCCCTTTTCCCAGGTGTTAATGACATTGAATGTGACGCACCAGGAAAAAAACAGCATTTCTCCTGGCAATGGGAAAGGTGTCAATCGGCTATTTTTAGCAAGTTGACCCGGGTTTTTTTAAACCTGGGTTTTTTAAACCCGGGTCAACCCGTTAATTTGAGTGTGAAAACAGTACTCGAGTACCATCAGGAATGTATCTGCAGGAATACAGGCATTGTGATGAATTTATGAAGATATGTCTTTCAGATACTCGTCAAAATGACTCGTTTTCAACCCGTTATAATTGAGAATTGGTATCCTGGACAAGGTCTACATTACCAACATATAAAATGTATTGTATCACTCATTCATTTAGGTAATCTAGTGAATGTACCTGCTCTTTGAATGATTTCGCTCATTGTTGATGAGCAGTTCTTCTTCCTCTGTTAAATGATTTTACTGAAGATACAAGATCTCGTATTTAATGCTATGCATATTGATATGTGCTCAGCCCCTAAAGAGGACTTTCCCCCCCATTTATTTCTTTGCTTTTTTTAAGCACTGAAGCTATTAAAGTGGCTATTTGAAAATGTTGCCGTCACAATGTTGAAAAAGTACTATGTAGTATTAGTCCACAATGTGTAAATCTCACTGTGAGAGAATGAAAAGTAGGTTAGCATATTTAATGTGAGCCATCGCACAAAGCGGCGAGTCCGCCTATCGCTTCCAAAGCCGTGGCGCTGCTCTCCCCTAAAGAGCCTTTCCAAACTCCCACACAAATGGCGAGGAAGAGCGCAGGCATCAGACATATCCCATGTGCCCATGTACAGCCCTGTCCTGACATGCAGGACTCAAATAATCAAATCCTTTAAAGGCCACATATAAGACACTACACGCAGCGCGGATGCTGTGTATCTGTTCATTATTTATTAGAATTTCCATTAGCGTTTACTTTAGCGAACATGAGTCATTCTCATGGTCAGTGCACAGAGCTGTTCAGACGTTTTGGGCGAGCTTAGCCACTTCCCTGGAGCCTTTGCTGCAGAGAGGCCCACCTGACACTGTTCACCGGGTCATCACCACAGTTCGGAAGTAACAGATTAATGTGCAATTCATGTGAGAAATGGAACTGGCTTCATGTCTGCTTTACACATTTTTTTTTTTTTTTTAATTTGTTTGAAGGATTTCATGATCATCTGCTTTTTCCACATTTCCAAACAGTCATGTTGGCAGCGCACGTTGGATTAATCCACTATTTTTTCAAGCCTCTAAAGAAAATATTATTGTTATTCTGATAACATTTAGCACCACTCTAACCTGTGTCATGTCTCGAGAAACCTCTGTCAGCCATGAAACTCCAAGAAGAAAGAAATGAAAACCCGGTGGGGGAAAAAAAAATAAAAAATGATATGATCGCTGGAAACGAAATCATTGCCTAATCCCATTTTAAACTGCCAAATTGTTTTCTGAAGTATTAATCAGAGGGGCGATTTCAAATGAAAACAAAAGGAATTTGACTTTTTTCACTACCTGGGGAGGCGTGCAATAAATGATGACAGCGAGGCTCCTTCTTCCAGTCCGCTGCCTTGAAGGCTATTTACGCCGTGCTAGGATCACCCGAGAACCTCATGAAATTGATGATTCGCCCTGGCCCCCGCGTCGTCTGGAGCTGCACTCGGAGCGGCTGATGTTTTGTCGGGGTGTCCTGCGGTTGAACCTAACACTCCCCCGAATTTGACCCTCATGATGTGCGTGTTTAACATGTCCTAACATGTCTAGTGTGCTCGAATGTCTTTCGGCACCTCGGGGGCATTCATAACAACAGCAGATGCCTGGTCTAAAAATAAAGTTTAAATAATATATGTAAATCTAAAGTAGCGACGGCAGGTTTTAGGTTTGATCCTTGAGTTACAGTACCCCCAGCCGGGCGGCGGAACATAGGTCTTCCCCAATCTATGGATTTAGAAACGCGATAATCTTTGTAGAGAGGTGATAAACATCGTATGTGTGAGTGTGAATTGGTGTGGGACGAATAAGAAACTTGTAATAATTAAAGAATTATGCTTCTTTGATTGAAGGTTATGTCGTGAAACTGGAAATGACCGCGGTGCAAAAGCACCGAGGTCCGACTCAACAACATGTGGCGCGTTGTGAGAGCATGCGGAGCCCTACTTCCAAAGAAAACCTCTGATCTCCGCATTACTGTTCCCTCACCGCTTGACCTCGTCCGTTCTAAATTATCAGAGAACTTAAAAAATATATATATATATATATTTTTTTTTTTTCCTCAACGATGTTGCCGCGTCGCGGGGTCAGGCGCACGTCGGCGGCGTGGGTCGAAGAACGCCGCCCCCCGACTACGCGAGCCACCGGCCGTCACTGACATGGAACGGCAGAAGCTCATCTGGAATCCAAAGGGGGTGTTGACGCTAAATGTGAAAACACAGGTTCCCTCCGATCGGCATCACGCGGCGTATAATCTTACGGCCGTGGGTGTGAGGCTCCGGGGAGGGTCGGGGCAGCCTAGTCATCAAAGATCTGATTATGATCTGGCAGAATTAGACCCACGCATGAATGAAACTGTGTTGTTCTTCCTGCTTTTTATCGGGTCGTGTATTTGGATTTTCTGCTTTTTCCTTTCTTGCGCTCTCGCAACGCGCTTTCATCAGAGGTCCAGGAAACGCCCCCGGCAGCTGCGTCGCAGGGTCTCAGGGTTATTTTGAACGTTTGACGAGCGGCCATCGGCGAGACAAACCCAAATCCAGTTGATGTGCGTCCAACTGGCGTCCCCTTCCGGCAATGACACTGTACACGGGTGACTTCCACCATGTGCGGCCTTGTTTCTCAACAACCGCTCTGTTGTCCCGGGAACGAAAACGTAGGCTCCCTCCCCTACCTGCATGCGTACGTGCACACACACACACACACACACACACACACACAAACACACTCTCCTTGTTTATAGTGTCATGCTGCAAACCGAGGGTGTTTCTGGCGCTGGCGGAGTGTGTTTGGTGGCCCTGGCGGAGGGGTAATATGGCTCAGCGGGCCTGTTAAGGGCCTCACTGGGGCCCTCTGTGCTGGTGCAAGTGTTTTCCCGGAGCCGGGAGGGTCTGGAGGAGGTAGTAGGAAACACGGGACAAAATTCCTCGTTGACATCAATCTCCTGCCGTTGGGGGGCCCAAGGAAGCCGGGGAGGAGTAGAGGGGAGGTCGGCCTGTTGATATAACACCTCAACAAAGCAGCTCTGTTTGGACGGCTGGACCTAATGCACTCGGCGTTCAAGGGCTCTTGTTTTAGGGAAACACCCGCCGGCTTATAATCGTGTCAGTGGAGGTGGGCAGAAACGGCGGCGGTTTATACCCCAACCGCCCTTATTCCGGGCTGTTATTATGGGGGTTTTTTTTAGGGGGGGGGGGGGTCTTTGTGATCCCCCGGCAAGAAAAGATTGGGCATTGAATAATGGCGGCTGATGCCAGGGCGTCGCAAATGCGGCGAGGTCTCCGAAAGAGTGAGACGGCGGGATGAGAAAGAGACAGACGGATGGAATTAGAGGGGGGGGGGACACGCAGACAGGGAAATCATAGGCACGGGCGATAAAGCAGGACTAAATACAAAGGGGTAGGGGGGGGGCTGCAATATGTGACCTTGAAAACTGTGACGACAGCTCCCCTCCGAAATTGGACGCAGAGGCGATGAAACGTTTTTCCCTCAAAGCCCCACGATGACGGAACAGGAAAAGTCCACCCGACACCCTCACGCTCACCCGCTCTCTCCCTCTCCCCCACCCCCCCCCCCTCTTCTCCTTCAAGTTATTTTTATTTTTGGAGGGTTTTTTTTTTCTCTGTTTCCCATAGTTTCTCCGTGCCTCCCCCCGCTCCCACCCCCCCCCCAGTCTCTCCCCTCTTCTACCCTCCCCTCCACCCTTTCTCTCTCCCTCACTTTCTCTCCCTCTCTCCCTCTCACTCCCTCTACCCCCCCCCCCACACACACACACACACACACACTTTCCTCCCTCTACCCCCCCTCTCGCCCCCTATCTCTCCCCCCCCTCTCGCTCTCTATCTCTCCCCCTCTCACTCACTCCCTATCTCACCCACTCACTCTTGCACGACAAACCAGTCTGGTCCAACATTCCCTTTACGCTTCAGTCAGTTGTGAGGAAAACAATGCCTGGTATGAATTGGAGCACATCTGTTTCCAGTACGGCAAAGTTAACAACTGGTGCAGCTCATGAATTGTGACAAAGTTATGCCACACAGGGAGGCGAGCACTCAAACATGTCGTCCACTCCTTCACGGTGGAACACCAGCAGAGAATGTTTCCTAAATGTCACCCCTTTTTTTTTTTTTTTTTTTTTTATATCCCTATATTTTTATTTTATTTTATTTATTCATTTTACGCGAGGCCAAAATCGAGAAAACTCCCACTTACCTACGAATGGATCGAATGACTTTATCAGATTTTGAGACCTATTTAACACCCTGTAATCCCGGCATAGTTCTTAATCACATCATCACTACGTGTTGATGGAACACACATGCCCGTGCGCACACGGGCGTACGTGAGATATCGTCGCAGACGCGTTTGCCTGCATTGGCCCGTGTTTCCTGCCTCCGGCTAATCCTGGAGGAAAAGCTCGGAACAAACAAAAGTCTTTTTATTTTTTCCGCCGTCACTGTTAAGCGCTGTCGACACAACAGTCTCCCCGTTTGTGAGAAACTGGATGAAGTCCCCCCACATGTTTTGTGAATGTTACACCGCAGAGATTTCATGCTCTCAGCGTTTCCCGGTACACATCGGGGGGTTTCACAACTTAGTTTATACCTTTCCTCCTGAAATTGTTTTTTGGCAAATGTTCAACTTTACATTATCATTGCGGTTTTGCTGAAAGACACGTTATGGCCGTTTGAGCATGCCCGAAGGTGCATGTGTGTTCATGTTCAGTATATTCTACTATTCTGTTCTAGTTTCTCTATATACTCTATTGTCATGTTCACAGTTCTGCAAAAGATAACTGACATTGAAAGCACAGTTGGCGCCTGACGTATGGAAATCAAAACAAGGTCATTTTGTTCAGTTGTTTTGTTTTGTTTTTTTTTAATTTGTGGAACAATCTTTACAAATGTTTTCAAAATTACCTTTTCGGACATGCAATTTCAAGGTTATGTGTGAGGGCGTGCAAAAAAGGATGCAAGGGAAAACCGACGCTTGATCCCACGTCTGTCTTATGGCCCGAATATATAGATGGCATCACATCGCCTTATCATTGCTACAGCCCCTCGCACAGAGCGGCCTTCTTTCATGAGTCTGGTGCACGGGAGCGGGCCCGTTTCCTTCTTCCTCCGGCCAATCTGTGTGTGTTGAGACTGCGAAGGTCAGGAGATGCACCTGTTTTCCTGCGAGGGTTTGCGTGCGTAACTTTGACATAAACGAGAGACGCTTCCCGAGCGCCGGGTACCTTTCCTAAAGGAGGAGCCCCGGCTACGTAACCGATATTCCTACCAGAATGTTGACACATTCCGCAGACGGCCATGTTGCATGCCGTGAAACTCTTTGCGATATCTCAGTAAATAACTATTTGTATCATTGTATTTGGAGGCCGGCGTTTATTTGTGCAGACCAGAAGTGAGTCTTGAAGTGGGTCTGATATTCCACGACGAGGATGTGAGCAAATAAATGAAGTCACAGTTGTATGCATTAAAAAAAAAAAAAGAAAAAAAAACTGGAATGATGCAGTCGTGCGTGACGTTTCGGGCGAACGCGCGGAATAAATGTGTGCTCGCGCGGAAAAGAGTCCGAAGTCAGAATTTCGAGTTGCGCAATCAGGTTTTGCGCTCGTCCGAATTTGCCCGCTCTCCTCCCACACAGAAGCAGATCTGCAGCTGCACACTCGTGTTCGCACGTGCGCAAATTCCGTCCGAAACGCGGTCTCGTATTACTTAGTCCAAAATAAACACGAAACGACATGAAAAACATTCAGGGAGCCTGAAAAAAACGGAAGGATCCCGTCGCGGGGAATGCGTTTTGGGGAGCCGGGCGTTCGCAGCGCAGACGTCCTCTCTCTCTCTTGCGCTGAAACAGCGGCACACGTCTGCCCCCCGAGTCTGATTGCTGGAGTGAGACTGTGTATCTGCACTGCGCCGATGAAGTCACCGTTGGCCACCCGCCTCCAGATTTAACTCTTCAATTTACACGTTTGCATTCATTTTTTATTAGACGGCGTTTTCTACTTCGTACACATTTGGCATTCCCCGAGCACATCCTTTGCTCCCCTTTTGAATTGAACGCCCTCTCCGTGCATCCCCGATATAAGTAACAGGGCAGGCACGGTTCCCAAGATAGATTTCGAGAGATTTCCTTTTTTGCAGACCTGCCATTTGAAATCCATCGAATCCCAGATTTTTTTTTAAATGTGTTGGGTGTTCTGCATTTTTCACAGTCGTATTTCAGTTGCAAATCCTATCTGAATCGCATTTGATCACTTAAATTCGGCGTCATGAGGGTGAAGCGGGAAATGTCGAGGCTGGCTCTGGCATGTCCCTATTTTGGTTTTTAGCTTTCATTCACCACTATATTGTTAATGTTCTGTGGTTTCTCCTTTTGGCCGGTGGTGTCTGTTCGAACTTGAGAACTCTGCAGGGGCCTGCTGCAAAACTCCTTTAACATTGTGGAAAAGGTATTGGCAAGAAACTGCAACACTTGCTCGCAGTATGAAACTCTTCATGGGCTGGTTTCCATGTTTTGCTTCTCGTTAGTGTGTCTTCTACGGACCTTTCACACTTAAAAATTGTCGTCGTCCCCCCCCCTTACTTGCTTTTTTTTTTCTTTTTACTCTCCCCAAACTTTTGAATTCCCAATGAAAATACCCTGCATTCCATTTTCTCTAACATTGCTGAACCTTCTCCAGCACGTGGAAGCCTATAACTCATTATGGGTCTTGTCCTCTGGAGAGAGCAACCTCTCTGAACCCACAATGAGCGCCGAGTGGGTTTCTCCTGAGCCAGTTTTCTGTTCTCCTGTGGTCCGTAGGAATGTGGCTCACGCTATGACAAAAAACACTCAAACCCAACAAGTTGTTCTTCGCTGTCAGAGGTCTCATCTGGCCAATGCTTCTGTGCCCCCTCGGGGAGACCGGCCCACAGAGTGGAAATCGGAGAGCATGTGCGCGGCGAGAGAGATTGAATAAATCACTTAAAGAGAGGTGTGATTCCAGCTTATGGTCATTAATTTATGTCAGCGTAGTTATTGTGTGCACCACGTCTGGTGGGAAAGGGAGAGGAGGGGAAAAAACGCTCAAGAGGTTGAAAGTACATTGTGATGGAGTTTGGTGGCTCAACTTGAAAACTGTCAAAACAAAACATGTTCTCACATGTTCTCGCAATTGCTGGATATATAAGTAAAGGTCAATTTGACTTGTTTTAAATTACTGGATATTGCACCTTTTCTTGATTGGCAACATTCCATTTCAAGCCATTATGTGCAACGTAATACAGGACATAATGACATTATGAAACACGTATTAAGCATGGTATTACTGTTCCATGATGCAACTTTAAGTCTGCAGATCGCTGCTGTTGGTGGAGGTGAACGTGTGAGTGTTGGTACTGGGTCAGATAATACAGACAGCGCTGGGTGGATCAGGCTGTATCTGGCGCAGGCTGCACTGACAGTTATAGGTGAAGCCGCCGCCGCAGATTAAGGGGTGATGGGTCGTCGCGCAGGGAAGTGATTGTTGCCTGGCGTCTTTGTCTCTATTATCAGGCTTTTTAAAATAAAGCGCGGGGGGGCGGGAGGGGGCAGGGGGGGGCGCGGGTTCTCGGCCTGCTGTTTGATCATTGATCTCTGTGACCCCATTTGGAGGGTCTTAATCTCTCAGTTACCTCCTCCGTCCTTTTTTAAAGAGAGTTGGGGGGGGGGGGGGTGTGTGGGTGGACTGAGGATGCTGCAAGGGGAATGGGGGGGCGGGGCTGCGCGGGGGGTGGGGGGGGGTGAAGGAAGAGGCGTTTTTCCACTTGAGTGAATAAACAGGGATGTAATGAGCTTGGGAAGTTTCTGCAGGCGAGTCAATTCTTGTCTTTATTTATGTGTTTTCATGAAAAATGGGCGAACCTGGACGATGTGGATTTTTAATACATTTTAATGACTTTGAACAACGATTTACATACAAATACCAGACGTAAGCGTCCTTTTCTGTTTGTCTACTCAAGCGAGCCGTGATGGACGTTTTACCCTTGCAGTTTGCTGTAATTACATTAACATGTTCTGCTTCTTTTTTTTTTTTTTCTCCACATGACCCATATTTTGAATCATGTTCCCATTTCCCTCCAATCAAAGGACACTCTGGGAACTAGCGCCAAGTTATGCTGCCTGGGTTTACCTTCTTCACCTGGCGCGGTGAAGGAATAATAGTTTAACTCCTCCCGTTCCGAGCACGCGGCTCTACCCGGAGACACCTCTCCGTCATGCGCGTTCTCTAATTCTATCCCCAAAGAAGATTTAAGGCTAACTTTTTTCCTCAAGCCTTTGTCTCCCACGTCTGTGCGCCACTACTCTCCATGACAATAAGAGGATAACCCTGTCTCCGTCGCCGAGGCTCACGCAGAATGTTGTGACAAGAGACAGACTGCACCCTTTCACATACATCTGCGCCAAGACTGAGCCGCTCCATACACTGAACCATTGTTGTGCTGCAGTGCACTTACGCTGCCAGTGCAGCTCTCCATAAGGTTGGCCGGCGATGGTCGAGGTAGAATAATGTAAGGATCTTCCTCGAGGTTGGTTACATGTGCAACTTCAATTTACTGCAGTTTCAGTCGACGAATCTTAGTTGACTGTTAATTGTAATGCAAATAATTGCGATTAACGATTTAATTATCTCTTCTTTTTTTATGCCACTATCATAATATAAGCATTTAATAGTGTAATTATAAACACAAATACCTATTGCAGAAATGCAATCTATTGACATTGAAGATAAAAATACAGGTAGATTCAACCATTAGTGTCAACCCTACTGATTGATCTCACCAAACGGCTATACTTCTATTTGTGTTCTGTGACGCATCTGCTTGGCCGACGTCTTTTGTTTTTGTTTATATATACAGTGAACTAAGAGGCACCACTTCATTCTTGTTTGAATTTAGTATAATATCAAAACCCGCCTTTTGGTCAGAAATTGCTTACTATAAAATACTATATATAAAAAAAAAAAAATAATATCTTGATTTAAAGAGTTTGTAATTGGACTATGTGGTATAAATGCTGCATATTTGTCAGAATAGTTAGAATCACCACTCTTCACCAGGAGGGAAGTCCTTCATTTATGGGTGAGCCATGCGCTCCCTCTCCACAACACATGTGACTTGTCAAGCATGTTTCATCGTAGAGCGCTTGGACATAACTTTTTGACCAAATCTTTTGTGTCCTTCATTGAGAGGTATCTCATGATGGTGTGTAGAAATTGTTTATTTTACGTTGAGGTTGGCTATGCATAAATCTTTACGCCATAACTCCAAAATAACCCATTACGCTCCTTTTACTGGTGGGGAAAAAATCCTCTCCACGAAGTGTCGAACAGCACACACGGAACCAGCACTTGTTTGTGTCTTCTGCACTACTGAAAAGAGTGAGTCACATTTCTGTTAAGTCCAATTTGGTCGCCTCTGAGGGTGGTCTCCCAAGAACCAGTGATCAAGTTCAACGAAGGTGCATTGTCAACAATCTGTTTGCTTGTTTGTTAGTGGCCTCCTTAGTAAAGACCCCCGGCAATGGGTGCAGGGGGCCACATTGTTAAAAACATAACAATAATTCTGGAACCTTTTGACATTTGAGGAAAGATTTGATCGACTGCTGTTGCAGTACAGAAATCACATTGTCGTTATTAAGCCAGTGTGTTTTCCTTTCATGTGACTCCAATTGAATTGAGGAAATGATGACAAGTTGTTTTGGTGGATGCTTTATTTTGGGGCTTTCATGTGCAGTGCAACTGTTTTGCAGCGTGAGGGAGAGACCAGAAGTGGTGGGCGGGGGGACTAAATAGAGATGGGGAATGTTTTCATTTGAGTGTCTTTGGTATTTGGATATCGGGATAATTAAGTCACTTTTTAACCTGCCTCCTCCTCGGGACCTCCAGATGCGCCCGAGTGTTGTCAGACGGGGTCTGTCGCACCAACACGCCCATCCCCGAGCAGCTGTGCGGATGTGCACATTTATGCGTGCGCACATCCGCACAAATCAAACAGTCGCGCTTTACGTCAACAAACCTGCCCACCGAGTTCGTACGTACCGTCTTTGCTTCCTTCCATCCTTTCTTTCTCTCTTTCCTTCTTTCTTTCTGTCTGTCACACTCGCGGCACGGTGTTAAATGGCCGATTTAGCCGCTCAGCCCAAGGAATGCGCCCGCCCGCCGCCGACGCCACGCGTTGAGAAACACACACACACACACACACACACACACACACACACACACACAAACGCGCACACACTACTCCCATTTGCTGTCCTCAGCTGCAAAGGCTTTTTAAAAACCCTGACTTACAGAAGGACTCCGGGAAGTTGACCACTGAGTCGATTGATTTGAATTGCCACCATGGCGAAAGCCACAGTGTTGCTGGAATTGTGCTAATGACAGACGGAACACTTCCTGGTTTCCTCGCTCTGAGGGCAGATACCGATCTCCAGCGGCATTACCTCAAGACACTCGATCGAGCAACCCGGGGAGATTACGCTGAAAGGGCTGACAAAGAGGGAGGGAGCCGGGGAAACACAAAGCCGCAAAACGGAGGAGGAATTGGAATTGTGGCAGAATGTAAATGCCCCCAGACCTCCTCTGTTGCTTATCTCCCGGCCTGTCGTCTGGAGACCCTTATCTGTGCGCCAATTGTATCCCGGCCACATGGTTTTGCCCGTGTTTTTGTACACAGATCTATTTGGTTGGCGTGCTAGAACACGGCCTTATCGGGCCCTCGCATCTCTGCCGGGGAGATGATGGACAGCAGCTTCCTACTTATTTTATAGGCCAGCCGTATTAACGCACGTCTGGAGGGAAAACAATACTCTGGGTTGTTTGCTCCGTGGAAAAGGAGGAATTAGCCCTTCAAAGCTATTGCCGAGGATATTCGGGTGAGAGCCCTGTTGGGACTGTGACATCTTTTGCTGACATCTTTTTAATTTTTTTAATTTTTTTTTTCCCCCTTGTGATTGCCTCTTTTCCATCTCGGTATTATGGTGATGCCCTCTTTACCCCAGACGTACACACACACACACACACACACACACACACAGTCTCGCTGACATTGATGACATGGTGCTATGTAGTGTGTTTGCGGTCCCTGTCTTTCAGCGGCTGCATTCCTTCATAGCACAACCGTCTCCAGATGTCGTGCTCTTATACCGTACCCATGTTACACTCTCTCTCTGCGAAGGGCTTCTCCAGGAGTCATGCTCCGGTTGGATCTTCCCTCCGTAAAAGCCACGTTATTTGAAAATGTATTTCGTCTCTTCAAAAGTCTTTGACATGGAACCCTCCTCCCCAACTTAAAATTCTGCAACACAAAACATTAAAGGAACCAGGACACACAAAATAGATCTCTCCCTATCTTTAAAAGCCATATGATTGCCTAGATATAGAACAGTGTAGTCATGGTTAAACTGATGTTATGAGGCCACCTTGAGAGTTGTATCCAGTACAGTCACAGAACTCAACGCATATTCTTTTGTATTTAGTTTGCCATCATTACCTACATTGCTATCTCTCAGACCTCACTGCGCTTATTACAACATCTTACTAAAACACTTTGTGCGCCCGCTCCTGCTTTGCCAATAAATTTGCGTCTGTTCCTTACTTATTTATTATTTTCCTGGCAGTCTCGTCTCGCCTGTTCTCTCCTCTCCATCCCGCAGCCAACCCCCTGCCACGGCAGACATGACTGATCTGCGGGGCCTGTCAGGTACCATCAGCACAAAGCTGGTGCCATGTGACGCCCCCGGCGGCTTGCCAAAAGCTAATTGACCCTGAGCTGTGCTAATTGGTGAGCGCCAATCCTGTAACAAGGCTTTGAGGGGCGACCCACCGACGCAGATGAAAGCGCTCAGCTTTGCCTTGTGTCAAGGACTTGCAAGTAATCGGCGCGTCCGATGACCTGAAGGCCAGGAGGGCAGGACCCACGGAGTTGTGTCCAGTCTGGCTATGTAGAGGTAATCGATTGGGGGGTGGTGGGTGAGTGGGTGGGTGGGTGGGGGGGGGGGGACCCGCCCATGGGGCAACTCCCAAACATTCATACCTCAAACTCTTAATTCTCTCTCCCTTATCTCTGTCGTAGAGGTGGACAGGGCGGTGACTTTGGTTCGATGTGAAAATCGACACGGGTGCCGAAGTTCATGTCGTTTTCCCCCAGGCGGGAATCCCGACGGTAATTTTTCCGACACACACATTCCTATGATGTTTGCAAGCGGGAATTACCCTGTGATGATCTGTGGCTACTTCAGAAAATATCAGGACAAACTTTTGTGCCTCAGAATTTCTTCTTGCGCTTCAGCTGATATAAACATAGTGCTATATACATAATCCAGTCCCAGGACTGATAGATGAGCCCAGAACCCAGACAGAAACTCTCTCAAGGGATTTAACAGTCCACCAGGTCATTTTACTTTTGCAGATTTAGTCGTCTGATAGCCTTAGCTTAGAGAGGGACGAGTCTGCTTGTCATTGGCTGGCTGCTGTAGAGAATCGGTTTAAAAAAAAAAAAAGACAATGCCTGTTTGTTGCTTCATCCGTCTGTTGATTTCCTCTAGCCCATTGCCTCCTCTGTATTGCGTCCCAAAAAAAAAATCCATCGACGTTGTCAATTAGTATGCAGCCCGGGAACCTCTTTCTTCGGGGGCTGCTGCATGGGATTGTCTGTTCATTTTCAGTGAGGACATGGGAAAGACATGCAGACGGACTGACAGCTGGCTGTCATGAACGCATGCAAGCGAGCAAAAGAGACTCAGACAGCCCAAGTCAGATAGGCCTCATAGCAGTTGTGTAGATGACCAGCACTGCATTTTCAAATGCACATCAATTAAACGCCTCGTCCGAAACATATTGTGGGAAAAAGTTACCTGCCTACATATTCTACATTGGATTCCTAAAATGGTACCTTTTCATAGGTTCTAAGGAGGCAACCCTCCTTGAATTAGTAATTGATCTCACCAGTCATTGGTGCCAGCAGTCATTCTCATTCTGCTGTTTTGTGTCACTGTGTGCACCACACTGAGCGCTAAAAAAACAAAGAACGAAAAGAAGAGATTTGTCTCAGGAGATCAGAAAGAAGAGCCAGCGCTACCAAATATCAAATCTTGGGTGTCAGTGGTTTTTATTCCATTTAAAAGGCTTAAAGGCGACAGAGATGCCCGGTCGACAACATCAGAACTCGGTTGCCGTGAAAATGGGGCTGGATAAAAGTAAAAAACAAACCCCCGCCCCCACCCGAATGCGTTACGCCGTCGGTGGCTCATTTGGTGAGAGTTAAATGGTTTGTGCAAAAAGTCACATGAATGCATAGCATGCTTGGCAAGTTGCTCTTCCCCAGAACGATGTAGCTACATGAACATGTAAACTGTCTGAGTTTTGCAGACATGGCTGCGGGGCAGAGGGAATTACACTGTCACACGGAGGATATGGGGTTGCCGTGATATCCTCTTGGCACATAGTTGAAGACCATCCAGGTGGAAATCAGTATGCGGTGCCAAGAGGGGGGGGGGGGGGGGGGGGGTGAGGTAGTTGGGATGGAGCGCTGTGGGTGTAAAGGGGGGCAGGGGGTGCTCATCTGCATCAAAAAGCGTAATCTTTTAGGTAAACAATATAGAGATTTACCTGTTGTAGCTGTCAAAGGAAGAGGAGGCGGTATGTGTGGGTAGGGGTGGAAATGAGCAGATGTTCGGGCTTGTGTGCGTGCTGTGTGTGTGTGCGTGCGTGCGTGTGTCAGTTTGCTCATGCCTCTACATTTTTTGTGAGTCGGGTCATGTAAAAGTTTCAACGCTGTGTTGTAATCTTGCAACGCATCTGTTACGATCTGAACAAGTGTGTGTGTGTGTGTGTTTGCCATTTTGAAGCAGTATTTGGTTTTGAAAGGTTCCTCTATCTAAAGACCTCGTGATTGGGACTTGATTATGATTATGGCTGATTATGAATTCTATTATGTCTTGTTTTATCTCTTCGGAATTGTTTTTAGTTGAATAATGAATATACAGTAGATGTGTTATCTTATTATTATTACCTTGATAATGGAGGATGATGTGCTGACTGAAAACCTTAATACCAACAGTAACACACACATAGGGAGATCATACCTTTAAGGCCATGCACATCCATAGTATTATATTATTGCATGCAATAAAGAGGATTTTAATGGTGAATAAATTGTTTTTCCAACGTGCTATTAGGCTTGCAGACTGCATTTTAGAGAATTTTAACAAAGAGTTGAGGTTGTGTAAAAATACTACTTTTGCCTTTTACCCATAATCTTATTTACAGTACAACAGATGCATATTCATCCATTTTATGTCAATATTGTTGGATCAACACATTGGCTCTGACCTCTTGGTTCTCATGCCAAAATGACTTCTTGGGTGTTTTTCTCGGATTAAGATTCTCCGCCGTTTAAAGAAGTGGCCCGTGTCAAGCCTTCCGGCTTTTGCATTTTCAAACAACTCTCCCTCTCCGTCTTCGCTCTCTCGCTCGCTTTCTGTCGAATAACATCTGAACCACACGCTACAACCACTCGGAACCACATAATTCGCTTTTCCTCCCAAGCCAAACCAACCTTTTCTAACCGCCTCGGCCACCCAGTCTCAAGGCACAGACAGACCAGCATCATATTGCTCCAAATAAAATATCTTCCATAAATAGTGCTGTGATTGACAGGATTTGAAACCCAGGTGTCTCCACGGCCCTGCCTGGAAAGGAGAAAGAGCTCTGGGGCATTACCGAAAACATTCTTTAGACATGATACGGTAATTCTGGCAACCAAATTGTATTCATGCATCTTTGTTTATAGTATTATTTTGATGGTAACCTTTTCATTAACCGCGTTTTTTTTTTTTTTTTTTTTTTTTAATCAATGTCAATTGGACATGTTTTCACTTGCTTTCAATCTGCAGTCACTCGATATTTGTAATATTCCATTTATTATGTATGTAAAATATTCTATCTAGGTTACTGGTCTATACATTTATTGATATTTTATATAATATTTAAATAATTAAATTATTATTTAATTCAGAAACATTATCATTGTTATTATCCCTCCATTTGTCATCGCTCATCCCCTTGTGGACAACGCTATGTGTGTCTGAAATTACTTTTGACAGACATACTAGATATTTGATCTCTCGCTCCCTCTCACTTGCCAACACCACTGGAAGAATAATTGGCGCAAACTTTATGTTTTGGCCCAAATGTCTTTTATTTTCTGTCACATGTGATGCAGATTGAATTTTATTTTCAGTGTGAACAAATGAGCACAAATGGACAAAACACATTTATTTGGATTGTTATTATCATTTATTTATTTATTTGTTTGTTTGTTGTTTGTTTGTTTATTATTTCGATTGCAATTATAATAAAATAATTGCAAATACACTTCTAAACAAATCTGTGAGCAAAGGTAGAACCAATAATAATAAATCATCCAGTTGGAACAAATCAATGAAGTGATAACTCTAAGAGAAGGGCATGTTACTTTGATTCGTCTGTTGTCTGCCATATTCCAGTTTGATGTTGAGCCCTTAAATCACCCAGCCATTATTTCACACCTACAGTCATTCTCAAAGGCCCTTGGGAATCTGTCGGCACTAGGCTTTTTAGTAATTTTGCTTTGCCTTCAGCTCCCTCCTTCTGTTACCCCGTGGGTCAACCTCCTAATGTTCACTACATTTACCATGTTGCGGCGCTCAAAGGAATTGACAGAGGAGGGGAGGCTCTGGCCGAGGCAGCCTTCCTTCCGAGTCCAACGTCGCTGCATCTGGCCCGGCGTGTCAGCTGCCATCCATCATTTTTCCGGAGTAAATCCCACACATCTCATGGCGCAATCCTCGCTGTTTGTAGTGCCTGACGAACTGGGCGGCTTCGCCATTTCAGCCTGACTTGCGCTTTAATCGTGCCAGATGACAGATGAGTTCCCTGGGCTGTCTGCGCCACATGAGACACCCTCCTTTAGCTTCCTCTGATCTGGGCTAGCCTCCCCGAGTGTTAAAAGTCACCAGTCAAAGGAGAGAAGAAAAACAGTAGAGCGGTACAGCTCGCCGCGATAATTGGAGCTTGTGGAATGCCTCGACTCCGCCACCCCCAGACCGCGATGTCCCCAAGCTTGTTCCCCAGACGGAGCTTTTACAATCACTTTCACATCATGCGAATCAACAACTTTCGTTTGATGGGAAACCGAAAAACATAGTGGAGCAAATTAGAAACTTTTGCCTCCGTGCCAAAGTAACCGCAATGTCCTTCGGTGGCGTTTCACCTGGTCACGGTTGACGTTGGTATCTTTGGAGGTATTTAACTTGCCGTGGATTGTGTGAACTCTGTGATACCACCACTCTTCTCCGGTGTCCCCGTCTGTCCCTGTCTGGCCCTGTCTTCCCTTTCCGCAGTGTCCTTTCAGAGGGCCAGCTCCTCTGAACCCAAACAACAGTTCCATTTGTTCTGCCAGGGCTGCAAATGCACTCAACCATCTTTGGCTCTGGTTCCGCCAGCCGCACTGGATGCCAAACCTGCGGACCTCACTCATATGCCAGCTCTCTTTCTCTCTCGTTTGTCTAGTTCTGGGACCGCGCCACTGTCTAACTCGCTGGCAGAGCATCCTGAGACAGTCCATGTGGCTCAGTAAAAGCAAACTCATCAGTCCGACGAGGCCAAAATCACACTATACAATGTCAACCCAACGGCTTCCTTATGAGAGGCTAAATTCACAGAAAGAGAATTTGTGTGACAAGAAACCAGCTGACTTATCTTCATTTTTTTTTTTGTATCCAGAATTAATCTCAATTATTTTTTTAATGTATTTTACAAACAAATAATTGGTAATTTTGTCTGCTAACTGTTTTTTTTTTGTGGAGGATGAGGGATATTTAAGTTGTTAAATTGTTGATTTCATCTTTAGTACAGTACAGGATACGGTATAGGATGTCGTTTTCTACCTCTATGATGTAGTATTTACAAAATGTTTGCTTTTATGCCCCAGACATTTAAATTGGCGTTGCAAGCCGAGACACAAGACATGAACACTCTTTTCCAGCTATTTGCATTGAGTGGCCACTGCTCATTGGAGACAAATAGGCCATGGACTCGACCTGAACGCCTCATTGCCCAACACTCCTCCATCACTGTTGTTGTGCGAGGTGGAAGAGTGAGTGTATGTAAACAGTGCACAGGGTACTACCACAGTTCACAGTGCAGAACCAATGTGGGGCCTTTCAAATTGCTCTTGACGGACTTGAGAAGTCATAGGTTGAGGCTTACGTCCCAGAGATCCGGTTGTCACTGCCCCCTCAAAACAACCCCACTGCCCAAGTGGCTGCTCATCAGTATAGGCAGGTAAATTCTCCTTCAAATTGGAGAAAAAAAAAGTTGTTCTACTTAATAATAACTGCTTATTTAATCAATTAGGGCACCGGGGGCACACGTTCGTCATTTTTAAAGCTTTGCTTTTCAATTAGTGGACATTTTAGTTGTGCGAATGTCTAGTCGCAACTAGGGCTGAACAATATATCCAAAATATTATGCTGTTGTCTTTAAAATAAAAATTCAACTTTAACATTGTATTTTTTTTGCTTTTCAAAATAGTCTTCTGTCATTTATGATGCTGCATTTATGATACTGAATTAGCAATTTGCATTTTTATTTATTTGTTATCATTTTGATATTTTTTGGGCTATAATATTGTACATAAAATGGTAAAAACCCTTCTGGCACACATTCAAACACAATACAAAAAGGAATATACCCAGCCCTAGTTACAGTGATTCTTGAGAGACTGTTGCCTGTTGTCAGTCATTGATTTGTCTCTCCTTCGATTCTCCAAATTATCGCAACACAATGGTGGTCCCATCAGCTTGATGAACAGGCCTCAGAGAAAGTGAGCAACAGAGCATAGGTAGGGAGGGCTTTCTCGGCTGAGTAGTGAGCATGAAGAAAGGGGAGTAATCTGCTCTGTCTGGTACATTAGCCCTGAATGAGGCCTGTGCGAGTTGGGGGACTCGCAAAGGATGTTCTCTGGCCCTGGGACACAAAGAGAGGGCATGGCAAGTCACTCTGTTGCACTTAAAGCCACAGGTCCTGCCCCCCCGCCCCCCTCCCCTGCCGCGTTAATCTTTTTTTTGTTTTTATTTTTATTTTTCACTTCCTCTAGAAGTGGGTAAGCCTAATATTTTGCCCGGCTTAATTTTATGCGTTGCGTTAATAAAATATGGGCTTTGGCGGCGTGCTTAAAAAAAATAAATAAATCAATTCAGGATGTCCTGTTTCCTTTGCTCTTTTAAGCACTCAGGCTTCCTGAGGACCTACCTCTGCTTTCAAGTTCCTGAATATCTCAAGCTAAAAATATTTAATGAAGGTCTCTTTCACCCCGGTCTCTTAAGTCTCAACACAGGTGCTTATTCTAATTTAATGTCCTTTCCTCCTGCGTTTCTCGGCCTAACCTTCCCGTGACCTTGAATTCCCTTTAATTTTTTAATGAACATGTCACTTCTGGCATCCGAATAACCTCAAGAAAAATACCTCCTCCTGTCCTTAAATTACACTGCACCAACCATCTGCAATGACAGGTGCATACTTCTCACTTGACAGAGTTTAGCAATCAATACTTATTTTATGGGATGAGAGTTAATAGTAATGCATCAGAGGCATGGAAGCGAATATTCTTAAGCTGAAGTTTCTCTCTTCTTTCCGACGACTTTCCTTCCACTTTCTCGGTGTCAAGGCAAAATGGAGCATCAGCCCCTTCCCTAGGCCTGGTGTTATTATCCATGTTGGTGGGTAAACACATTCTAAACAACTGGCCATTTGATCCCTGTACCGCATCTCTCTCCGCTTTTAGAACCGATCGGGGGCGGGAGGGGTTGACGGCATAGATGTGTCTAGACTTGTTGCACTGCCCTTTGCCCCCAGCCCCCCCACCTCTCAAGATGGGGACTCTTCCCACGTATCGCGGCGACATCTTTGAAGGGATGTGTTCATCTTTCAAGTAAACTGGTCAGTGTGTTCCGCTGGGCCTTACCAACGGTTACCATGTCAGAGATCTGATTATAGCCTCACACTGGGGGGGTTTATAGCCTTTTCAGTTTAGGTGATGTCACCATTTTGGGCACCACTGATGTCAAGGACATCAACTGAAAGTGAATACATGTATATGCGCCTGTTAAAACCAAGGACATCTGCGATGGATTTTTCGGCTTATAATGTGCTAATGATTAGGGGTGCACAAAGTATCGAAGGCTGATATGTTATCTGCTCAATTAAATTATTGTTATTTCAATAGCTGATATGGAACTAATAATTACAGCCAAACATAGGAAGCTTTTTTTTTTGATTTCTGCATCTGTTTTTTTGTTCAAATGAGGCACTGACGCAGGCCTGAGTCTGCAGGACTGACTGAACAAATGTCTGTGGGATGTGCAACTTTCTGACGTCAGCAGACAACAACAGGAGTTTTGATTTGCGACAAATATCCAGCTGAAGTTTTAGTACAAAAATTGAATTAGTCATTTGAGGACTTTACCCTCCCGAGGATCTGTTACAATATATCATCGGTAGGGATGTCACAGGGATGTGGAATTTTGGTGGTGTGATCATAGTCGGTGTACTAGTTTTATGATTATGATTTGGTCATTTATTATTTTATTCATCTATTATAAATAAATGTTGTATTTCTCGCATCATTCTTTTCTTCCTGCGAATAAAATATGTAAACCCTTCTAGTAGTCAAAACAAATTTTATTTTTACATTTATTTGGGAAAAGAAGAATTCACTGTCGTTTGAAACCAAAACAAGAAGAATTAAAGCTGCAAGCGGCGATCACCGGGTCCTCGAAGTGCAAGTGTCCCGATAAATCGATAAGGAGGAGTTTGCAGAAGTACGGACCACGAAAATGACCAAAAAGTCAACAGTAAAACACTGCCTTTTTTCGAACAAGAAATTCAAGGCTCTGCTACGCCCACACCTTGTTATGAAAACAAAAACTTTTGATTACTTTTAATCGTGAACATGTCTTGTAGACACTCGCCAAGTTTGAAGTCGATCTGAGAAATTTTGCAAAAGTACAAAGCATAAAAATGACCAAAAAGTGACACCTTTGATCAAGTATGGCTTGACTTCCTGCTGGGTGTCGGTCATGGCGGCAATAGATTTTTTTGAGTCTAGTGATGTCACATATATGTACCAGATTACGTGAGTTTTCGCTGAAAAATGTTAATTGGTCTGATCTTTTGAAAATATCAAAGGGGGCGTGGGTGGCCATTTTGCCATGCCCGTGCATGGAACCCATAGAATATCAAATGACTTACCGGGACTAACGGGTGTGCAAAGTTCGTGAGTTTCCGAGTATCTTAAGGCCCTCAGAAAGCCGACGCAAAACAGGCTGAAGAAGAACAAGAAGAAGAAGAAGAAGAAGAAGGAGATGAATAAACAGACCAATAACAATAGGGTCCTCTCCCCACACTGTGGGCTCAGACCCGAAAAAATCCCATAGTAAAAACTCAAGATTGAGATCTCAAAGATGCTGAAGCATGTTCGACATGTTGGACCCTACGTTCATGCGTAGCCACAGAATCACACAAATACACAAAAAAAACCCCGCTGCACACACACAAACAAGGCGACTCACTCATGAGCATCCGGAGTGATGTCAATCCCAAGGCTGAATACAGTAACCAGTTACAATCAAATATAAAATGATTATAATTTAGAAACAGCTATGTTTTTAAAGCAGGCTTACAGGACAAACCAGTAAATTGCAACATCCATAGTCATCAAATAGCTTGAAAAGTATCAATTTTAAGGTTAAAATCGACATCAAATTGCAATCCAAGTCCAATCGCAAACAGGGTGACGTCTGCGAACTGGTGGCAAACTGTCCAGTAGCTTGCGCTGTCGACAGAAGCAAAACTGGAAGCACTTTTTTGCAAGCCTCTTATGCTGAACAGGTTGGCTCGACTCCTGTTCCCTCGGCAGTATACCGCCGCCTTTCGGGCCTTCCTGTTTTAATGGAGACGTGTCCTTGAACTACCGTGGACAGTCATGGAGCGAGCTGACAGCTTGTTGGGGGAGGTGCAGCGACGTGTTTGCATATCGCATATTGGAGGCGAACAAAGCAAGGCAGTTTTCTGCTTTAATGAAGCAAATAAACCTGTAATCCATCAAAACTGCGCCGCCATACGTCATTTTCCTGATTATGCAAATTAAGTAAAGAGGCGATTAATAAAATCATTGGTATCGGTTGAAACACAGAACTATGAACTTTATAGAACAATTTGATGATGTTGTTATATCTGCTCATTATACAGAACATCTTTGAGATGTACACTCCTTAACCTGCTGGATAGCTCCACTTGGTACCTATTGGATTCCAAACAATCAAAATAATAAAGTTCAAACACGGTACTGATTGACAACCATCTTTTTCTGAATGTATTTTCCTTTATTTTGAATATCACCAATTGAACTTGATAAGCAATTATTGTGTTAAATTCTTAGGTCCCGCAGGGTAGAGTTCAGTTCTGATTACTGTAATCAGGTTGGCAGGGAGCATCAAAGGAATGCGTCGTCTTAGTCCGTGTTCATGTGAAAATGACATGTCCAAACAGGACTTTATATCTGATAGGCCAGCGCGCACCGCCTGTATATTCACTTTTAAATAGAGCATTTAATACGCGTCCCACATTTCAGCAACGTTCTTAGGTCACTGGTGTCACCCAACGATTCGGTCAGAAATCTTGAAATTTTTTCGTACTCAAAAACAAAAGCAGGACTCTGCAAATTTGTGCGTCTTTTGTTTGGTAAGTGAACCAGTAGAGGCACGCACGTGGACAGGGAATCTGACTATTTAAGGATGAAATTTTAAAAAAGTAGATATTTTTAGAAAGTAGATCTTAAGTTACCCACAACCATGTAGGGCGTACTAACTTTGGATTGTTATGTCCAAGTAGGTGAGTTCTGCCTGAAAACGGGGTGTGTGCGTGTGTGCGTGTGTGCGTGCGTGCGTGCGTGCGTGCGTGCGTGCGTGCGTGCGTGCGTGCGTGCGTGCGTGCGTGCGTGCGTGCGCGCGTGCCAAGGTATTTTGCTCTGCATCCGAGCTGCACTACAGCGGCTCGGAAACTCAGAGCAGATACTTTTGTGTAGGACTTCTTCTTCACTTCTGTAGCAGACAACCCCCGGAGCGTCTTTGGAAAAAGGTTACCTTGTTTGCCCCTTGAGCTAATTTCATTCTGTCTCGCTGTCTGGGCTCGCTAGTCTGTGAAAATACTACTCAATAACCCCAGCGCTCTCTCTCTCTCTCTCTCTCTCTCTCTCTCTCTCTCTCTCTCTCTCTCTCTCTCTCTCTCTCTCTCTCTCTCTCTCTCTCTCTCCCCCATCTCGTATCTGTCATGACATCACTGGCATCAGGCATCCAAAGCAGACATTAGTTAACGCTCACTTAATGGGCATTAACACACCTGCTTTGTGGCACATCCTTCATGACATGGTCCGATGGGACCGCTCTCCAGGCAGGATTCGTTGAGCCCGGGGGCCTTCACCCGAACCTTAGTCCCAGCTCTTAACGCAAACATTTAGTTCACTCTGAATGGAAATGGTCCCGTGGGCCACGCAGTCCGTTCAGATTGGACTTGCGTGTCTGTTTCCTGTGCATTCGAGAACATCTCACCTATTTTTATTTTTTTTATCCCCATTAAGCTTCAAGCAGCAGAGTTTGACAAACAGAGCTTTTTTCTGCGTTCGACTTTTAAGATGTTCAGTCCCTACACCCACGGTAAAAATCGTCTGTTCCCCAAGTGGGATTTGATAGTTTCTGTTCGTTTTCATCTCCCCCCGATAAAACTGTAGGCAGAGCAAACAATGATTTCCACACCACAGATCATTGCCATATTTTTGATACCCCTCATTCTTTGCGGGTTCTTCATCGCCGATTCAAAAGCCTTTTGCTGGTCTGGTCTGATCTGCCATACTGAATTAAACCATGAAGGAAGAGTGGGCTGGCCGTTTGGTTTATTCTTGTTGGTTGGCAGGACGAACCAGACGATCCTGAAAACTGGCAAAAACAAACCGATCATATTAACTTTCGCATTCTCAAATAAATTTGGGTGGGGGGGGGGTTCCCGATAGCATTCATTTATGTAACTACACCCTAGAAAAAAAAGTTTACATTTGATCAATTCATCTGCATCTCTGCCTTGTCGCAGCACATGGGGACATTTGGGTGACACATTTGAAATACTAATCACTGGCCCTCAGGTTCACAGTGATTCATCCAGTTATATGGGGTCCTTGAGTAACAGACTTTGCAAGGAAGTGAACAAAAGCCTGTCACGTCCAGGGGTATGAGTAAGCCCCCCGAGAGGGGAGGGGGGGGGGGGGGGACCTTATGGGGGCTAATGTACGTGTTAAAGGTCTCTGATGTGATATGACAAGAGCGACCCTGCATGGGTGAGCTCGGATTGTGTTCCGGCGAACAGGGAGCCTCCTCCCCCCCGCCGACGCCGGCGCTCCGGGACTCGTCAGGCTCGGCGGCCAGTCCCGGCGCTGACATCCTCTCAGAACAGTGTGTTACCGACGATTCGTTTCAGGCATTTTACTGTCTGGAAATGAATCTAATGGTTTTTTGGGTCCCTGAAAAGCAGCTGTGTCACAGCCCCCCGGAGAATGGCTGCATTAGTTCTGCTTTCTAGGGATGCGGACGCAGGACATTGCAGCGCAAGCAGTGTACTTTTTCTTGTTGTGTGGGAGTGGAATTAAAGTTCTTCTTCATCTGTTTTCCTTTTTCTTTTTTTTCTTTTCTTTTTTTTTTTTTCAAAGAAATGTTCGATCAAGATGTCCCGAAAACCCCTTTTTCCCTCCTTCCTGTCCTATTTAAACACCTCCGTTGTTGAGTGTCATACTGATGGGGCTTTTCCGGCATACAACTTAAACGAAAAATATGATATTGTTTGTTCTTTATTCTTTGGTAATCCTAACCTTTGGAAAGGATGGCTTACAGTTTTCACCTGTGGAAATGAACTGCCAGTCATTTATAATGGAGAGGATGCTCTTTCACCTCAAACAATTCCAGTTGGAAATAGTATACAGCCGTATAATGGCAGGTTTAACGGAAACGTTTATGTGTAATAATCTGTAATTGGGGCCCTTTTTGAAGTAATGCATGGGTGTTGATCGCAATGGTCGCTTACTTGACATGCACACCTCCCAGTCCTCGAACCTACAGTAGCTCTCCGCAAGGCGCCTCATTGAGTCCATTGAGTCTGGCAGTGTATGTAATCGGGGGCAGTGTCGACTACTAATCGGAAGATTACCGGTTCGATCCCCGGCTCCCCCCGCTGGCACGCTGAAGTGTCCGCGAGCGAGACGCTCAGTCAACGTAACATAGTCATTAACACAAGGTGTGTGATTTCCAGATGGTCTAAACATGGAGAGCAGTGGTGGCCGACCTGCTGCTTGAGGAATGCACAGCCAAGGGATAAAAAAATTAATATTTATTAAAAATGTATTCATAAAGAAATATATATTTTTTTATTTATGAATATAGTCTTAAATGTATATATATTTTTTATTTTATTGTGTTGGCCAAATTGCTTATTAAATATTAAGCTTTTGTACAATTTCTGCTATAATGTGTGCTAGTGGTTGCCCCGCAGGCCACACAGTATATAAAATAAAGTGCGTGCAGTTCTCTACGGTGTGGCCCGCAGAGCAAAACAAGGGCCACACATGTGGCCCACGCTTAAAACCAGGTTGGCCACCACTGATGTAGTCAGACAAAAAGGGGTTTCAAGACAGGGGGATAAAAGAGAGGAAGGCCCGACCGACTATGAGGATGAATGGTTCTTTGAGCGCATAAACAAGCGACTGCCCAGTTTGGAAAGACTCCAGCCCCGGCAACAATGCACACTCAGCAAACTTCTTTATCCTCTTTGATTTGAACTTGATTTAGTAATTTATTTTCATTTGAATCGTAGCCAAAACGTACTAATTTACTCCCTGCAGCGAAGGCTGCACTCAATCACTGGGAGGTAATTGGCGGATAACAGCGGGCGCGGGCTTTTTTCCCCCCGAGGTCTCACCTCTCCCCACTTCTCAGCTGCTGCTCGTGGTTCGGGCAGAAAGATGTCACACAACACTTGTGAAGTTTCCCTTAAAGGGTATGAGTATGTCTGATGTACATCTGTAGTTTCTAAAATGTTGAAGAATTACGCGGGGCCGAGGCGTCAACTCTGGCGCAGCAGAAAGAGCATGATCAAGCACGTTTATGTGAATTTTCTCAATAATATCGCAGGGGGGAGTCTTTTTTATTTATTTATTTATTTATTTATTTATTTATTTATTTATTTATTTATTATTATCTTTTTGATTTGTGTTACACATTGAGGATGTTTGTTTAAGCAGGTTTATGAGACCCCAGGGATGGGCGATAATGATTTTTTTGTTCCCGACATTGCTTTGACAGCCCAGTGACTGTTTGTATTTCTGGTGGAAGCCTCAACGACGTGATAGCATAATGATCTCTTTCGGTTCGACGTTTGTTTGACTCGGGCCATTCGTTAATGCGGAGGAATACAAACACCATTAACGGCAAACGTTTCTCTCTGCCGTCCTCTCAAGGAAGGCTTTGCTAACTCATTTGATGTGTTGTTAGGATTTGTTTTTAGGAGCGTTTGATTAAAATGTTCATAAATCGGTTAAATCTGTTCATCGAAAGGCACGTTTCCCTGTTTAACCCTTTCCTGCGCTCTAGTGCCCCTGACATCATGCATGACTTTCACAGAAGAGTGTGTGTGTGTGTGTGTGTGTGTGTGTGTGTGTGTGTGTGTGTGTGTGTACACATACGCATACACACATGTGTGCGTGCATTTCATATTTCAAGTGAAAACCTCCAGCAAGGGGATCCTTTAATGCACATTGAATATACTTAAACGTGCACACGCACAGAACAGGGAGGTGTTTTTCCTCTCAGTCTCAGCCGAGTTTGGGTTTCAATAAGTTTTCAACTTACGTGATTCATCTTTTTTTTTTTTTTTTTCCTCCTTCCTCCCCGAGCCGCATACTGTTCTCACCCACCCTCAATAGGTGGTAGACATCCAGCTGGCGTCTCGGATGCTGTGTCTTTTACACCGTCTAAAACGCTCTCTGCGAGTAATGACTTCACGCGGCATTGAAGATTTCATTTTCATAGAGCTCGGCTGACGCCTCTACCTTGCACATGCCGCTTCTTGCCTAAACGACTGCACTTTATTTTCATTTCGTGGAATCTAAAAAGTGAGCGTTCCCCCTGTTATTGCTGGCACGCAATCTGAGAGTCATGATCAAAATGGGGGTAATTTGTTCAGATTAAAGCCCTCCAGATGATTAATCAATGGCTCTTGTACGACGACCTGGAGACTATTAATCATTGTTTTTGCTGCCGTGAGATTGAAGGCTTTGCTTCCCGTTTTTCATTCACTTAAATAGGAAGTGACTGAAGGTAGCACCGTGGTTAGAAGTATCCTGTTCACCTCCCAAATGAGCCAAATGTAAGTGACGGTCACATCTGGATGGGAAATAGGAAGCCGTCGCCGAATTATGAAATAAAAAGCAGCGCGTACGTCTGCGCGAGGACCAGAGGGCTCCACAGGATCCTCGGCGGCGCTGGCGTTTCCTGCCGTGACGAGCCGTGAGCTGTTACCCAGTCACCTTCAAGAACCCCTTTGTTTTTGTCTTTGGTTTTTTTTCCGGAGGCCCAGGCGAAACGTCCGTCCGATCCTAAAAAACGGCCACCCGTCCGCGCGTCGATCACTCTGCCGACGGCGATACGCGCAGGCTAAGGGCGTCGGACGTTGGCCCGAGCGGAAGTGAACTCCTCTCTCCGTCGCTGCTTGCACACCGTGAACTTTCGGGTCTTGGCACTCTTTGGGTGGACGCTGTGCTCCGCTGACTAATTTGGCGCCCGGTGTCGGAAAGTTTCGTCAAACGTCTGGCACATGGTGTGTGTCATTGTGGCCGGTGACGCTGGTGACTGTAGGTTGCCGCAGCGGCCAGCGCATTGGCGGAGCGGGCGGTGAGGCAACAGGTGAGGACCAATCAGCGGAACCCGGGGACGGAGACGGACACGTTTTCAGCAGCCGCGTTGCCGACCCGGCGGACATACCTCGGACTTGCGTCACTGTTAGAGTTGGAAAGCGGCTGATTTTAGCCAGCTGGGTCATGACAACAGGAAGCGAGGTTGTTTGTGCACGATTTGGGGGGGGGGGGTTGGAATCGGGTCATCTGTTTGATCAAATTGTGTGTCGATTCTTTTTTGTCGATTGATCCGCGTGATCCCACCGAGGCATTCCCTTCAGCTGAGCGCGCTTGTCTGCGTAAATATGCAAATCTGCTTTCAAAGTTTGAGAAGGAACTTGTGGTTATGATGGTGTCACGGCTTTTTTAATACTCTGCGTCTTCTCTGGGCCGACCCCCGTCTGCTACGCGTGGGGGATTTTTCGCCCCCTCCGCCTTTCCGCTGAGCTGCCTTTTCCCGGGCCGAAGCCACAGCAGAATCCTAGTATCACTGTCGCTTGTAAAAAGAGAGGATGATTCAAAGGGGGGATTATTTAGTTTTTATTATTATTCTCCCCCCTCAAAGGGTTACTCTCCCTTCACACTCGCTGCTTCATAAACCTTGACGACGCAGAGACGGTTGTGTCACCGCCGTGGCGAACCCGCCCTTTATTTCGTTGCCAAAAAAAACGAGCGCGGCCCGGTACTCGACAACAAGCGCGTAAAGCGCGAGCTGACCGCGGGAGACCGAACTGAAGCCCGAGCCCTTTGTCGACACGCTGGCGTCACGGAGGTGATTAGGCATCTCTAACAGTTTGGGAGCTTGCGGCGGGGGCGGTACGTGCAGCGCGGTGCAATGGCCCCGTCAAACGATCCAGCAGATGTCCGTAGCCCCTCAAGAGTTTTGCCTCTGCCATGAGAATCATTTAATGTTGCAATCCCATCCATCCTCTCTCTGTGACAATTAAAGCGGCTTCCAAAGTGGCGCGGGTCCACGCTCGTCCGTCTTCGGCGCCGTGCGCGCGCCTAGAGCGCTTGCAGTAATGCAAATCGGAATTTTAAGATTCCTCCGTAAACTTTTTTTTTTTTTTTATATATATATATTTGGGGGGGTTTTTTTGCAAACCCGTCGTTACAGAGCCCTCCGGACATGCACCGCGCACTGTAAAGATACGGCGGATACGACGATATTTGCTCTGGTCGCTGGTTTAGAGGTCAGGGGTCGGTGGCGTTCGCCAGCGTGCCGCGTGCAAATGCGATGTAAATAGTTGCACAGTCCTCTGGAGTCTGCGACGATCGGGGAACAAACTGCGATTGTGTCGCGTCATTAAAGAGGGGGGGGGGGGAAAAAAAAAAAAAAAAAAAAGAGAAGTTGAACGTGACCTTTGGAACATCGTGTGCCGTCTCCGAGGCTGAGTTCTCCGGCTTACCTCGTACGCTGAGTGAGCAGGCGAGACGGATGGAGGTTTTGGAGGGGAAGGACAGGGGTTGAACAGCGGGAACCCAGACAGGCGGAGAGGGAGGGAGGGTGGTGGCGGTGGGGGTGGGGGTGGGGGGGTCAGGTGGCGTGACTTTTCACTCCGTGGCTCGCTGACCTTGACAATGGAGCCACGGCGGGCGACTCGGATAGCTCTCTCCGATGGCGTCGCTCGCTCTCTCTCTCTCTCTCCCTCTCTCTCCCTCTCTCTCTCTCTCTCTCTCTCTCTCTCCCCTCCCCCCCCATCCCTCTCTCTCCCCCGCCCGCCTGTCCCTTGCCGGCTGGCCGTGGCAGCGGCTCACCCTCCTCTTACCTCACGTCTGCTCTTTTTCCAGACAAGCGGGTTTAAAAAGTCAACTGCGTATTGAACCGTCTAGACTGAAGCCACCCCCACCCCCACCCCCACCCCCCACTCGTTGACTGCTGGCTACGGTGGAAAAAAGGGATGAGATGCAGGTGACCTTACTGAGCTCTGTCCCCCCAATTATTGTCAAGAGTAAATGACGGCGTGCTGACCACCTGACCACGTGCAGCAAGCAAACGGAATACTGTTTAATTGTAACAAAGCTGGATATTTCTTGGCAAATTAGAAGCAAATATTCGTGACCTTCATGCATTTATTTACAAGCATTACAGTATATCCTGGTTCCTAAATCTCTGCATATAGAGTGCCGCAGGATTTAGTCCTCAAACCCGGAAGTGAGTTAGTATTTTCCCGCTTCCCTCGTCTTGGAGTCAGTAGTTTTTTTTGGGGGCTTTTGGTTCGATGCCTGAAATAAGGTGTGTGGTTATCACAAGCTTAAGAGATTTTTTCCGTTTTGTTCTACGCACATAAAAAACGTCAGTAAATACTCCACTCATGTATGTATGTGTGTATGTACATATATAAACTGTGTGTGTGTGTGTGTGTATTTATGCATTGTGTATGTGTGTATTTATGCATTGTGTGAGTATATTTATGCATTTTGTGTGTGTGTGTGTGTGTGTGTATTAGTGGTGGTGACGTTGAAGTCATGCAACCGTGGTGTAGTTCATTTATAACCTAATGTCAGCTTTTAAATCCTGGCGATTGCTTTTACGCTTAAAAAAATCATCAGTGGTTTCATTTGTGAAGATGATCTTGCTGAACAAAACGTAGTATCATACATAGCCCCTGCAGTATCATAAAGGTACGTTTGCCACGGAGCTTATTTTCTGCAACAATCCAAAACCCAAGGGAAGAATCCCAGTGGCTTTTTGTGGAGGGGAGCGGGGCGGCGCTGACTTCCTGGTTGGCTGCAGCGCTACGTCACCCCTGCAGCTCTGCTGCACTCAAAACGTTGACTGTGGATGGATGATCACCCTGGTCACTGGTGACATTTAATCAACATAACTTGGGTCTGTGCCACCATTCTTTGTGCCACCATTCATTTTTATTTTTATTTTTTTTATCTTTTTAACTGTCTCACTTTAAACGAGGGCATGCTCTCAGCGGCCGACTTCCCACCGTACCGCTTGTTATTCTTTCGCTTGTTGGGTTTTAGGAGTGATTATAAGGTGCTTTTCATGAGTGACCGAGCAGTCAGCAGCCACCTGAGTGATGGACTCAACAGATGCTTGTCTTTGTGGTTCTTTGCGGTTATGCTGCGTTACAGTGTGCAGCCACAACGTGTGACGATTAAAGATTGTTGTTGTTCTTCTTCTTCTTCCAAAAAACAAAACAAAAAAAAAACACGGTAAGGAGATGGCATGTCGTCTGGCATTACATGTAAGCCACGTATTGGTATCTGTTGGTGCAGTCTTGCATGCTTTAGACACTGTGCTCTGAATATTAAGGTAGTTGTTCCGCCTAGTAGTAATGGGTGGTCCCTAGTCTATTAGGATGTCTTCAGTGGTCTAACTAATCAGTATTTGTTTTCAACCGTAATCTTTATCTGTGGTACGTCGTGTGCCGCCACCGACGACCAATTGTGACGTTGTGTGTAAAACACTTTTATTTATTTTTTGTTGTTGATCTTAAACTTTAAAGTGCTAGTCTTGTTGCTGGACTACTTCATGCCCTCGCTTGTAAAGCTTGGTGTTGATGGGTGGATGTCCAAACTCACACGGGCGCATTAAAAAGGGAGTCGGCGGCTTTGGCGTCTGATTTCTTTATTACGGCAAGTGGAAAGTTTAAAGGATGGGTTCGCCGTTTTTTGGGGGGTTTTTTCACGCCCAGCTGTAATTGAAGGCGTACGGTGGTTCCCGTCGTAGCGCAACCTCACCCAGCGCTTTGTGATCACGAGGCTTAGCAGTCTGCCCCGGCTCCTCGCTGTGTGTAAATGCCGCTCAACCGGAAAATGTCTGAAGCTGTAAAAATATGAAGCCTTATTCTTGAAAATAGGAAATTGGTATTACATCCCATGGGTCTGAGTGTATTTTTTTTTTAAACATGTTTTAAGTAACTATTGAGTAGCTATTTGCTAAAATAATCCATACAAAGTGCAGAGGTTTTTTGTTTTTTTTTCGCTATAACATAAAAACTGTGAGCTTCTCGTTTTTGCAAAGGAGATTTAACGGCCGTTTTTATGACTAAAGACTTTGGCCTGTGGGGCTCGCATTCGAGCACAGAAGCTGCGGCCAGTTTCTCAATAGTTAAGTGTGAATTTGTCCGAGCATTAGTTGCAAATTATCGCCTGGGTTGGGGAAAGAAAAAAAAAAAAAGAACGGCAAAGAGGGTAATCGAAATAGGGATGGAAACTGGACGGAAAACTGTGATGTAACATCTTATGTGAGATCGAGCCCACGTTGCATTCCACTATTATACTTTTATATGGTCTTCAAATTCCCCTCCTCCGCTCCTGTTCTCGGTATTACCTTACCTTCCGATCATTATTTAATTTCAGTCCTATAATAATATAACCGAAAATACCTGGTGTTTGAGAATACTTGTCCATTTTGGCCTGTTAAAGTCCGTCAGGATTGCAAAATGTTTAACTCATCTTAACCAATCTCCTGTGGGTGTAATGAACATATAATGAGTTGCTGACATACATCGAACATATAATCAATCATGCGTCCCACAAAGCCTGTGGTTTTTATTCTCGGCGCTCCGCGAGCCCCGCTTGCTTTAAGGGCCGGGGAACAGAACATTACCAGACAGCGCCGAAAGAAAGGCGAAAAAGCATTCGCCCCGGCCTTGTTATTATACGCTCTTCCCGGAAGGACTCTGGAAAGGAAGAGCCGGAAGGTTTCCACTCGCACGGCCGACGACCGCAAGTACGCGCCGACGTCAATCTCCAATTATCGCGTCGGGAAACAAGAGAGGGGTGTTGTGCGTCTGTGCCTTTTGCAAGAGAGGGAACAGGGGGGTTTTGCAGATCCCCCGAAATGGATTAGGAGCCTCTGCCTGCTTTCCGGCTGGAGACCACCTGCTCCACAGACGCAGGGGCTCGGTGTGTTACAACAGCCTCAACTCTGAACCTTCATTTCCGCAAGAGCTTGTCTGATGTTTTCATATTACACAGGCTATTTTAGAGTTGAACTCTTTTAGCCTGTGATTGCATCTGGCCGCTTCATGGTTTTTGCCCGTTTCGAGGGCGGACCGGGCATTAATGCGTACGGGGAAAGGCAGACCTTCGGTGTTATTGGAGATCTCTCAGAGGTGTGCCCCGCGCTTGATCCATCCTACCTTAGGAGGCCGGGGGGGGTTTGGAAAACCAGTCGAGCGCTGCATATTGATTACCCCCTCGAGACCGACTTTTCGAAGCGCAATATGTGAACCTACTTAGGGAACTATTGTTGTTTCTTTGATGCCTTTACTCCTATACATCTTTGTCTTTCTACCATCAAAACCCTGCCTCCCACCGACATCCCTGCTCCTTTTGCAGCTCTCTCCCATACAACCCCTCTCATCCTGTCACTCCTGGACTGAAGGTCTCTCCCTCAGGGAGGTTAAGGGGCACCGTGCGTGAGGGGGTAGTGGGCAGGTTGTGGTGGCATCGTGCGCCGCTTTTCCCACACAGCATGCCTCAGATGCCGGTGAACCCTGACCCCCAATGGGTCCGCGCTTCAAATCAGCGGGAGGAGTGATTCAGCCGTCCGGACCCCATTCAGGGCTGGACTCTCCGTTGGTCCAAAGCGGAGAACCCCCCACTTCTCTCGATCTCTCCCGTCCCAATTGTGGTCGGTGCCCTCCTCTTTGTGTGGTCAAGCACAAGCAGGGTCAGATGACCAGCCGCCACTAGCCAGGACAAGACTTCCGAAAAAACCTATTCAGCCTGCGATCCGACCACCCCTCCCCGGCTTCCACTTCTGACACACAGGGATCTAACACTGAGAATTGGGGGGTTCTCCTCTGTGGTCTTTTTCAACCATTGAGACTCAAACCATTGACAAAAAAAAAAAAGAATCCCTCCCCTTGATGGCAAAGCAATGCTATACTAATGGGGAAAAATGCTTTGAGATTTTCATCTGCCCACTACAGCGAGGGTTAAGAAACATAGTGAGTGCATCCTCCGAAAATGATTTTGTTCATTTATTTTTTATATACCACACTTTTGTTATTATATTATAAGTGATATGAATATTGGTAATCAAAACAAGTATGGTAAAATAAAACAACTGGAACCTCGCCTGTGACGTGGTTCTTAACTTTGTGACATTCCTGTGCTTCATTGCCTTCCATTTCGAGGAGCTGGAGGCACAGTCGTTAGTTTACAGAAAACGCACACCAGTTTCTAAACACAATAACGCAATGCGCTATGGTTATGATTATCATTAGAAGGTATGCAAGGCAAAAGAGGAAGGAATGCCCAAGAGAACCCTGAATTTCAAATTATAGTCCCAAAACGGGGGGAGGGAGGGAGAGGGAGAGAGAGTGCAGGCAGCAACCTGGCGCATGGTTTAAATCTTTTGATAGAGGCGCTGCATGCTGTGTGCGCAGGAGCTTGCAGCAGCTTTCAAGTTGGTCAACTGTCAGGACCAGGGAGTGAAAGCGGGGCCTCAGAGTGAAAAGGGTAGAGGGTCCCACCAGGGGGGTCCGTGGGGAGGGGGGTGGGGCGGGGTCGGTGCTTGTGACAGACCTCCTGGGCTTTAAGGACCTCTGTGTGGGCCGCTACAGCACAGCGGGCCCCCTTCACAAGCGACCGGCAGAAAGCGAAAGGGAGAGGAGGAGGCGGAGGAGGCGGAGGAGGAGGGAGGGAGGGAGGGAGCTTCAGGGGAAAGTGCTGGCGCGATTGCCCCTGCAGCAGGGAGTTTGGGCAGGTTGCCAGCTCACCCGCTGAAGTCCCAGAGACCAGATGTTTCTTGTCAGGGGGCTCTTGGCCTTTTATAAATTGAGTTACTGTAAATCTGTAATAAGGCAAGGCAAACACAGATTTGACCCAGCCACCCCCACATCCCTATCCCGCCTTCATTGGCTTTTTTTTTTTAATGTTCCGCAGGTCAACCCCTGGTGAAGGGGGTCGTGGCCCAGCCATTGACCCTGCCAATTAATTCTCCATCCTGCATAAGAAGAGGGACGCTTTCCTTTCCCCGTCGCGTCTGCTAACCCCCCCCCCTTTTGCCGTCGGCCAAAGGCCCCATCGGAAGATTTTCATTCCTGCATCTGAACTGTAACGTCAACAACGTCTCCGAACCTCCCTCCTTGACGACTCCCCAGAACCTAATCTGAAAGCGGTTGCTATGCGGTCAAACATACCCATGGCTCTGAGATTGATCCTACTGTAATGGCCAAACATAACCAGTGGGCTCGAGTGTTTTTTCTTTTTTTTTTTTTGTGTGTGAAAAGCGTTGGTCTCAAACTCAAATGACCTGGGGGCCACTGGCCAGGTTTTCTTCCTCCAGGGGGGCCGCGTTGAACTTCATGGGAAAACCGGCCTGTTTCTTTGTTTTGTTTTGTATTGTTTTGTTCTCCCGCACATTAGTGAGTTGACTCATAATCCTGTTAGACAGTTATCTTATGATCTATTTCATTCTGTTTTATATTTTGAAAACATTTACTACATTTTTGCGGATTAATTTACGGGCCAAATTTACAGTATATTTATCCCAATGTCGCGGGCCACGTTAAATTGTCACGTGGGCCGGGTGTGGGCCCCGGGGGCCTGTCGTTTGAGACCACCGCGCTAAAGGGTTGTGCAGCTCATCCACTCCTGGCAGGTTCACGACACACGATCGGACCCTAAAATCGTCAGAGTAAGTTCGAACATGTTTGCTCGAAACAAACATCCACCGTTGCCAAACGCTAGACTCGAGGCTTGGATCTGAGGTAACAGGACTGCCGCTGTTCTGTGTTATCCAAAAAAAAAAAAAAAAAAAATTCAAAATAAAACCATTTGCGGTTGTAAAAACAAAGCAAAAGAATAAATAAAAGGCCGGCTTGCTCATTTGTACAAATGGGAATCTTTTCAGGAGCATCTTTGGGATACATTTTCAGGACGCCGGCCTATATGGAAAGGACATTATAACGGGCCCTTAAGTGCAATAGCATTGTTCCGAGCAGCGTGCTGAAAGGGTCAGCACGATGGTCCCTCGTGCAGTCTAGCCGGGATTTATGGCACCTCTGAGGACGTCCCTGACCTGGCAGTGGTCAATACTCTTTGAAGACGGTGTGCCGATACTGGATCACTTTGAACCTGCGAGCCCAGCCTGGGGGAGGCCCGCGCTCCAACCCGAGTCATCCGGGACGGTAAATCTGCACACATCACGGATTTTTTGCAACAACACGGGGACTTCATTTCGTTGTCTGCGTAGGCCCCCGCAACCGAGAGTTCTAGAACCCTTGGCCGGGTTCCAGGGTGGCTTCTGGGCGCGTTGGGCCTCGGCGCGACGGTTATCTCGCTGAGGGGTGAGGAAAGACCCATTGCAGAGCGTCTCTGAGAATTCTCTCTCTGTGCATACACTTGGCCGCGTGTCCCGTCCACGCCACCCTTTTATCTTCATTTATTTTTGCTTTCAATACTGGTGTACTTTCGAATACCGTTTTTCGGTGTGCCGTGCCACCCGCTCGCTACTCGTGCAAGGTGCCGAACGCTTTCCAAATTCCACACCTCACATAACAAACAAAGGTTATCGAGTGATCCCCCCCACCCCCATGCGCGGCTTATTCCCTTACTTAACAGGTGAATGGGGCGTCGGCTGCCTTGAGAAAGGCTCGCCGACGATAATCCCCTTTCCTATAAAAACGCTCGACGGTCGCCCAAGGTGTCGCAGCCGCGCTTAAATAGACTTAAGATGTTGTACCCGCGGACCGGCACGCAGTCCAACGTTTTGAGTTAAAGCCTTCCCAGAGTGTTTGTTTTTTTATCAAGTGCTCCCCGCCCGGGGATCTGTGGGCTCTCGTGTCTTTAAGGCTCTTTATGTTAGGCCGAAAAGCAAACAGAGGCATATCTATTATATGTTAAGTGGATCTCGTGTTACACCTCCCACAACCCCACACCTCATTTGGGTTCAGCCTCCTCTGTGGGACTATCCCAGGTGATGGATATCTTCACCGGGGGCCGACGTGTCAGGGGATGGAATTGATTGTCTCGGATATTTGAGTCTTCCACTTTCTCTAGTCCGGAGACCGGCGGATGATTCCATCTCCAGTCGATGGGGGTTTTGACAAATGTGATGGATGTTTGGTTATAGTACGAGAACTTGAGTATATGAAGATACTACTGCTCTACGGTATTAAAATATTTTAGTTCCGGCGTTTTTGTTGTGTGTGGGTTTTGTTTGTTTATTTATTTTATTTATCCATAAAAGCATGTAGAACAGGGCAAAGCGATTCAAAAGATGATTCTCAAATTATAAGGTAAGACAATAATTAATTGAAGAGCATTTATTGTATGCGTTCGTACTTCGCACTAGGTGTGGAAACAAGGGTGTTGTTATTTTTGAAAGGCGCTTTGAATTTACCTTGACAAAAAAACCCTCCGAGCAAATTTCCTCCACTTTACTTCAATGAGTTTATTGAGTAATGCTCCTTATACTGAAGGAGAGTTTTAATAGTTTGCCAGCAGGCAAGTAGTAGTGTTTATAGGTGTGTGTGTGTGTGTGTGTGTGTGTGTGTGTGTGTGTGTGTGTGTGTGTGTGTGTGTGTGTGTGTGTGTGTGTGTGTGTGTGTGTATCTGCTTTTATCATCTCCTCTTCATGCTTTGGCTTCCTCAGCATCGCTAAGAGGCAAAATGATCTCAAGTGAACATTTCCTGTTCTTGCTTTAATAACCAAATTACTTAAACAGGAAGGGGTTACTAGTATGACTTGATATTATTGAATTTAGTTTAGTTGGTTATTTTTTCTCTCGGACTTTCGGGCCCCCTGGGGGGGCGGGGGGCTGCTTTGAGATTGAGACACCACAAAGAAACACACACACACACACACACACACACACACACACACACACACACACACACACACACACCCGGATGAGCAATCGAGAGTTGACAGCGCGAGTCATTTAACTTTCTTTCGCGATACCAATCTGCCGTCGGAGAGTATCCAACAAACTGGGGTCTCTTCCATCTGGCTTTGTTGTTAACCTCCGCAAAGGCAAGGCTATAGAGTTCCCAAATACCTCTACATAGCGAAATACCATCGAACCGTGGCGCGTCTTTTTCTTTGCCTTTTTCTTTGCCTTTTTCTTTTTTTCAACCTCAATAAGATCCCTAACATGATGTGTTAACCGAGTGGCTTGTCAGTGTGTGTTCCGCTGGAGCTCCGCCACCGCAGCGTCGAGGAAGCTCCATCGACCTGGATCACCTCCGGACAAGCCCGGTCTGGAGACGGTTTCTACGAATCTCCCGTAGGCCCACGACTCTGTGGGTGATTGAGAAACTAGAATTGGCCGGTGGCACTTTCGATTCCCGGGGTTTTCCCTGATAATGTCATAGAAAGGTTTGTATTTACTGTCGTGTCAGGGAACGGGAGGACGGACTTTGGTACAGCTGGCAGGAAGCTGCTCATTTGAGTTTCAAAGAAAGAACCGTGAAGTGACACAGTGATTGCGTGGAAAACAGTTGCGGTCAGTTTGGTTAAGTTGGTTATAATTGCAGCTCAGGAGGAAACGCAACATTGCGATGTCATAACTGGAAAAATAAAGACATATTCATTTGGTTACCCAACTACACAGATAAGAACTTTATTTTAAATATGTATTATTTAGCAATTTATTTGGTGCATAGCCAACTCCTTTTCCTCCTTTCCTGAGACAGATTGTTTTGTTTTTGTTTCTTTTTTACCTTTGTGCCTGCCCTTGTTAGTTTACTATTGAAATAAAGACTTGGACCTAAATAAAGACTTATACAGATAGACCCTATAGGTAGTATAGTGCTTCATAGGTAATATTTAAGAAACTATAGGATAATTACATGAAATTTTCCAAATAAAGGTAATCATAACATATTGACTCCTTCCTAGGAAATTATTAGGAAAATAAGAGACCATGATCTGATCTAAAGCCTTACCCAATTGCTTAGCAACTCATAATTATATTAAAGCGCACTCATCAAAATCATAATGCCCTTTAATTGAAGTGGACACACATTTGAGCACCACCTGTTGACTCAACTCCCCAACCACCTCCATACCACTGCAAAGCATTAGATTTTAGAATTAAGTGTGTTGTCCGGTGTAGGGCTCTTCTCCACAGCCTAATTCATGTATATCTTTGGTATATCTGTTTGGTACCAAGCGGCCAGACAGGGGCTGACCGAGCCTCTCCTTTATCTACCCTTCTATCTCTCTCTCCCTCCCTTCATCTCTTTCTGCCCTCCCTACCGCCCTCCCCCCGCGCTAAGTTGGTCACTAGGCCAGACCAAAGCTATGGATCCATGCTACCTGTTCCCCCTGTCAGACCTGCCCGTGGCCCTTACAGTGGCCATGGCATGTCATTATCTGGCATGGGCTGGAGAGCAGCTGGGCATGTGGCATGGACAGCCATCCTACAGTCATAAGGCCACAAAGGAGGCTCGCCAGGGCTTAAGCTTAGCTGACTAGCTGCATGAGGACACCTTGAAGGCATTAGGTGGCACATTTTAAACCCTTAAGTTTTCTCTGTCAGTGCCTAATTCACCTTTGAGCGAACTGTCTCATATTCACCCGATGACAGATGTCTGACACAATGGCCATAGTAGTTATAAATTCTTAATTCACACATTTCTAAAGATGTGTACAATGATAGACACAACACAAGTGATTAAATTCATTTTCAATTCTAATGGATTGTTTGTAGATTTTAGGAGCAAGAGTGGAAAATAACAAAACGGGCATGTCTGACATCAAGTAATACTAATAACCCCTTCTTGTTTATGGAATAACATTATTCAAGTGAGACCTGGAAATGTGCACTTTTTTTCCCAAATAAGATTTTTCAAAATCACTCATTGGAAAAAAAGCCAAAACATAAAGAGGAGCTAATACATAGTAGTAGCATAATGGCAATACAGTAAATCATACACCACTATTCTCAAAAGTCTGGTAAATTTCAATACACCTTAAAAATGTGCTGCATAGCGCCCGGTCCTCTGCAGAGCCAGCAAAGTCTTGGAAGCTACTGCCCAGCTATCCAGTATGTACCCGCTGCCAAACCAAACGGGTGCTCTTGATTTACCTCCTGGCTAATAGCTTCCCCACTGCAACAATATACCTCGTTGAAGGGGGAAATATGGCTGAACTCCAGCAGCAGATAGTTGACACAATCACGGCTGGTTAGAGTAACTTTTTGACAGTCTCTTCCCAGGCGTAAGCGGCTTTCTCCCGTCCGCAAGACATGGCCCGGGGTCCGTATGACCTAGAAGAGGCTAGACTAGGTGACCCAGTGGTCATCCCAGGAGCCATCTGGCAACTATGTCTTGTGGAGCTTACCCATTCAACTGCCTCACGCAACTCCTTAAGGCGAGCATAAGTGTGCTTAGGAGGACTTAATCTCAGGGAAACTGGTTTGGGCCACGCTGGGAAGTGAGTGGGGCTACACCCATTCACGGGGTCACAGGGTTCCTTCATGCACGGTCGACTGGGGTCTTTTTGGGGACATACCCGCCCGGCCCTCTCTTGTGAGTCAAAATCTCTCTGTTAAACCTGACCAGCTTGAAAGGCTCTATAGCCACCTGGTAGAAGAAAATGGGCGAATCCTTCGTTTCCCAGGCAATTTCACTCAAAACACAAAACTATACAGTAACTCTACCGGCATTTGAAGTCTCTAATGTCCTTGTTAGGATGGTTCAAGTCTGTGTTTCGCTGCCAAGCATTACATTCGCTGTACTTTGCCCATTGAGTCCCGGGTGTGTTCTGCTGGGCTGTGCGGTAAGGATGAGCCGGTCTCCACTCACACAGAGGTCACTGCTGGCTGCTTGACTGTCTGCCAGTGCAGGGGCCAGAGTCTTCCAGAAGAGGGCCTTGGCCACAGGCAGACAAGAGAGCCAGCCAGACAGGCAGCCAGCCGCATCGTCTGCAGCCTAGGTCTGGGGCTAGAGCCGGGACTAGGGCAGCTCAAGTTACCCAGACAGATTTGTTAACACTGTTTGGGTCCGCTCAGCTTTCCAGCCAGGCCTCTGGGCCAAACGCGGCTGAGGTGACTTAATCTGTCATTAAACTCACGTTACACCCGGACGGAGACTCTGCTCAGGGGGGCAGAGACGGGCTCGCTCTCCCACTCGCTGGCATGGCTTGCTGGATTTGAGCAGACACAAAGGATACCCCCCTCCCCCTCTCTCCTCCTCCTTCTGTTCCCCATCCTCTTCATGCCACACACCATGGCACAGCCAGACAGCCCAGCTAGGTCTAGACAAAAGCAATTTCACTTGAAGTTGAAAAGTCATTTGACCGTGTGACAGGCACACTTTTGGATGTGCTGGTGCTTCCAAGGTGCACAAAAACGCCTTCACCGGTTTTGTGCATATTGAGTTACAAAACAAACCATCTTCGATCTGATTTGGAAATGCATATATATATATATTTGATGTACTCTATACTTTGCTTTTGTGCACGGCTACATGGCGTTAGAGTATAAGCAAAGTTGCTGTTTGTGCTCCATCTGATGGGTACAAAATTCTCTGTTCAAATATTGTGTAAAATTACATTTTCCCTCTGGTAAATTACATCCATTCACATTTGTGGTTTGAGTGGTGCTGATGGAAGCCCGTTTATTGTTAAACAATTATTTTTCAAATATTTCAATAAGTGTTAAGGAAATATTAATTTGTGAAACATGCGATTATTTTAAATGTTATTAAAATGGCATAAGTACCTCATTAATTGCACACATTCCAATAAAGAGTGTTTTCTTGTTTATTGCATCCGTGACATGGATCTGCTCTCATTAGACGCCGTTACACAAACATCCAGGATGACGACGCTGTGCTCACTGTGGAGATCCAGCGCTGAGCCCATTACGCTCAGCGTGAAACAGTGAGAACCCTTAACAACCCGCTGTCCTTCCAGCGGGGGTCGGAGACACTTTCCCTTCACTCACATGTGTCAGCGCAGAGCAGCTGGTTCTGGTTCTGCCCCCAAAACCTTCCCAACCCCCTTCGCAAAGGACCTCCAACCTATTACGACCCACCGGGAATTGGATTAGGACGACATACGAACTTTGTAATCAACTCTTCGAAAGCAATTACGCAAAATAAAGATGTATTTGAAGGAAAATGGTTTTGAGTGAAGGCTGGGCCTTGTCGGCCGAGTCTCGACTGTTTTGTGAATATTTGTGGGAAGATCATTATGTGTTCCTCAAAGAAGTCAAATTAAAGTAGTTGTAAGTATGAGGCAGAAGACTGTGTAACTCCATCTGGATTGGCTTCTTATAAAATATAATTCTGTGATGCAATACAACTGGTGCTTTGGTGGCTTTATGGCCTAAAATACTTCAATTGAGAAGAACAAAAGTGAGTCATTTCATTGATAGTGTTTGAACACCACTCATAAAGGTACTTGGACTTCATAGCTTAGATAAATTGGAAATAACTATTCATTTCAGAATATTTAAAAACAATTATTAATTGAATCTTAAAGCCACATTGAACATTTTTGGGCTATTGTTGTGAACGTGCACTTACTCTGGTTGAGGCTGAAAGCTGCTTTGAAATCAATGTTGGGCTTCTGCGGTTCATTGGTTCTTATGCAACAGTTGGTAGAGTGATTTGATTGACCGGGAGCTTTTCCATACGGGCATTTTGCCAGTCACACCGGTCTCATCAACTCATGGAATCCCCACGAAAGCCATGTAAATATCACCCCGGGTCAGAAATGACCATTTGGGAAAAACAGCCTCGTTGACAGAGCCCTGGTAAAGAATCGACTCCTTCCTCCCAGAGGTTGTGCGTATCGATAGTGACCCGGCGTTCTGCTTCTCCCCGACAGATCAAGAAGTACTTTGAGCTGGAGCCGCTGGCCAGAGGGAAGCGCTGGATCCTGGAGGGCAGCGCAGTGGACAACATGGAGGCCGTGAAGGAGAGCTTCGCTCAGTTCATCGGCCTCCTGGAGGACAAGGACACAGAGCCGGCCAGGATATGAGCCTGCAGACGCTACCGGACTCTAGTGGCTGACGACAAAGAGATGCACACCACGTCCTGCCAGTGCACACACACACACACACACAAATGCGTGCACACACACAAACGCGCACACATGCACAAACACACAAACAAATATGGCAGATGTTGGCCTCTGTGTGAGCTGTGTGGTGTTGTGTCGATGGTTGTTCCGCGCCGACTGAAGCCCCCTCGACCCGACGCAGCCTCCTGTCGGACAAGTAATCCAACTTAACGGCCACGCCGCCGCGATAAAACGGATGGCATTCCTCCAGTTGTCATTGGACACACACACACACGCACGCACGCAGGCAGGCACACACACACACACACACACACACACACACACACACACACACACACACACAAAGAGGATCCCAGATCGTCTGTAAATATGTTTAACATCTTCACTAATTACTTTACAGGATGTTTGGGTGAGCACAGTTGATTGTCGTTCCACTTTAAAGCTAAAACGTACTGTATGGTTGTCAAGCGTACTTCTCCTTTTTTGACGTCGTAACAAGGAACGTTGTCGCGTGACGGAAGTACATCGTCCAAAGCCTTACGTGTTATGTACAGTAGCTACATATCGATATCTAGTCTGATTAGTCTTAATCTGAATTTGATTATCCCAAGGATCGTCGTGCCCATGCAAACAAGCGTATCGCTGTATTCCCTGTTGTGTGACCAGGAGGTGGTTCTGATGGCGTGACGGGGGGGGAGGGGTTGAGTCCATTTTTTTAGAGATGGGAAGTCTAATGGGTTGTTGTTTTTTTGGGTTTTTTTCTAGGGTGAGACTTAGGATATATTTTCTAGCTCGGTATGTTAACCTCTGGAGACTACCTTTTAGATGACAACAGTTTTTTATATATCACTCGTAGCGTCAGATATGAACTCTTCATAATCGCGGACTAGAGAAAACGCCATTGATTGATGCTTCATGTACCCGCAGGTTAGAGGAATGTGACCAATCCTGGCTTCATTTCAGCGTCTGTTTCAGTGAATTTCCTTTCTCTTTCTGCCCTTTCTTTTTTTTTTAATTATTATTATTATCTTGTATTGTCTCGTATTTTTTTTGTTGTCTGTCGTTGTCGCTCTCCTCGGGTGGGGGAGGAGGCGGCGGCGGCTCGCACCTCGGCGCTCTTCCACCGGGGTGGAATACAAACTATCAATCAGCCGCAGCAACAGCTGCATCTGACAAGTCCCTGTCTGACACTCTAATGCCTTCCACCTGTCTGAGAAGACCCCTCCCTGTCTGCCACCTCGCTGCTGTCGACCCACCCCCACCCCCACCTCCACCGCGGCCCGACCCACCAGGACCAAAGGCCCGTGGCCCCGAAACAGTCCCCGTCCCCGTCGCAGCGTCGCTCTCCGAGATGGCGCTCCTCCGGCGACGCCGCGGGTGACTCTTAACTCCTCGATACCAAAACATTCGTCCGATCGTCCGTCTCCTCCTCCTCCTCTTCCCTGGAAGCTTGGTGGGCCTTTTTCGTCGCGGTTGCTTCCGAGGCTTTCTCAAAACTTTTTCCGCAATTTGCGGCTGAGTAGAGCTCCGCCGCCACCACCGCCACCCCCGCCACCCCCCACACCCCCCACACCCCGCCAAGAAAAAAAAAAATCGGAATCCATTTCTTCTGAATCTTCGTTCAATTGTTTGAATGTGAGAAGCGTTGGTGTCAAGTGTCAAGTGTTTTTCTTTTCGCACAAAAGGTCTTTCAATCATTCTTAATGGTCTGTTGCTGTTTTTTTTTTTTCTTTTTTCGTTTTTTTTTCTTGAGTTTTGTCTGTAAGGGCAATTAAACTTTTAAAAAGCAAAAATTGTGTCTTCGTGTTTCTGTCGCTTCGACTTCATTTTCTAACCAAGAGAGCGAGAGGATATTTATCTATAACGAAGTGTTTTCTGGAGTTGACGTAATTGCGCATTGTCACTGGAGGTGCTAAGCAGCTGAATTTGTTCCTGAAAAGCCTCCTTTTGGAAACGTTTTCACATCGCGACACGTTGAGTGAGGTCTGGAAACCAAACGGGGGAGGATGACGGTCTTTCCAAAAAAAAAAAATAACAAACAAACCCTGAACTCCACTTAATAATAATAATAATAATAATAAAATAACTTTTGAAAGAGGCTTTCGGGTGGCGAGGAGGAGCCGCCGGCGGAAGTTTGAGCTGGAGAGTTAACCGAGTGAGACGGGACTCGCTGATCTATCCTCTGTGCTACCTTTCCTCCTCCAGCTGCCCCCCTCTCTCGCTCTCCCAAATTAACCGTGTGGCTTTAATACAATGTGTGTCACGCAGGTTGCCCTGGCGACTCTTTGATCCTGTTTTCCAGTCTCTGGCTCTGGGGCAGACGAGTCCCTCCAGTCTGCTGCACAGCGGGGACACACCATCACTCCCTCTCTCCTCTCTCTTTTCTTATTTTACTCCTGTCGCACTCACTTTATTTTCCTTGTTTTTTTGGGGTTTTTTTTTTTTTTGCTTGGACTCACTTTGCTCTTTCTCTCTGTTGTTTTTTGGGTTTGTTTTTTTTATCAGCCTCTACTCTTTTCATTTCTTTTTTTTTTTTCCCTTCTTCTTTTTGGTCCTCTCTGTTTCTCTCCATCTCTCTCACGCTTCCCTCGCTCTCTCTGCTTCCCTTTGGTCACGCTCAAGGAGCCCTCCCTCAGCCCGGGCATCCGAGTGCCCAGGGGAAGGGAAGAGGCCAAGACCTCAGTGAAGCAGCTCTCCAGGGAGATAGGGAAAGGGGGATTTCTCCCCCGACCCCCGCCACCCCCCCCCGTGTCTGGTCGTCTGTCTCCGTCCGTCTGTCCGGCTGCCCGTCTCTCCTCCAGTCCTCCTCCCTTCAGCCGCTCGGCGCTGGTGCTTCAGTAATGTCTGTTTGTTTTACACGCTGTTCTCTTGCCTCCGCGGCGGCTCTGCAGAAAACTCCTTAAAAAAAAAAAGTGTCAGTGATATCTGCACGTTAATAGCGCGGGCAGCGGTGGTCCCCCCTCCAGTCTGGAATCCTGTCTGAATTCTATATTTAACCATGGACAAGAATGCCATTACAACTTTTAAAACCAAATGTGTTCCTCCAAATGGAAAGTTTGTGGCTCACTATTTGACCCAATGGAGTAGTATTAACAATAACAATTCAAAAATATATATATATTTTTTTTTATCTATATATATATATACACACACACACAATATAACTGATATTCAGACATATATTGTTTTTCCCCTGTGGGGAAATTACTCTTCTACTCTAATATAGATGTTTGTGTTTATTCAAATATATATTTTTTAAGCTTTATGTCCTTTTTTCACACCTTGCTTTGAAGTACCTGGTCTTTTTTTGACACATGAGATATCTTTCCCTCTATTTTAAGTTCTTTGAAATAGAAAACTTGAGGAAGGCAGATAACATCACATTCAGGACCTGGAAGGGATTGACTGAACCTGCTGGGAGACACTGATAGAGGAGACACTGACGGAGGAGACCCTGAAGGAGGCCGCACGCCCCCAGCAGTGAGTGAAGCAGGGTTTTTACTCTCATCAATGTGTGAAGAACTAAGCGTACAAACTTTCAGAAAAAAATTTTGAGACAGAGTTGGATCTTTGGGGGTTTAGAAACAAGTGGCTTTTGTATGAAGTTCATTGAATCTTAATGCAGATGAGTCATTGAGTTATTGCTGTAAGTATTGATGAGTGAGTATTAATCTGTCTACCAGCGTGGCCTGTTTTTATAATCTGGCCGTTCAATTTGGGACAGACTTTGCATGACACCATTTCAAATCTAAAAACACCTTCACGCTGTTAAGAATAAAACACACCACTCGAGAGATTATAGCAAATTAAATGTTCCAAATCCTTCATCAGAACACAATTTTAACAAACTTTTCGTTAACTATTAAAATTAGGCACAGCAGCGTTGAAGCAGTCAAACATTTAAAGGAAAATGATGACAGTAGTTGTCCTGTTTTTATTTTTATATATATATATATATATATATGTGTGTGTGTGTGTGTGTGTGTGGGTGTGTATATATATGTGTGTATATGTGTGGGTGTATATTGCGTCTGTTATCTAAATATTCTACAGTTATCAAATAAAGCCGCTAAAAACACAAACAGCATCTGATCCCAAACAAACCTCCGAACCCCGTGAGCTTTCTGAAATGCAAATGTCCGACCTTACAGGGGACCCGACTTTCGTTTACAAGACAAACAATGGTCGTCATGTTTTCTTAAACTCCGTAACGGATGCTTCTTTCTGTGTCCTGCCTTCCGCCATCCAGCGTGTGTGGTAACGAATTTGATAAGGTCCTGCCCCTACCGAGGTGAAACAGATGTTTCCCTGGCATCCATCTGGTCCCTGTACCCCTGATCTCCATTCCACAAGAAAGGCTCCACGCAGGGACACCCCAAGGACCCCCCCCCCCCAAATTGGAGATCTTTTATTAAGATTATTCCATCAATTCTGATTTTACTCTCAGAATCTTTGACATTAAGAGAATTCAGAATTTATTCTCAGGATTCTAAGATTCAAATGAGAATTTTGACAATAAGAATGAGAGTTTTAGTCTCTGAACTCAAATATATATATATAGTTTTGTATGGTCATTATTTGTTCATGTTTAAAAAAAAAAAAAAAAAAAAAAAAAGATTTTGTATTTTTTTCATCTCCATGGCAGTGTTTTATTTCCTTCTTCATTTTTTCCACCTCATTCGGGCGGGTTTGTAGTGATGTGTTCACGTTGTGTTTTCTTGAGGGGTAATAACTGGCAGGACCCCAGGGTTCATTTGAGGCGGTTCCTCTTATTTATGTCAACACCTTTCTGCCGTCACTGCCCTAAACCCACACCCACACACACACACACACACACACAGACACACACACACCTACCTTTTGAAAACAAACAAGGAATAACGCAATTGTGAGCTCCGTGGTGAAATGTTTCCCGGTCCAAACGATCGGCGCCAGAATCGCTCCTGAGTCACTCTGGACGTTCATGTGATGCGTCTTTTGGGAAAATGGAGATTCACTCAGATTTGCAATGCTTCGACTTGATTTGACTTATTTTGATATGAGGAAATATTGCAATTTTCTCCAGATTTTTACTGATGTTCACGCTGCAATCTGAAGCGACATTCATACAGCACCACAAAGGAAATGATCCACACACATGCAGCACAGCTACAGTGAGTTGAGCCAGGCAGGAAAATTAGGTCATACCATCATGTGAACAACTTCATCCATATAATTGTACCTTTCCTGCAGCCATACGAGAGCGGTTTAAAAATATATCTTTAAAAAAAAACAACACATTTCCCTGTTTGCAAAATTACACCTATACAGTATATGGTGCTGGATGGACATGGCTGGCTTCATTGGTTAATAATTACTTAGAATCTGACATTTTCTACAATGATAATAAATTCCACCTATGGGTACAGATCAGCCAATATCAGTCACTACTTTATTCTCATTTTTGACATCAATTAAGTGATTGATTTGTTTGTTTGTGGTAAATATCCCTCGACGGCCTTGGTTTGATTATAAAGCTTTTGTTTATTTTCCAGATGTTTTGGACTCCCTGGAAAGGGCGACTTGCGCCGAGAGGAACTGGACGTCCGTTTGTGGCCGAGGTGCGAAGGTAAAGAAACAGAACCGACACTTCTGCCAACCAGTAAGTGCATTTTGGAGCTAGATGCCAAATCCCCTAATGCTAATGACACGAGCGCTTGCCACAATGATGTCATAATTTCTTTATTTTTTATTTTTTTGTTTTAATATTTCACCCAACCTGCTGAATGGCTCGCTTTTCACTCTGTGATTAAAACAAAATTTGAACTCTCAAAAGTTTAAACTCAGTCAAATCTATTGGCCACTCATTTGCATTGGAATAAATTAAACGATTGATTAAATAATATAAAGGCAGACATTTATTTAATAAATCTACTAGATTCTGGAGAGCATTGTCTCCTCGTTCCTCACTTTGAATCACGTTTTTGTTTTGCGGTTTGCGTTCTCTGCACATGTCGCAGGTATCATTGCAACAGGGTTTGCTCCATATTTTCCCCCGGCCACATTCTCCGAAAATCGCTGCCGCTCCCCGTCCTCCGCCCCGGACGGTGAAACTCCTCTGCAAGCGTCCTGCGTGAGACGTCCCGCCCAAATGGAAGTTACAGATTTCGTGCTGCACGGCTGCCAGCGCCGTCCTCTCCTCTCCAGCCTTCTCTCCAGCTCTGGTATGGGAGAACTGTTCTGCCGTCGTCTCAGAGAATCACACGGTGCAGGGTAACAGGCCCCGTCCAGCTCCGTCCTGGGGAACCCGAAACCATGTTGGAGAAGGATGACGTGTGGCGTTTCCCGAAGAGACGCAACCACTCGCAGCGGTGTAGCTTTGATTACTAAACGGCGCTCCACATGTTAACCCCCTCGCCGGGCCCAGGACACGGCTCTGAAGTGCGCGTTTGATAAAAAAAAAAGATGTTAACCCTCTCCCGTTAAAGAGGCTTTTTCATTCTTTGGCCGGTTCACTTCATCAGACTAATTCAGTTCGGCCTCTTTCAGAACTCCGAAGCCTATTTTGAAATGGGCTTATCGGTGCCGTTTGTCACCGCTCTGCACTTTTGAAGATTACATTTTGTCTTCTCTGTAAGAGCAGACATCTTTCCTTGGCAGCTTTCCAGGGTTGTTATAGCTTAAAGTATGAGCCCGTACGTTTTAGACATTGGTAATTGCTGCTAATTTTTAACTGTAATTGAATATGTTGATGTTGAGTTGGTGGTAGCTATTCATTGGAATAGATATCCATGAGAACATTGGAATTGAATCGCAGAATAACCTGCTTATCCATTAGAGCTGATACAATTTTCTTGGATAATTACAGAAATTCCAGTCTTGGAAGTCGCTCACTTTAGAGACGGGGAAACTTCCGGCTTCAAAACAGAGCGAGACATTCATGGGGGATTGCTTTGGAGGCCCGTGTGGCCCGCCCCAACACCTCTTTGTTTTTTCTGCGTGTGAAAGCCTCATCTGTCGGGTGGCTTCCTTGGGATCCCGGCGCTTGTCACTCAGATTGTTTGTCCTGAAGTCGGGTCTGTGTGAGTTCTGTTTCTCTTCCTCTCTCATCGGTCCCAGTGCTGATGGAGACCCGCATCCCAGGTGGCCCACACATCAAAACAAGAGGGATCCCGGCTCTTGGTTTTCAGACAAACATCACTCACTTTCTTTGTTGTCTGAGGGACAGGGGGCACGGTGGTTTATCTCCAGAGGATCTCCCCCACTATCGCCTTCCACCAGCTCACTGCCCCATCCCACAGGAGCTGCTAAAAGCAAACGTCCGTCAAGTGAAAGGCGTTGCATTCCTGCAAAAGGTCAATTAGTGGTGGCCACTGGAGGCTCTTTTGCATACTTTCCTCCAAATTCAGGTAGCCACCGTGTTTCAAAGACGTTCCAGAGATACACACCGTATTCTGCATTTGAAAAACCCAAACAAATCTAAACTTGGGAAGTGAAGGTTTTCCCTTTTCTCTGGTTTCCCCTCAGTATGTTGTCACATTGCAGCGCATGTTGTTAGAACACGATAGCCGCGCTACCTACCGCACACAACAAAGTCCAGTCCCAACATAGTAAAGCCCCTTGTGAGTTATTTGACGTTGACCCTGATTCACGACGTAGTGCAGATGAAACCTTTTGCTCTCTCAGGCCCTGTGATGGGGGCCCAGCGGTGGCCCTCGGCGTAGCGGCTTATGACCCAACATCTAGGGGACTTTTATGAGCATGACCTCAACATGGCCGTCTCAAGTGGTCTAGACTCGCTGCAGTTACTGGAGTCCCCAAACCCAGTGATGGCTCTGTGAGCAGACAAACAAACCCCTGGGTTTGTTTGTTTCCTGGTGACCCAAACGCATCACGGCTCTGAAAATATACACAGATCAGCCAAAACATTAAAACCACCTGCCTAATATTGTGTAGGTCCCCCTCGTGCCGCCAAAACAGATGTTAGCAGCAGATCCTTTAAGTCCTGTAAGTTGGGAGGTGGGGCCCCCATAGATCGGGCTTGTTGTTCCAGCACATCCCACAGACGCTCCATCGGATTGAGATCGGGGGAATTCGGAGGCCAAGTCAACACCTTGAACTCTTTGTCATGTTCCTCAAACCATTCCTGAACAGTTTTTGCAGTGTGGCAGGGCACATTATCCTGCTGAAAGAGGCCACTGCTATCACAGAATACCTTTGCCATGAAGGGGTGTACTTGGTCTGCAACAATGTTTAGGTAGGTGCAACGAGTCAAAAGTAACATCCACATGAATGCCAGGACCCAAGGTTTCCCAGCAGAACATTGACCAGAGCATCATGCTGCCTCCGCCGGCTTGCCTTCTTCCCATAGTGCATCCTGGTGCCATGTTTTCCCCAGATAACCGACGCAAATGCACCGGGCCATTCACATGAAGAAAACATGATTCATCGGACCAGGCCACCTTCTTCCATTGCTCCAGGGTCCAGTTCTGATGCTCACGTGCCCATTGTAGGTGCTTTCAGTGGTGGACAGGGGTCAGCATGGGCACTCTGACCGGTCTGTGGCTACACAGCCCCATACGCATCAACCTGTGATGCACTGTGTGTTGTGACACCTTTCTATCATAGCAGCATTAGTTTTTTCACCAATTTGTGCTACAGTAGCTCTTCTGTGGGATCGGACCAGACGGTCTAGACTTCACTCCACACGTGCATCAATGAGCCTTGGGCGCCCATGACCCTGCCGCTGGTTCACAGGTTGTCCTTCCTTGGACCACTTTTGGTAAAAACTAACCACTGCATACCGGGAACACCCCACAAGACCTGTCGTTGGAGGATGCTCGGACCCAGTCCTCTCAGCATCACAATTTGGTCCTTGTCAAAGTCTCTCAGATCCTTACGCTTGCCCATTTTTCCTGCTTCCAACACATCAACTCCAAGAACTGACTGTTCACTTGCTGCCTAATATATCCCACCCCTTGACAGGTGCCATTGGAACGAGACGAGCAATGTTATTCAATTCACCTGTCAGTGGTTTTAATGTTGTGGCTGATCGTGCGATTCTAGTCGCTCTCCAAAGAATACTGGCGAGTTTGGGATGAATGTGCAGGAGGTGGTGGAATAGAGGCCTTGGAGGACTAAAATTGGTATCAACATGAGCTGCAGTCATCAGGAAGGACCAATGTGACTGAACAGCATTTGGAGGGAAAGTTCACGTGAGCGGGTCAACGTAAGCCGAGGTCAAAGTGTGAGCGCCTTCCCCCATATGACGTGGGACCAACTGCAGTAGAATTTCATTCAGGACACCGGTTTCCCTCTGTTCGTACCACCTTGAATACTGTGAGTCGTCCCCCTCCGACTTCAAACGTGATTCCGGCAAATTCCCTGGCTCGCGTCCTCTACACAATAACCTAACTTCTGTAATGAGCTGTGGTTTTGACCGCAGTTAATTAATCATTTGCTAATTTGTTGTAAATATTTAATTGGTCTCCTCAAGGGAATTGCCTTCGCGGTGTGTTTTGTGAGTGGCGTGGCACCGGGCCAAACTCCGTAGGTGGATTAGTTCATTGAATCCAAACAGTTTACAGGGGAAAGCGGCTCCAGTGACGACACTTTGTGGGCAGCTTTCAACGCTCAAAATACAAACGTTCTGTGTGGAACAGAAAAAGTGAGTCTTTTACGGCCGCAATCTAGTAAACACACATAGATCGAGAACACCTGTGTTTTACAGATTTACTTTTTGGCATCAGTGAGTGGAGGGGCTCAACGAATGCTGCGGCCATATTTGGTCAGACAAAATTAATATTGCATATTAGAGTCACCATGTGCACGGCGTCCCGTCCGAGTTGAGCGGCGTTAAATGGGCGCTCTTAAAACCAAACTTATTTGGGAAAGCAGTGCTGCTGGCGTAACAGGCTGCAGATGGGGAGCCGTATTAAAGCAGCCTCTCCCACTGCAAATATGAGACAAATAGGGGTTAGATAAAGGGAATAGGCTTAGAGAGGCTGCCAGAAATAGGGTTTAAGGTGTTCAGGATTAGGGTTAAATGTCAGAAAGGTCAGGTAAGATACCAGTATAGATTGGCTTATGGGGTTAGCTGAAGGAGCTGCTTGGGCTCTCGCCAGCAAGACGTCATCTCATAACAGGCACCTTATGGATTTCATGTTAAAAGTGATGCGTTGGCAAAAGATGGAGACAAACCTCTTTTTAAATGGGGAACTTCACTAATAAATCTCAAGGTGGTTTGAGCGTTAGGGGTGTGGTCATTTAGTGCCTGGAGACATGTCAAAAATCATTGAGTCGGTGAAAAGGGAAAGCCATGAAGGCCTCAAATCAGTCAATCAATGTTTGAATATATTGATCGCTTCAGTACAATACTCACATTCCACTCCCAAATGTTTATCAGTGGGAGCAAGGGGCTGTTTTTATGTTTGCATTTCTTACTTTTGTTTGCATTTGTCAGATTAATTCCCCTTTTACACATACTCAGATGGTATTAGCAAACTGGAAAATGACCTTCTAATGTTACGTATTGTCCACGGTTGGTATATTGTGTGTAAAATAATCAACAAATAAATTATCTGATATTTTCTACTTATTTTATTGCCAAAACCTACTTTGTTTCTGCTTAAATCCCATCAATTAATCATTTATATTTTCACCAAAACGTCCTTATTTATGAGAAATAAAATGTGGGCCTTTTTTTTTTATTATTTATATTCTCGCATTTAAGGAGTAAATCCAGTTTCAAACCAAATTAGGATTGTATACACCTTTTGTTCTGTATGACAAAGACAGCACGTTTTTAATAAACCAACTAACAAAAAAATTTATAAAAATCATGCTAGTAATTAATTATTACAACTTAAGTTTTCAATCTCAAACAATATCTTTTTGACATATTTGCATCTGCTCTATTGACAGACACAATATAAATAAATAGATAAAAAATAAATGCAGTGACAGTCTTACGTTCTGTTCCCCCCCGTTTCACAACTTCACGCCGAACGGACCAGCCCCAGTCTTCACGAATCAGCCTGTTTCACATACACAAGATTAAGTAGCAAAAGTGACATCCAAGACCAATCGGGCCACCCAAGAGAACCGCAACCAGCGGAAAAGCTGTCAGAGCCCCCTTTTGCAACATTAATCTTCAAGCCTCTCCCGCACTGCCAACTTGCATCTCCTTCAAACGGGACAGGGGGAGAGAAAACTGAGCTTTCCCCTGGTTTTCTCCTCTTCATCAATTAACTCTTTGGGGGACAATTCATCGTCACCCGACATGTGCCGAAGAACTTCAAACAAACATTGGCAGATGAATTCGTTTTCCAGACATTTTAAAACTTTCCCATAATTTGGCAGCGAGGAGACGATTTCAATGTTGGTTTTAATGCGTAGACCTTTTAAAATTCTTTGTGGCCAATTCTTTATTTTTTTATGACAAATATATCTAATATAAATCATGGCTGACTAACACTTTACAACTCAAAACGTCTCCCTGTGATTTGTTACTGTCCCCTTCCTCGTTACCTTATTTGTTTTCCACGAGCGTTGCTAAATATCAAGATGTTTAAGGAATTTAGCCTGAACGTCAGAGGGCCATTAAAACAGACATGTAGAGATTACGGATGTTGTCGGCTTCCTTCTCTAACCTCTGTGACCCTTTTGTCTTCTTTAGCAACCAATAGCATCTTTGATGTCTTTGAGGGGCGGGGGGGGTCCCGACCTCCTGAGGGGAAGGCATCACATCTCAACTGATAGGGTGGGTAGAAGAACGGAAAAGATGCTTAGATAAATGGGAAATGGCATCAAATTTGTTTGGCGCCGAGTGCTTTCAGTGCCACAAGTCTTTTTTTGACCCCAGCAATAATCAAGTTTGAATCATTCATTTGACAACATTGTAAGAATTTACATTATTGTTTAGCACAAAGTTTCAATCACAAAGCTGTTAAAGATTCACCTGTAGAGGATAGCGTGGAAACATATTTTAATATATAAAACACTTAATAATACAAGCTGGTGTTCAGTGCTACCAGCGATGCGTTTCATTTAAAGACAGAAGTCATCGATGATCCTCGCCATCCACACACACACACACACACACACCAGCATTTTGGCGATGTGTGAGCTGCGTTGTGTGCCTGGTTGCTTGAGTTACAAAGTTCACGGTGGCGAGTGACCAAATACAATACTGATCATTAGGTCACCATTAGTTCAGAAAGCGGGTGCGTGAGCGAGTGTGTTATTTAGAGAAGCTCCATTATCTGATATGTCTTGGCACATTTTCAAACATTCTTGCCTGTTGGGCCCTTGTGTGGGACCATGGAGTCAAAGCAGGATCTAGCCGAACGGAGGCTGCAAAGTGGTGCTCCACTAAACGAATGCACGTTTGACAGCGATATAATTGAAGAAAACCAACTCCTGTCATGAATTGAAGTGTTGGTTTGACCATTTTGGGAGGTTGGTTTGATCTTTTTATCTATTTAGACAATATGGCTGCTCAGAATTTGTTTTGATGGAAATCTAAAATCAAAATCAAAATATATAATTATGAATCAAAAAACTGAAAATATATAATTTTTATATACAATTTCCCCTTAGTGTGAGAGAGCGGTTTGAACTTCATTATGGCCAGAATGTTTTGTGTGCAAAATTGGGTTATGAATTTGTACGTAGAGACCGATTCGTACGTCCTCGCTCCAGATCATTGGTCTGTAATGATAACGTCAATGTTCTCTCTTCCCATTCCTCATACGCTATTCCTCTATAGGGCCAACGTGGTGGAATGCTTTCAACTTTTATGGCACCAAGTTGTGCCAAGCCAGGAGAAATTTTTTTTTTCCCCCCTCGAGGGGATTTCAAAGGAAAAGCAGCACATGCCGCCGCTCATTTCTTGCATTCAGACGGGCCATTGCGCTCATGTCGGATCGGCCCTTGTGATGTGCCGAGTGACGGCACAAAATAAATAGCGAGCGCGAGGCTGCGAGGGATTTGCATTGCAGCACGTTAATTAATGAAGGGTTATACCAATTAAGGGTCGGTGAATGGTGTGCGAATATCCGAGCAGTCACGCAGTTTGGGGCTCAGCGGAGAGTAACACCACTGTTTACTGAACACAAAGAGCATAAACAAGAGCTGGCAACAAGTGCACTGTCAAGTGTGAATAGTCGGGCATTTGAAAGAATTTACAGTTTAACGTTTCAAAGCAGCTCTGCTAGAGCTCAGTGGGGTTTGAGTGTTTGTATGACTCAATTAAGACGTATAGTCTTAATTATAAGTCAAGGAATTGGCTCCACGCAGGGTCTGGATGCAAATTGAAAAGCAACTTGTGTATCAGTGTGTTTCCACTTAATTACCCATTCAGGAGACTGGTAAAGGAGTGTAACGTTTAACGGACCAGTTGGATCTTACATCGTTTTTTGATCATCTAGAGGTCAAAAGGTGTGTGCCATTTTAAAATATGAACAACTTTGGGATTAGGATTTATTTTGTGTTTGCTCTCACATCTGTCCTCCAAAACAAACAGTCACGCAAGAAAAATGTTATTGGGCTTAAAGATATTCATCCGTGTTTGGTTCCGCTGTTTGGTGACCCCTCTACCACGACTTTTTTGACCGAACCCCGTTGTAGTTTAGAAAATAAGCAATGAAATGAATATTTAACCAATAAAAATGTTAACAGCCAACACAATTCACTTAAACATATTTATATATTTATTAGGAGGTTGAAAATGTACAAGTTTTGTTTTTTTTGCAGCGAGGTCACGCGGCTGAGCAGAGGGGGTGTCATCGGTTTTACTTAGCGGACCTTCTGGTCCTTTTGTCCCAGGAGAAGTTTGCGCCGTAAGACTTCACCCTGGGCTTTGAACTTCTTTTCTCTGTTATGTCGAAGCTCCAACCTGAGCAAAACAAAACCAAAACAGCGCAGTGAGCCACGGTGCGAAGAACATCTCGTGTATTCCTTTTGGAACACGCTCCAGCCACGGCGAGGTGCGCGGTGGATGCCGGCGGGCTGTGTGGCGACAGGACGGCCCCTTAATCGCTTTCTTAAAACAATAAACAGAAAAAGGTTATTTCCTCTGCTCGCTTCAACAAAGCGTTCCAGGCCATTCCGAGTGCACGTCTCTTGTTCCTAATATCGGCCCAACGCTGTAAATCCTTGTTGTAGCGTGAAGAAAGCAAAGAAGCGGGAAACAAACAAACCGCATTCAATTCGCAATACCAAAGAATGTTGGCTTTTACATTTGAACAGTTGTAGAAATAAATACAACGAGAATTTACAATTAACACTAAAAGTATCAGATTCCAGTGTCAGTGAGCTGGGGCACGTACTTATTGTTACAGTATCTTCACTTGTGATTTGATGTCAGTGGGAACTATGAGATAAAATATTAATATTGTGACAAAGTTACAGGATTTGATGAAAACTCAGCAGCAGACAGCTAATAAATAACTAGACGGTAAGAAACAACTTAGTGAATCCATATCTGACCCTAACCCTGACTTTTTATGACTGATTTCAGGAAGGTTATTTGTTCTCTACATTATGCAAGTTTTGCTTATTTGAATACCATCTCAAAAGAGATATCGTTTGACTGCGAAAGCAAAAAGCCTCATAGGATCATTAGAGTTTATAGGATTATATCTTTAATTCTTGTTACTATTCTCACTAATGCACTGCTATTTCTCATATTATTGCATTATACTATTTGCGTTTTTCCATGGCATATTGGGCTCACTAGTTAACAGTGTTGTTACTGTGTATGGACTTCTGTTTAAATGTGAACATATATTCAACTTGCACTGTAACACCTGACCACAATAAAGGGTTATCTTTATTCTCAAAGATTATTTTACCATTTTTGTCAGCGAAGGCAATGGCGTCCTCCTTGGAGGAAAAGGTGAGAACCATGTTGGATAAGGGATCACCCCTGAAAAACAAAACACTCCCGTTAGAATGTGTTCAGCGGAAAATGTAAAAAAAAAAAAAAAGTGTTGACATTTTCTGATATATCCCAGAAACGACAACATCTCGTTTGAATCCAAGCCCATTTTAAAGGAGATGCTGCTTACGTGGAGGACCAGCCCATCAGAGGGTTTTCCCAGCGCTCTCTGGTGTCAAAGTCCATCTTCCACTTCTTGGTGGAGTTGATCCCAGACTGCATGGCTGTTTTGGTGGGAACAAAGATGCGTACTTTGCGTGTTTTAATGTGCTCCTCCGGCACGCCCGTCAAAGGGGTGATGTCCTGGGAGAGGAAACAAGAGCCACAAGTTGAAAGGACTGAAATGCAATTCACACACTTCTCAATTCATAAATAATGGTCCTACAATGACATCTGATCGGTGATAATACATTATTCCCATATCGACGTTAATGAGAAACAGCTCTGTTCCCTCCTTCAGTTCAAAACATTAACTACTTGATGATATTTTTATGCTGATGTTTAATTGAGGATGAGTTGAACTTTTGTGGTAAAAATTTAAAAAAAAAGATCATTCTTAATGGCATAAGGTGTACATACAATTACAAGAAAACACATTTAATCAGCAAAACATTTAACAAACAACATAGTTTGAGTTTATTGCTTAACAGTTGAAAACAGGATAAATGCTTCTGATAAACAACTCTGAAAAGTTCCAACTATCATGGACACCTAGAACCTCATGAAATAGAAAAATGGGTAATTTTATTATCAATTAAAGATCATTTAAAAAATAGACCTCATTTTATTACTGTTCCAGTAAACCTTTACCTAGAACTTTGCAGTAAAAATTTACATAAACACATAAATGATGGGGATGTAAACTGTGAATTATATATTTCTTTGTTATTTTGTTAATAAAACTATCAGCCCCGAGTTGTGATGTAGAATCGGTCCTTCATTGCCTCCCTTTCACGGAAGACAAAACATGGAAGTGAAATGAAAGTTCAGGACAAGCAGACAAAACAAAGAACAAAGGAGGTTGGTACAGTCCTGTGAGAGAGCCATCCTTATCTTATTACGTCAGAAAACAAAACTAATTGAGCTGTTCCTGGTGACAGACTTCCCAAGGGCCTTCCAGCGTCTTTATTTTAACTGTTATTTGACTTGGTGACGGACATCTTTTACACCCCCTTTGCCAGAATATTTGGCAATGAAACCGTGCCAAGATGTCTATGAGGCTAAAGTACGTCGTTTGTGTAGCTTTAGAAACAAAAAGGGGGCATTTGTCCGCAGCAAAATACAATAATCTAGCCATTAATAATCTCAGCAGAAATTTAAAAAATAAAACAACCAACATCACCCACACCAAGTTCACTTTAGTTTTAAATCGTGGTATTTTACATTCAATAGCAATTAAAACCCTTTGAGTAATAACAAAAAAAGTTTGTAGAAATTACAGATATATATATGTACAAAATATGGATTATTCAATAGCCCTCTAGTATTAAACACAACAGGCTGACACTATTTAGGTCGATAAAATAAAACAATTATAGAGGAATAATGACTATTCACCGTAATCTAAATCCAACTAAAAGTCATTATTCAAGCCCTTCACAAAGTAGGCCACCACAAGAAGAACAGGAGGACCTTTGGACGTAAATGCATATTCCTGGGCCACTGAAACCCATTCAAGCGCCTACAGAAGATCTCGCCTAATTCTTCAGGGAATTAGCAAACAAGCAATGGGAAGTCTGCCACAAAACGTAGACAAACCTCCCAGCACGCAGGCAGCAGCCACCCAAGACTCGGGGCATTCCAGGGTGCTCCCCTTTCAATAAAATCATTTTACACATTTCAATGACCATTACAACTTCAAAGAATCAATGTTTGATCATTGTCCATCATCTGCCAGTTGATTTGTATAAAGAGGGTCTTTTTGCATGAACTCCTCACAAAAGCCTGCCTTTCCTGTGGCGCAGATTGTTTTCCCCGATGATAGTTAAGCCTAGTAAATTACAGCTCCAATTGCTAAAACTACAGTCTGCTTCGGTCCAACATCTTTTGCCAACCTAAAAGCTAGGCCAGATTGAGTTTAATCATGAACAAGATCTACAGACGCAAACAGACTGTTAAAATTAAAAGAAAAGAAGGACGGGGGGGGGGGGGCTTCATGAGTACTTGGTAATTATTTCCGGTTGCCCTATCTACTTAACCTTAACAATTCCTCCTTGTCAGAGAGAGAAGGAAAACATGTTCTTTTCACCAAGAGGGAGTACTGGCAGACAGTTCATGACACAGAAAGTTGGACGATAGATAGACAGATAAACAGATAGACGGATAGATAATCAATCAGCAGTGAACGGCAGTCTCTACAGTTCCCTCTTGCAAAACACCTCTTAAAAGATTGGGGCATGGAAATCCTTCTCCTAGACACATGTAGGGGTTGGACGTTATTCCCTCGGGAACAGCAGGTCAGAGTATGGTGACATGTATGTATGTTACATAAACCACAACTGACACATGGGGGCCATGTATGGCAAACTCATGCAATAATCTCTCCAGATGTAGCCAACCTTAAATCACACATTATGCATGGGTGAGCACAAAAGGTGCCTCATGAATAAGGGAGGATGTGTCAAAACAGAAGCTCTGCCAATGCGCTGAAAATACTCTGCTCATTATCTTACATTGTTTGAAAAAGTACAAGTCTAGACTTCTTCAATTCTTGCATACATTACACCAAAACCTAGGAGGGCTACCGGCACAACAGACGCACCCACAATGCCTCAACCCACAAAGAGAATGATTGTGGCTGGAATGTGGTGTGTTCCCAGGAAGACTAGAGTGGGCCATCACAAAAGGAAATCCACACGGCGGGCACTTTTTCTTCTGACACGTACAGGAAGCAAAATGAAAACTATGAAGTTTGACACTATTCACAGGGCCTTCACAGGGCCCTACAATACCTGGCTGCGCAGACAGAATGCCGGGCTTAAAAGAGGGGGGAAAAAGACTGGCAAAGTCCCCGTCACGTAAAAGCGTGTCGATATTTTTGACACCTCCAGGCTCCTCGCCGAATAAAGAGCATGGGGCTTGTCGCTGTGGGGCCGCTGGGCCCTTCAGAATGCCTTAATGCTGGTACCCCTAATGCTCCAACAGAGATCTGGGATAGGAGAAGATTTCCATGTAAACAAGGGGGGGGGGGATACAAAAAAAAAATTTGCCCCACTTATTGAGCATATCAATAAAGTGCATTTACAGTGTATTAAAACGAAAAACAAACGCCTTCCTCTGAAGCACTACAAGGTGTACAATAGCTGCATGCAAAGGTTGGCCAAGATAATAAAAATCATGAACTTTCTGATGAATCATGGAATTTTTTGATTTCTGGTGACCACTTTTCTTAATTTTGTGCAGGTCTAGATACACTACGAGTAGAACGAATCGTGGCAGGTTAGATTGATTTGCAGGTGAGTATCTCCTACAGTTTATACAGCTGTTGTTTGGACTATAGACGCCAATATTCTCTCAAATGGAACGCATATTATTGTGTCATATGTGTCTATCCTAACGCATTACACAACAAATATTATTTAATATTCATTACATTTGGATCCGAACTTCAGATACTATTGAAAATAATATCTGCAGGTCTGAGCCAAATGGAATGAAGAATATTTGTGTTGTGTAATGAATTAGGATAACGACACACCCTATAAAGATTAACTATAATATTAAATGCAGCTTTAAAAATGTATTTGAGAACATAGAAGCCATTGACTTGCATTTCGCTTTTCTAACCACTGCCAGTGTAAATATCATAAGGTATTGGGTTTTGACGGGAGATGAGACCATATGATGTCTGACAAAATACCTACACTGTTTGAAAAGTGTGGAGCAGGATCTGGTCTTTCAAATGCATTACTGTTAACTCACTTATTGAAGTAAATTGCCCTGTCATTTCACTTAATCACTATATACTCCCTTTGTGCCTACTCAGATGAACGGGATCATCTTCAAGCTAAAATAAACCCTCAAAGAGAACACATGCTTTTGCAATGAATCTGGACAGCTCAATCAATATTTGTGAACATAACCAACAAGCTCTCCAAGCTACAAAGCAGAGGGGTGGAATAAAAAAACCTAATTCGATATAGTGGAGCGATATTAACTTGAATTGCTAAACATAAGCTGCTTTCACACATGTACTCCGGATGTCGGGACACCCGGAACCTGATTATCCGGACATTGTCCGGAGTCGCCCTTTCACACATGTAACAAAAAAACGGAGATCCTCCGTGTCGTACACGGTTACATCACCTGGAAACAATCGGTTTGGTTTAGACGAGGGGCGGAGCCCAGGTAGAGCGTGCAGGAGGCAGGAGCAATGACGCTGCATAGTTTTAGCACACCCCAGATGGTGGATGAGGCTACAGACTTATCAGTAATTGGGCTTTTTTTTGCATTGATACTCAGTGTTTGTGGACGTACCAGATATATAAATGAGAGAGTGGAAAGGAATAATAAAGAAAGCAGAAAGGAGTACACAGCAGCTACGCTCAGTGCACAAAGATCCGCACCAAGGTAAATAACTGGTGCATAATTGAGACGTCATCAACACGCAACACGCACACTCACTCTCTGTGAATTATCCAAACAATTACGTGCTCTGTTCACACATGGGCTAAATCGGATATTACCCAGACTTTGTACTAGGGTGCTGGCTGGGTAAAGTCCAGGTCAATTGATAGGGAAATTTGCATTCACACATACAGCTTATTCGGGTTATGTCCAGATACTTTCAGGTTTACAGTGCATGTGTGAAAGCAGCATAACACAGGCTTAAAGACTATGGAATTGTAGTATACACCGATCAGCCACAACATTAAAACCACCACTAACAACCACTAATATTATATAGCTCCCCCTCTCACGTCAGCAAAACAGCGTTGACCCGGAATGGACTCTTCAAGACCTCCTGTGGTATCTGGCACCAAAATGTTAGCAGCAGATCTTTTAAGTCCTGGAAGTTGTGAGGTGGGGCCCCGATGGATCGGGCTTGTTGTTCCAGCACATCCAACAGATGCTTGATCGGATTGGTCCCTAACCCCCCACCCCGATTCATCAGCCCTTGCCACCTTCTTCCATTGCTCCATGGTCCAGTTCTGACGCTCACACACCCATTGTAGACGCTTTCAGCGGTGGACAGGTCTCGTCATGGGCACCCTGACTGGTCTGCGGCTACACAGCCCCATACGCAACAAGCTGCAATGCACTGTGTGTTCTGACACCTTTCTATCATAGCAGCATTAACTTTTTCACCAATTTGTGCTACAGTAGCTCTTCTGTTGGATTGGACCAGACGGGCCAGACTTTGCTCCCCACTTGCATCAATGAGCCCATGGGTGTCCATGACCTTGTAGCCGGTTCATCAGTTGTCCTTGCTTGGACCACTTTTGGTAGGTACTAACCACTGCATACTGGGAACACCCCACAAGACCTGCCGTTTTGGAGATGCTCTGACCCAGTCGTATAGCCATCACATATTTGGCCCTTGTCGTAGTTTCTCAGATCCTTTCACTTGCCCATTTTTCCTGCTTACAACACATCAACTTCAAGAACTGGCTGTTCCCTTGCTGCCCCATATATCCCACACCCTGACAGGTGCCACTGGAACAAAATGAGCAATTTTATTCACTTCACCTGTCAGTGGTTTTAATGTTGTGGCTGATTGGTGTATTTCAGGAGTTGTTTTTTTTATTTCCCATTAATTGACAGGAAGGGAGGACCTTTTGTCTATTGATTTGTTATTTAATAGGTATCATTGTTTTGATGGGAATTTCTACATTTTGGGGTCTTTTTTAATGTATGTATTAGGGATGCATTGTGAAATTCGGGGGCGATAGCAATGTTTAAAATAACAATTTGGCCATGGTTGGTATTTATTCCCCCTTTTGTGCCAGGGAAACAAAGAAATCTTCATTATAGAAAATATAACTGAACTGAAGTGTTTTAGCCCTTCATCACACTATCTTTGAATGAGCACAAATTCAGTCATACAAATTTATGAAACAACCTTTAATATAATCTTTCACATGACAAAGATTCTTCTTGTGAAAAATAATTGTTTCAAAACCCTTTTTAGCCTGCTATACAACGCATCACTATCAGTACATACTGTATAGCCCAACAAAAAATATTTGTGGGAAACATAATATAAATGTAAAAGTGATTAGAAAAGCAATAAAGTTAAAATAATCAAAGTTAAAATATTTAAACTTTTTTTCATCCTCCGCAATGGAATTACCTTGACTGTAAGGACCTTACAGTCATGGCGAAAGCTACTACGCATTTTTTCTGCGACTGACTGAGTTTTGCACTGCAGTGACGGACATTTTCTCAGGAATATAGCAGCATTTTATAGCTTAAATGGCTTAAATAATAACCATGGATTGATATAAAAGTAGTTTTTCCGATATATTAATTGCATGGAGCTGTTTGCTGCTATAGCAAGGAAGCAGATGGAGGATTTGGACATGGGCTAGCGTGGCAAGGTTGATCTGGTGATAAAGTTGCAGCTCCAGAATTTTTATTATTTCACACACACACACACACACACACACACACACACACACACACACACACACACACACACACACACACACACACACACACACACACACGGCAGTCTTTGTACATCACCATAGCAACATATCACTATGCTTGTTTCATTTTGCCGTCCTACTTCCCCCGTCCTGTTCCCCTCCATGTGAACGTGGCATCAGACCGCAAATAACCAACACAACACAATTTAGCCAGTGCAAAATTGATGTGACACAACAGATAAACATCGGCCACTGCCATCGGTGAATGTCATCTGATTTGCCAATAAATTGGTGACTTGCTAATATGTAAACGGAAGGAAAGGAAACTTGGAGACTTATCAAACATTTCTGATCAAGGCATCACTAAAACGTCATGGAATCTCACAGTCTTAATAAATGAAAAAATAAACTAAAGGAGTGCATATTTGTGATGACATGCTTTCAACAGGAGTACACCCAGGATTGGGTTGGGTAAGGGTGGACACTTTGACAGATGTGCTAAGAGCGCGGTCAGCCTTCCGTTTCTACTCCGAGACAAGGGGAAAACCCAAACGCCAAAACTGCAGCTTGGTAGCCTGGTAGGGGTCGCAAGGTCAACCTCGCTGATTCATGTTGAGTCAGCGTGTGGCGAAAGCCCAAACACATCACCCTTAACCCCCTCCAGTGTCCAGCCCCACACCCAGACCAAGGGCCTCACTCATCACTCTCCACAAGTTCCCACCTTGAGACATCTTTGAAGTGCAAAGAGCGGGCCAATTACCAATTGGGTGTAGTGGTCGTCTCTAATAGAAACAAATATTGTGTTGCTTGCTGCAAAAAAAAAAAAAAAAAGGACCTGTAGCACCTGGTGCCACGGGTCATCTTGAATTTCACATTGCACATACCGATGAGGATCGGAATCTAATATTGGGTGGGTGCTGGGAAGTATGTCAGTGGAAAGTATGATGAATTTGCTGGACATGGTGACACTCTTTTTTGTCTGCTGTGGTTGTGACTGAGTTAAAGCATTTGCCTTCCTAAAATGATATTAGGAATCCAAGGAGGAAAACATTGCCTATAGTGAGAGCTATAATGACAGCGTCTCCATTCTCTTACTACAAGGACTTATTGAAGTTTTGTTGAAGAATTTGAAACAATCAAAACACCATATGGTGTAAGGCTTTATCAATAATCTGCAGGAAGTAACTAGCTTTCTCATGACGGAGAAATGGATCTAAAAGTATAATTATTGTGCGATTACATTTTTGAATTGATTAAAAATGTGAAGAATAACAGACTTATATAGTGATTGATACAATTTAGGCAAATGGTGCTAGCATAGAAGCTTTTTTTGTTTTTTAACGTAGCTCTTGCAAACTTCACTAATTGATCAGCTGGACGCTTCCTAAAATTGCCAAATGCTGACAGAACTGAAAAGCCCATGAGAGGCTTATTATGGGCGGCGTTAATGAATGAAACACTATTTAGTGGATGACACATAATAAAGCCTCTTGTCTGGCACTCTTCAAAAGAGCCACATCCTCTGACCCGCTACTCCAAACTTGAGCTGAGAGGTTTTTTGCATAAGTGCACCGTACGAGAGGGCAACCAGACACAAAATAGACACTTAAGTTGCCTGTGTGCAAAAGAAGGGAGCGAGGGTGGGAGAAATGGATGAGAGAGGGGGGGGGGGGGGGGGTTGAATGTGGTCTGCCCCACTGTAGGTCACTTTGTGTCTGTGGCTAGACAGGCTTAGAGAATTTACACCCATGTACTGTAGACTTAAACTGCTTGTGCTAAAAATAACCCAGAGTCTGCATTGCTTTTTTTTTTTGCATTTCTAAATACTAATTGTCCTACCCAGCCAGGTGTACGCCTGCTCAGTGTTTCTGGATGTGATCGCATCTACCATTGTGGTTAGTTGCAAAAGCTACTTGTTCTGATGAATGCTTCATTTGCTTTATTTTTATTTTATTTTTTTAAGTTTGGTCGTGAATTTCAACTGATAATCAAAACCATGTAGTCCTAGATGTTGAATGGATTTTGGATCCATTGAAATTAATCTGTTGTCCAGCTTTCCCTGAGCAAGCACATAATTAATGAAATATGTACAGATATTTCTGTTGGACAAAACTAGTCGCTTTCTGAATGTGCACAATGTCTATCTTTGAATGTGTTTTTTTGGTCTTCACCCAAAAAAAAAAAAAAAAAAAAATCTGCCTTTTGACTTTCTTTCCTCGTGTGATCATCAGACCCTCAATGTTTTGACCAGATGGTATCTTCAATGTAAAAAAAACGTGACAAACCAAATGACAGATTAGCTAATTTAACATGCCAATCATCAAATAGACCTACTGTGCTTTTCCCCAAAGTTCTTCCATTCCCCAAACTCTCATAACTAACCCCTTCTGTCTCGTAAAACCCTAGTGCCTTTAGACAACTCTATAACAAGGCTTCACGAGCGCTTTAAGATCATGGTGTTGTCTTTATGTGGACAGCGGGGAGGGTGCTTGGCCCGGGAGAGAAGCAGGAATAGCCTCTAAGACAGTTGGGCATATGTAAAAGATACAGTATTATTACAACATTAGAGCCTCTTGATCGTCTGTGTTTACTTTGTGCTGTTCGGCGCACAGAACAGAACTCAACTGACTGTTAAGGAAACCAGGCTCATGGTTGTTTTTTGGACAAAGCCAAAGAGTAAAGTAAGCACTGCTCTCCCCTGTCCATCCGGACAGGCTTGTCTCTGACCTGGGAGGCAGCAGACATTCCGTGTTAAGCTGTGTATCAGTGGCCAGCCAGCCGGACCCTGGGAGCTGCCCAGCGTGCTTAATCAAACAGTAATTACTAACAAAAGAGGGTCGGCATGTGCACTCTAGGTGACAGCTCTGGGACCCGAGGCACGCAGGTCTTTCTTTGCCACAGTTTACAACATTCAGATGTCGCATTTGAAATTTTGCTCACAAAAATGTAAGGATTTACAGGAGGAGAAACTGTCATTTTGCCACAAGGCTGTTTAATGGAACAATAAGTAACAGATGAAGACAGTTTAGGATGTGTAAGTGACAACAGATTTTCAAAGGATTAGTTCAGTTTAAACTTGGATTCTGCCTTTATACCAAACATTCATTTCTCGTAAGTTTATTTTCATGGAAATGGCCAAGATAAAAACATATGAGCACCGTCATTGAGAAGTGCATTTTATTCGCTTGAAAAACTATATATATATATATATATATATATATATATATATATATATATATATATAGGCCACCATGTCACCACCACTATATCAAGGGTTATTTGAAATGTAAGGATTTGAATGCTCAATCAGGTTCAAACTATAGTACCAAGTGTATTATAGTAGATATTCAAAAGTAATTCACTGCGCAGCAAGCAAGGGTTTTTTTTTTTTCCTCTGGCTGTACGTGAATGCTAGCGCACAAACCCAACATAACCTCCCGTTCAAGATCTTATTGGATCTGTTCACCACGGAAAGCAATTCACACCTATTGATAACCTGATAAATAAACATGTGCTGCATGCCTAAAAGCGAGAGGGCTGTCGCTCGCTCTGTTCCATGTGAGACGGAGACCACTGTACTGTAAACAACTGAGGGCCTCTCTCTCTCCCTCATTTTCTCTCTCCCTCTCTGGTCTGTCTGGGCGAGCATTAGAGTACTTCCCGCCGTCGCCAGCGAGCCACAAAGGAAGCTCTGTGGCCAACAATTCTGAAGTGGCTGCTGTCTTTTTCGTGAGAGTCTCAGGGTGTCTCACAATCTTTTTTTTTATGCAAGCTCCCTTTCTTTCTCTCTCTGCACCCCCACCACCCCCCACCCCATTTTTTTTAAGAGAGGCCCTATTTTTCTCCTCTGCTGTTCCTCTCAGTGGCCCCTACTGTGAGGAGAGACAGACACTCAGCCCAGCCAAAGGTTTGTCTGGCAGTATGGTCAGCTTTGGTCTGGGACAAAAGCACACTGACACTGCCCACACACAGTAACCCCCCATCCTCCACCTCCTACCCACAACAAGTCCACAACAGACTCCCACATTCCCCTCCACCTCTCCCTTTGCTCGTACATCCTATCTTTTTCCTTCTCAATGACAGACTTTGACTACAAAATCTCTCTCGTTGCTGTACAGCTTACTTAGTTGATATGGTGAAAATCAACAGACGTTTCTAACCTTGGCCACTTCAAATGCCGGCTTATCATTGTTTAGGCTGGCGTAGGGGAGTCAGGCTTAATGGCATGAGTGGGGGGCAAATACACCATCGAGCTTAGCTTTTAAGTTAAATACAGCTGTGGAATAACAGTTAAAGAAAATCTAATCTTAAACAATACCAACTGAATTGTAAACTAAAATATGCTTATCAGGTCGAGCCACTTCTCACAAGCTGGCTTTCATTCATTATTCATTATCTTCAAACCGACACAGCTGTGTGGCAGTGTCGCATAAAATAATATGTAATACGCATCAACTGCTTGACATATAGCGTCAAACTTCTAAGCAGTTACACGAATATATCATCTGTGTGTGTTTGTAAATTTAATGTAAATGGCCTGTGATAAAGGGGTAACTTTATATAACGCCATTTGCTTTATTTTTTAATGATCTATGGGTATATTTTTATTTACATATTAATATATATTTTATAAACATTTTATATATTTATTTAAATCAAAGGGTCCACATACAAACATGGTCCAAAAAAAGTATTTCCTTGTTTTACATAACACTGACACATGATGTCATGACCTATAGGGGAAGGTCACAATCTGAAGATTTGTTTTTTTTTTCTTTTCTAATAAATGTATATTTTAAATAATTTATTTCCAATTTTTTTTTCTGTTTTTGCCGCAAAAAGCAAATGTGATTACAGTGGTACATGTATTCATTTTGAAGAGAACAATGAGAAGTGGTGGTGGATGGGAAATAAACTACTATTTGAAGGAAGTATCAGGATTTACTTTGTGGCTTTTCTGGTCTGTATGCCATGAAGTGCTGTATCATATTTAGTGGGGAAATCCAACATTCAAGCAACTGGAACATTTGAAATCATACCATAGAAATTACCATTTCAATTTTATTGGGACTGAGACTACCTGATTTAATAATTATGGTTCATTATTTGCTTGTTTGTTATATTGATGCACTAAACTAAATTGTGATCAATTCTTTGGACATGTTTACATAAACTCAAAGAGTTGTTCCATTTCAATAATTAATAATAAAATATTACCTGTCAAGTGTTGATTTTTATTTCCTTTGATTGAGCCTCACTCTCTATATATTTTCTGTTTTAAGAATGACTATTTGATTTAACATCAAACATTGACTAGTGGCATATGATTACAAAAAGCCTCATGTTTGGTGCAAGCACCTCTTAATAGAGGAAACCAAATCAAGAGCACAAAATCAACAACACAAACACACATGTGCGCAAGCATACTCAAACACACACACATAAGCACAGACACTCACACATACATACACAAAGGGTCTGAAGCAAGCATAGCCTAATTGGATTAAAGTACAGCCGACAGAAAACAAGCCATGTGCCCTGTTAAAAAGGGAGGGATGCTCACCAATTTCTCATCCACTGTGATAAGTTGTGATTGTTGCCCCGGTTTCTCTGCCAGCCTCCATGTTGATGTGCTTGTAGACCTAACGAAATTAGAGTTGGGTGGTCATTACTTGCAAATCAAAGAATATCAAAAGCAGGGGCATCTCAGTCACAAAAAAAGGTAGACAAATTACATTTGACTATAACTGACTATGATTGTCTTTAAAGACTTGGCAGGGACAACAAAGGGAAAGAATAGGAAGAAACAGGGAAGCAATTCTTTCCCCTGCCCGAATCCTAGAGAGTTTAGTGAATTCCTGGGAGTCTCTTATAATTACAGGAAGTGCTCCGCATTGCCTCATCGGCTAACTCTGGGGTGAATATGGACTATGTGGTTCTTTGTGAATACTAAATAGCTGCCTGTAATAGTACAGCTATGCACTCTAGTCAGGAAGAGGAAAGTCTGTCTCAAAATGACTTCATTGGCAGTGTTTCCAGAATTTTTTGAAATTTAAAATTCTTTGAGGAAAAATGTGGAATGTAAAGTATTTTAGTGACGTGGCCTTCTCGAGTGTGACACTGTGCAACTCCCAGACCTTTCCTGGCTTCAAATGGATAAACAAAAACATTTAACTAATAGGATATGTTGAATAAGCAGGGCATAAAATGATGTGGGGCCATCTTAAATTACATAAAAAACAACTAAAACTAAACTAAAAATAAATACTGTGAAACATCCGAGGAAATATTCAATCATACTTTGCTCCGCTATGTATCAGGTTGGGCCAAATCTTAAAAATCTAAATATATTAAGGTATATGAATGTCATTCTGCTATTTGTACTGGTTTGGATGTCCCTGCTATAAATATTTGAGTTAACCATCTCATAACCCCTTATCTTCACACGTAAACATATCAATGGAATGCTAATTTCTATTAACCCAATTTGTCTTTGTTATTCAGGTGTTAAATATTATCAATGCAGTTCAACATTGAAATTATTGATATTGTTGGAAATCTTCAATCATCAACATGAATCCACATTTCGTTTCATAGGCTTAACAAATAGTTCCATTTGGGAAAGCGTGGATTTGCTCTATAGAGCACTTTGGTAGATTTACAACTCCTATGAGATTTTGACATATTAATAGGCATAATATGAATGTAATGATTTCACTGACGAGACCATGAATCAAGGGTCTACAACACTTTTTTTTTTTTGTCCCCTCGGTGTGGGATTGAGCTCCGCCATTATTTATGAGTGTAGGCCTGTTTTTATTTGCACTTTAACCTGCTATCTATGTGATTTTATTCATTGATCTGTTTGTTGGTTTTCATGTCTATGCTTTTCGTGTCTTATGTAAAGCACTTTGAATAGTCTTTGTGTATGAAATGTGCCATATAAATAAACTTGCCTTGCCTTACTAGAACTATGGATATTATCTACTTCCATATTGAAATTGTATGAGATATGAAAGAAAATACTTTATTACAACATACATTATTGCAACCAAAGTTCATTATGTGTTTAATAAAAGGGGAATCTATGGGCAACAAGTGTTTCAAGACAAGGATTTCATCCATAAACACAACATATATACAATTATGATAGCAATATGAATTTGATGTGTATTTTAGATGCCTCATGAAAAAAAAACTTCAGCCAGAGGTTCTGTATTTTAATCAAAACTCTTGCTTCATCTCTAGATCTCGGTGTTACAGTATAGAATAGAGGGCACGTTTAACGGCCAAACGTTAATTGCGACCTTGATGTCAAGAAGATGCAAAGCAGCTTAACCAAGCGACGGTTGAAACAAAATAAAACAATATTGTACATTAATAACCGAGTAACCTTTCGCAGCCTCGCCGATGTTTAGACTGCGTGTTGTGTGTTGTGTAGCTGACAAATAGAATGGTTGTGGCCGGTTGTCGTACCGCTGAAAGCACGATATATACTGAGGTAGCTAAAGGTAGAGAATTATTTTCATATATCCATAGGTTTGATAGTTGTATCAGTCTTTTCGCTGAAAAACTATGATCACCTCTAGCCCCGGCTAGCTAGCGCTCGGTTAGCATCGGTTCGCTCCTGACCTGCTTGCTGGGGCCCGTGTTGTCCACGGTGGCACGAGGGAGAACGTTTAAAAACACTCACAGACACAATTAGAAACACGCCGACGCTTTATCGACATATGTTAATTACCTGGCGGGGTTCAGAAAGACTTTGGCCGCGGCGCCGATCATCGAATTACGTCCCAAACACAAAAGTGACATTGAGGCCGCCATGTTTACTGACAGAGCTCCGGTACGGGGGCTGGGAAGGGACAAAAGCGAGTCGTGCGAGGCGAACAAAAAAAACCGCGCTTGATAAACGACGGAGCTTGAGCGTCGCGCTACAGACGAGACGCTTCGCGATCCGGTTCGCGTCGTTACGGGAATCAACGCTCGAGCAGGGCCAATGCACAACGCCCGCCCGGACGCGCGGATGATGAATTGTCAAAGCATCACACGCCAACAAACACTTTACGGGGGAAACGCATTGAAATACACGGCGCCCCTTCTGTTCGCAAATGACGCGCGACGCGCAGGTCGTGTCGCGTCATTTTCCCGGACGTCGAATTATGTTGAATCGTCTCGTTGCGTCTATTCATATGTTGTGCGGAGCCGAAAAAACTTTTCTCTTTTTCTTTTCTTCCCCTCAAAGTTTTTTTTGTTTGGTTTTTTTTTTTGCCATAGGTTCTAGCGTTCAAGTCCTGGGCATTTGTATTGAATTGTCATCCCCATCGGGTATCATTTTGTTAGAACGGCGGTTATCCATTAAATTAATTCAATATTGCACTTCGTTTGAACAGTATGTGCAAGTTGGCGTTTCATAACTGTGTGCGTGAACAAAAAAATTCACAAAGCATTTTTTGTTTTATCCCCAATTATATCTACCAAGGAACACATTTAAATGTGTTTTTGAGCTCGTATAATTTGACATTTTATATGCCCATCACACTATCAACAGACATACAGTTTACTGTGTATAATGTCTGTGTGGCTATAAAAAAATGCCTGAGCACTTTCATTTAATATGATTATTCTGTAATCATGGTTGACCCTTTAGTAACTAGTTACGAATGTCTTAGTTACTACATTTGGACCATACTAAGCATATTTGTGTATTTTCTTGCTACTTACTCAAGAAGCTGGCAGTGATCAGTGCAAATCAATAATTCAGTCAAGTTTAAGGAAAAGAAAAACTTTTATTGTTTCACTCTTCATATCTGTACAAATACCATCAAACTTTGTATGTACATGTGACATTTACATAAAAAATACAAAACTATATATTCATAACAGAAGTTTGTATTTCTATTGTGATGTTGGAAAATAAAAACGCATTCTGAAAAAAGTGAAAGAACCATAGTGATGTAGCTTGATATTGTGTTAAGTACTGCTGTACGTTAGTCTGTTTCTGCTCTGTGAGAGCATGACGGAGCACATTGGCAAGAAGACAGCACACAAATATTCATGGCACATGTTTTCCCAAATAGTCAAGCATCGCCCCAAACGCCTCTCTGTCCTTAAGTGGAAAACAACAATTAATACTAATGAACAGTGTCCAGCGTTGACACCTTCGTGACAAAACATATCTCGAGGACTCAAATTGAAGAGTGACAACAATCGAACGGCTCCCCATCGCTTCCGTTTCACAGCCACCACACTGCGCCCGCTCCCCATGCACCAGAACCAGTGAGAGAATCCCTTTGGTCAGTTATTATGTGTTGTAAACAAACCAGAAACACATCTGTACATAAAATGATTGATATATTCCCAATAAATAAACACACAGCCTAAACATGCATTTACGTATGTGTGACATAAACATCTGTGATAAAGATTTGACAGAAACAAGCAGATTTTTACAGCTCAGGGAATGCAATTTACAGCTTGCAGAAGACTTTTACTTACACAGTAACATGACAAATAAATAACACTGCTTCTCTTTGGACAAATATATTTCTTCATAAAAAAAAAAAAAAGAAAACGGACAATAACAAAAGAGGGGGAAAATGAGTGGTAACACAATATATCATGATAGATAGTAAGCCTGACAATGTAAATGTATAAATTATAAAACACAAAACACAGTATAAATAAACATCTAGCAGACTGAACTATATGTATACTTCCTTTTTTGTTTAAAAAATAAATAAGCATACACATAATGTACAGGATGGACATGGTTTCTTGCCCTAGGATTGTTACGTTAGTGATGGCGGCCTATCCATCCAGTAAAGATGATAAATGGACATATGCCATGTAGTCTGAGTCCTCATCTTCCCCATCCTCCTCCTGGTCTTCTGTAATGGCTATATGGGAGAATATACGGCAGCTGTTGGATGAACATGGACCACAACAGCGCAAAATAACAACAGCGCACGGAATTGAATTTTCTTTTGAAAAAAGCCGACAGAAAAGCCACTAGAACAGAGCCGCCTTATTCTTTGTGTGTGTGTGTGTGTGTGTGTGTGTGTGTGTGTGTATACGTGTGCACGTGTTTGTGTTGGCAAGGCGCAGCGGAGTGGGGGCGGGTCTGGGGGGGGGGTGCGTGACTTGGCAGTCTACGGTTCACTGTGGCATCCCCAATTATGCAACTACCATTTACATAATCTAGCAAGTCAGGTCAAAGGGACCAGAGGATGGTGGCGATGGGAAGGTAGGAATGATGGGGCTGGGGAGGGGGGTGTGTGTGTGTGGGGGGGGGGGTTCACTGGGTCTGATGGGTCCGACGGCTCAGGTCTCTTTTGAACAGCTTCCTGAAAGCAGACACACACACATAACACACAAAAGAGCTCTTGTGTTTTAAGACTTGTTTTTGTTGTTGTTATTATTATTATTATTATTATTATTATTATTATTATTATTATTATTATTAATAATAATAATAATAATAATAATAATAATATTATTAATATAATTGATAATAATAATATTTTGTTATTATTATTATTATTATTATTATTGTTAATTATTCTTAATATTATTATTTTTATTATTAATAATAATAATAATAATAATAATAATAATAATAATAATATGTTTTGTTATTATTATTATTATTATTATTATTACTACTACTACTGCTAATGCTACTTGGAGGGAGGACTCTGTGTTGCCACCTGACCTTAGCAAGTATTGAGGTATTTTCTTTTTTTTGTTTCTTTCGAAAGAGGATTATTTTTACATGAGACGTGAAAGAAGCGCACGAGCAGGAGAAAGTGTCAGTGTTAACATAGGCAGTCCCTCATGAATCCAAATGGGTGGTGTTTTTTTTGTTTGTTGTTTATCATACATAATCGGACAGACGACACATTCACTATGAAGCAGCCCAACACAATTCTAAGTCAGCTGGTAGACGTTACTTTTCTGATTATGAAATGAAGAGTATTCTTTCACAAGCTTCTTACGCTTATTTGGCATATTGCCAGTTTTTTTGTTTTTTGTTTTTTTTTGGTTTTTTTTGTCAATTCATGAGGTGATCATAAAGTTGGTCCCTTGGAAAAATAATTGTATACCTTAAGGCACATAACATTAAGGTAATCTGTCAGAAAGAAAAAGAAAACAACAATGACTTCATGATGAAAACCCAAATGATTTCATCAAACATTCGTTGACATTGGAATTTTGGAATGTTACTTCCTTGAGGCAATTGCTCAATTTGTTGGATTGTCCCCCAGCTTTCTAAGCATGGAATTGCTCACATTAGTCTATAAATAGGTAGTCTACGTGAAAAATATACTTCAAAATCCACCATGTCTTTAATGGCACCAATGTTACAATCACCTTATGCACAAATTTGTGGTTTCAAATGTTTTCTGTTCTTGCAGACATGTTGGCAGTGCAGTGTATGTCACAAGAGGCGGTGCATTTTGAATTGATTGATTACAGCCAAAAGAAAAAAAAGCAAACTAAAATAGAAAATAAACATTAAAAACACATTAAAAATTAAATTAAAAAAAAATGTGACCATGGATTTTCAAGCTGTAAAGATATGATCACTATCACAAAAAATGCACAAAAAAAAACCTATTGACAAACAACTGCATGAAATTGAAGACAACCTGCTCCGGCAGGTCACTAGCATGACCATAATCTCAACTACATTGTAAAACTCTGGATTGTTCCACTGCAAGTAAGTTAGTCTCTTTTATCATTTGTGTTAGTTTTATGAAGGTAGTTTTTCCTAGACTCCCAAAAAGGAGCCCACTGACTAGTTATTTATCTTTCTATCAGTTTTTTTTTTTGCAGAAAAAAATTTGAAAAAAAAAAACAAAAAAAAACCCAACAACAATAGCCAGCAACAAATATGATATCATGCAAGTTCTTCCATTCCCCAAGTCCTTTTTTCGCTTGCTTAAGCTGTGCTTGGTTGTGTGAGCCAGGTGGAGAGAGAGAAGGGGAGGGTGTCAAGGAGGAGGGAAGCAGCTGGGAGGTACTTGAAGGGGCGATTTTGTCAGGGAAACAACACAGAACATTGTCTTTTGCTTGGATGGGCTGTAGTTTGTTTTGTTTTCTTTCTTTAAATTTACTTACAGTTGCAAGATCCTGAGTGCTTGACTTCCAGAAGAGCCCCCAAAGAGCAAGCAGCTTGCTTCATGGCACATTCGCTGGGATATGTGGTGTTGTCGCTGGCGCACACCGCCTCGTCCGTCCGGCTCTCGGGACACGTCTCGTCACAGAGCGAGCAGCGGCCCCGGCTCATCCTGGCGTCCCACAGGCACTTCTTCCCGGCGCTGCACTGGATGTCCTCGCATGACTTGGCCTCTAAAAAGACAGGGCGGTCCAGGAAAATCTTCGGTTAGATTGATGTCCCTGTTGTTTAGAGGTTGTTGTTGTTGTTGTTGTTTGGGTGCAGTGTAATGGGAGGTAACAAACATTATGGGGTTTGCATTCCCAGTGGGGCTTATATGTGAATAACATCTGATTCATGCATTCGTTTTTCCTGTCCCCGGTCTGTGTCTGTTAGCGGGTAGTAACATCAGGAAACAATAAAACTGGCAGGGATTTCTCTAGCAAACATAAACAACCACAAAATGCATTATCTGGGACCCCACTTGGTGGGACACTGGAAAGAAAATACATGACACATAACGAATCTGGACATGATAAGCCAACTGTGTTCAAAGGGGTCTCTCCCCCGTGGGAGGAGGTCTCATGCTAAGGCTCCGGTTGCAGGACTTACTGACGCATTTTCCCTCGTACGCCACACCGATGGATCGGCCCAGCAGACAGGTCGCCCTCCTCAGGTGACAGGCGCTGGCGTAGACGATCCCGTCGTTTCCACACAGGTACTGCTCGGGTGACGTCACCTCCGGGCAAATCCGGTTACACGTCACGCAGTAGGCGTTGTTGGTTTGGTCCACGACGCATGTGGAGCTGCCCGGGCACAGGACATCACGGCAGGTTTCTGTCAAAAGATGAAATGAGGTCAAATAAGAGGAGACAAGCTTTTATTTGTTTTTATTAGTTTGGCGGGGAATGTGCTGCAATAAAACAGGGACAATGAACATAAATAAGTCAACAAGGCATTGTATGCATGTAAAGTAACATGAGAGCACAAACCAAAGTTGTAAGGCTCAGGCAGAAAAAGTGGTTAAAACATTAAAAACATTAAGAAATAGTCAAATATGACTTAAAAACCCTGCCCTGGTGCAGAGCAACAGCATCACAGAAAAGTCCCTCTGTGTACTCACTCTTGCATTTTCCCTGATACTGCACTTCCAGGTCGGGCTGGCCTTTGCATTTGGACTTCAGCAAGGCACACTCGTCCTTGTAGGTCTTTCCGTCCGAGCCGCAGACGGGTCCATTCCAGGTGATGTTGGAGCAGTCTGGAGCGCACACGCAGCGCGGCTTACTCCTGCGGTTCATCTTGCACCTCTTTCCAGGTCCGCAGTCCACGTTGTCGCAGGTTTCTATAATCAAAACATATATGCATACTACACGGTTACCGATGCACAAGGGTATCTATAAAATAAATAAAGTTATCAGAATACATTTACTGCAAAGACAATATCCTACACATAGTGGAATTCAATGCATAAGGGTGTTAATGAATGAAGGAATGAGAAAACCGAGTGCACCTCCACCTTTGCAAGGTATGCAGTTGGGGGCTCCGCCGTTGAATATCATCCAGCGGAACAGGGTGCTGTTGGGGACGTCCTCCTCGGTCCAGGACGTGCCCAGCCGCCCGCTCCGGCAGCACTCCTCCCTGCTCATGCCGGGCATGTAGAGCACCTGGCAGCGACCGTTTTTCCCCTGCTGCAGCCAGCAATTCCCAGCTGGAGACACAGAGAGGAGACGCTGTGAAAGGAGCCTCTGCTGGAGGTTCCACTGGTGCCTCTGCTGGAGGTTCCACTGGTGCCTCTAATGGAGGTTCCACTGGTGCCTCTAATGGAGGTTCCACTGGTGCCTCTAATGGAGGTTCCACTGGTGCCTCTAATGGAGGTTCCATTGGTGCCTCTAATGAAGGTTCCACTGGTGCCTCGACTTGAGGTTCCACTGGTGCCTCTAATGGAGGTTCCACTGGTTTCTCTACTTGAGGTTCCACTGGTGCCTCTAATGGAGGTTCCACTGGTGCCTCTACTGGGGTTCTACTGGTGCCTGTACTGGAGGTTCCACTGGTGCCTCTACTGGAGGCTCTGACCAAGAAGCACCCCCACCCACTGCAGTATTTTGTCTGATTTTGTGCAAGATTGCTTTAACACTTGCCAATCAGATTGACCAGTCCTACAAGGCAATGCAACTACAACACAAAAAAACAGAAATAATCTTTGGAAAGGTGGGGGTCCTTCTTTTCTATTCGCCTCCCTGCCTGGAATCTTTTTCTTTTCTTTTCTGTGTTTTGGATTTTTTTTAACTATAGCTCAATATAAATAACATTCATTACATATATATATATATATATATATATATACACATATATATTATTATTTTTTTTTTTCACTGGGTTATGACAAAGGCGTCGCAAACTGACTGGACTCCTAAAACCACGCAATCGCGTCGCCTGTCTGCGCGCAAATCAGCAGATTAAAGGCGTGAGAAACACAGACGCAGATGACAAAAGTCGCGATAAACTAAGATTACGACTAAAACATTTATAGATGAAAAGGATGCGGCCCCCCCCTGAACGAACGTTGATCAAATGTTGTTGTTTTTTTCATTTTAGCGCACGAAGTTATAACTGCGCGTAAGGATGGATGTGCAGTTCGAGTCCCCAGACATTCAAGGGGAACCTTCACCCACATAAAAGACCCGACAACAATCACTGGAACCCGAAAGAAGTGGCTCGAAGGAAGGCTCGCGGCATTTATTCGTCACACTTCTTTTTCGCCGGCTCTCACCGGCGCCGTTGGGTCTTCCACGGCAACGGCGCCGGTTGGACCCACGCGCCGCGGACCGGCGCTTTCGACGCGCACAGGTACGGGCGGAGAAACGGGGAGTCCCCGGGCGGCTCGGGGTCGGGACTTTCCGGACCTGCCACACGCGCTCGATCGGACCGCGCGGCACCTGTTTCACGGGCCGCCCCGCAACAAAAAAAAACAACAAAAAAAAACATACAACCCCCCCCCCCCCCCCCCCCCCAAAAAAAAAAAACGGGGAAGGGGAAAAAACGGCAACTAACTGGGAAAGTTTGAGCGCTCCGACGCCCCTCGAACGCACCACACGCACCAGACATCAGCGCTTGACAGACGGAGCAGACGGAGCAGTTGGAGCAAACTTTTTTTGCTTTTCTTTTTACATTTTGTTGTAGCACCCCTCCACCCTCCTCCGCCACCCCCCCCGGGGGGGGGGGTGGCGGAGGAGGGTGGAGGGGTGCTACAACAAAATGACAGACACGCAGATCTTTACCTTGAACTTTCTGGTCTCCCATGAGGTGACAGAGCCATATCGCCAGGAGGATGAAGCCCGGGTGGAGGCGGTGTCTCAGCATCCTAAACATCACGGAGAAGAGCGAGGCGGAGGAGAAGTGGGGACGCGCGGGCGCACCAGGGTGGGTGGGCGGGCAGGGGGGGAGGGGGGGGGGGGGAGAAGAAAAAAAAAAGTCGGCGTGCGTTCGGGTGGCAGGCGCGGGGATAAGTGTGCGCGTCTGAGAACGCAGCCTCGCTTTTTAAATCTATAAGGGGTCTCGGGCTTGTCTATCTTCTGGTGGGCGGTCTCCTGCTCCGTGGGGGTGGGGAGTTTTCTTCTTTTTTTTTTTTTTTTTTTTTTTTTTTTTCCTTGCCTTTTTTTGGGGGGTTTTTTTTGGGGGGGGGGGGGGTGTTGTGTTTGTTTTTTACCTTTCTTCCACCGAAGTTCCTTCGATCACAATCTCGGTGACGTTTGGTTGGAAGCGACTCCCCCCCCGCGACATTACTGAAGAATGCGATGAATGCCGGATGCGCTTAGAATTAAAGATGACATTGATGAATAAGAATTAATGATTAAAAGAAAAAAAGAAAAATGAAAATAAACTGAACGCGGCGCCGCGGAGCTGTCGGTGGTCCGAGCTGGGCTGCGAACGCAGACCCTCAAAGATTCATTTGGAACCGGCTTTTGCAAGATTTTTCTCGGGGTTTAATGGCGTTTACAGCCTAGTTTTGCCCACTTTTAGAGGCTGGAGGTCCACCCCATTAAGTTGAACGTGAGGGGGGGGGGGGGGGAGAGACGCAGCTTGGTTTTTACGCACGGCGTTTTTGGATAAAGGTGTTATTTTTTATTGTTACCCAAACTAACGCAATAGCCGAATAATAATGATACTAATAATAAAGATGATCATAACAAACAACAACAGCTATATCCAAAAAACGCTGTGCGTAAAACCCATCTGTGTATCTGGCACTTAGTTGTCAGATACACAACTTGGTTTTACGCACAGCGGTTTTTGGTGTTATGAGGTATTACTACGTCCGCCAAACAAACATAATACCCTAATAAGATAATTGCTTAATAATAGTAATAGTATAAGTAGTAATAATAATAATTTTATTTCTAAAAAATGTGTATTTTATAGGAATGCGTCCTTGCTGCCAATTAACATTTTTCCACCAATTGGGCACAAGAACCATCACATTTTCGCCGCCACTTGCGTGGCACTGCTGGCGCGCACAGGCAATAATAGTCTTGATAGTACGACCCTAATATTAGAACAGACAGTTGTTTGGGTTTGTGTCCCGGGTCACGCTTTCAAATATAGCCTGATCAAACCAGGGGGGTGTCGGTTCTCAGAGCAGTGTTAAGTTTCAGAGCATCACACCCCAAGTCCTGCTGAAGTCCGAGCGCGACCTCTTCAGAGGAATGATGTTACAGCTGAGCAGAAGGAATCAGGATGCTTTATTATTACTACTATTACTATTATTATAATGATTATTATTATTACTACTACTGTTATTGCTATTATTATTATTATTATTATTATTATTCTCCCAAAGAAAAATAATCTATAGGAACAAACAGTGGTGAAGAAAGTATTTAGACATTTTACTCAAGTAAAAGCACAAGTAACCCTGACACAAAATGACTTTTTCTACATAGGTGAAAGTATATAAGTACTTCCTGTTAGATGTACTCAAAGTATTGAAAGTAAAATAACTTGCCACCTGATATAACAGAGCCCATAATACGGCATGAAGTGTTTTTTTCTACAGATGAGTCCTCATGATGATCCCGATTACAATTTAGAATTCAACGGTATGAGAGCTGCCAAAGTCATTCATGACTTTATCTATAAGATATGGACCTAATGACGATCCTAACGCTATCCTCCTTGATGAGCAATCCTAATCAACATTTTTGTTTGTACATCAGCAATGTTTAGTCTGGCTTTGGCTTGCTTTTATATATATATACACACACACACACACACACACACACACACACCCTGATTTTTTTGCTTTAAGACTAAAGCAAAGTGCATGTGTTAGAAATGTAGCTGAGTAAAAAGTAGGCTTAGATAACTGCTAGGTCAAAGTCTCTGAAACTGAATATACTTAGGTACAAATACTTGAAAAATGTATTTAAGTACAAGTATTTGTACTTGGTTACTTTCCTCCACTGCAATATGGTGCAGTAAATCCCGTTATATTTTACAACTGGCCCACTATTTGTCATATTTTTGCTTGAGGAAAGTTGTGATGTAGACTTGGAGAGTTGATCCTTGCTTTTGTGGATTTCCGACTAGTGGAGCAACGTGATGTGAGTAATGTCCAAAATGATCTTTTAAAAAACACTTGTTTTAATCACAGCAATAGTCAACAACGGGTACAAGCTCTCAAAAACATTGACGTGTTTATTTACAGTTTAGAGATTCATTTCTTTATCACAGCATTAACAGTGTGTTGCTTTGGCTCACTCTCTTTACGTAAAAAAATGCTCGACTCTTTCCTTTAGGTAGGCCTCCCAAAAAAGACTTAGACAGTATCAAACCAATATCTGTCTGCTATTAATGTGTGAGGTATAAAAGCACCATCTTACCAAATAAGTGAACATCAAATTTCTACTGCTGACTTCTGCCGATTTAAAATGGCTATTTCTCCCTCATGTGGAAACCCTGATCTGTGGCCGATTTAAACCTCAAGACTTTTTACTCATGCAGTGGAATACTCACAGGAGTACTCATAATGTGATTAATATAACATAATACACTTCCAAGTGTTATTCCAAGACCCTCAATATTGGAGTTAAAATTTTACTTTCTAATTTAAATTGGGGTAAAATAACTATGATAACCAAGAGCAGACACTATCAGCGGTAGTGCCTTAAATCCTGGTTTCTGCATTTTCATGTTAATATGTTTGTATTCCCTAATAACTTAACTTTTTTTTAACTTCTGGGCTTAATTACTCAGTCCTTATACTTGCAAAGTATAATCTCCTCTGCACTTGTTGAAATCAATTTGTGGGATTTTTTGATGATCTTTGAATTATTGGCTATTTTTTATTTCCTATTCATATTCATGAATTCAAAGAGTTTTGCACTTTTATCATGAGGATTGCAGCCGTCATGGCGCATATGGAACAAGCCGTATTCCGCACAGATAATGCATTGCGCACACGCAAGGAATATATACAAAAGACAGTTCTCGGTTCCATTGTCCAACACAACAAAACAAACACAAAGTGGAAGTGATGGGAGTCAGTGCGATGCTGCACAGCAATACACAGAAATAAAAAGTCAACCTCATGCTGCAACACCGATGGGCATTTCTGCAGATACAAGACTATATGCAAATGGAGGGGAGTCTCATTTGAGCGATTCAACAGTTCATTTAGGTGCACAACAGGATCTCAAGGACATCCATGATCAAACATTCACAACCGCCCCCACAAGGAAGCCAAGAACCACAGAGAGACAAGTTCAAACCTTCGTCCAAACTCTTACACTTTAATCAAATCAGCACCTACATTCTTTTCAGTTAACACATACTGTAGAGAGGAAATGGATATTTCCCAACGTTGTTGAGAAACAGAGTAATTTCATCATTCATCAAACGGGGGAGATCTCTCCCAAGGAAGGAAGGTTAGACTGTGTGCTTCCAAACACGTGATGTACCGGAGACAAATCTTATGAAGGTGATTCCAACTTGCCAGATCCAATGAAATATATGTAGAACACTCCACAGGGTGCTGGAGCGGGGCCCTTAAAGAGACACTTGCTCAACTTCCGTCCAAAGAAATCAAGGCAAGGACTAACTCAACTAGTTTAAAAATACAGTAGTCACACATATGAACAATAAATAATTCAATTTAAAAGACATACATTACATTGTATTTACAATTAAAAAATTGGGAAGTGAGCCCGATTACAAAACCTAACAACAGACCAGTGTCTTTGACTGTTGACAGAATGGGGGTTCAGAGTTCAATTTAATTGGCCTCATAAGATTGAGGGGGGGAATGGTTAACCAGCTTGTTGACGAGGCCTATACTCTGCTGCTACCTGGTGGCGAAATCACAACAGTACAGCTACACTGCAAACAGTACAACTACTCTGTAAACATAACACAGTGGTTCTAGGCTACATAACCACTTATTTGGCAGCAAAGGAGTAACTGTAGTTGAGTTTGCACAATGATCTTTGGATTTCGCTCATTAAGTATTTTTTTTATAAAGGGATCGCAAACTATTGGCGATGCTGCATAGTTTTTACACGGGTGACCGAATACACTTCTGAATCACCTGAATTGGTCCCCGGGGATGAATAAAGTCTTCTATCTTCTTTTATCCTTTCGCCCTGTGAGTGACCTGTCTATCACGGAAGTGCGCATGTTAAAACAGTGAAAAAATAAAAAAATAAAATAAAGAGAAATATTTCAGTTTTAAAAAAAGTGCCTCAAACCTGAAATGCTAAGATACGGTCCCCCACAGATGACATTTTAAATAAGAGCAATAGATGTAATCTCAGCGTAATAGTAACCAGACCCAAAAAATGTGAAGCTAGAACTAACCTTTTTTTTTTCCCCCCTCTCCATGGTGGTTATATCCATACACCCCCCCCCCCCCCCCCCCCACACACACACACACACAAAAATATTACCGGAATTTTTGAGGAATTGGGAAAAAAAACTGCATTAGTTCAACTGCAGTGCATTACAGCCACTGAACTTTATACATTCCAGGACAACTAAGCCCTTAACTGTTTCTGCTCCAGAAACCAAGGTCTGCAGGGCGGCCATGGGGATCAGTTTCCAGTGATTGAGCCGTTTATCCAATCCCACATTGCAGAATCCTGTAGGAAGTTCCTTCCTGCTCCCTGACGTCGTCACTCATACACAGAATGGTCTTGCTCTCTTTTGGGCTCACAGGTCGTCCTCATCTGGTCCGTTCATCGCCATCTCTTCACCCGCGTCCCTCTGAAGCTGCTTGTATTTTCGTTTGAAAAAGCCAAACTGGAAAGTAAACAGATACTTTAAGATACGGGTATATATTTTTGATTGATAAAAAAAAAAAAAGGTAAAAAGATAAAAAGACTGGGAAATTTATTTTTGCAGTTTTAACAACAAGATAATGTGAGGTTTATTTATTTATTTATTTATTTATTTATTTATTTTTAACCTGTGCTGTCAGCACGGTAGGCATACAACACAGAGTATTTGTATGCTATTGCATCTAGGACAGAGTTAGTCTGCAAGTGGAGTTCTCTTTATTAATTCTAAAATCATCAAGAACTGCTGCAATAACTCTGTCCTGTGGACAACCTGTAGGATGACAGGAGCAGAGTTTTCTGTTATACGGTCTATAAACAACTGATCACTACTCCAAGGGGGGGAGAATCACCACGGGTGAGACAATTTAACACAGAACCAAACAACATTTACACGGAAAACATAAACATCGGACGACATGTATTGAAATACAAAGTTAATCAGGTCCAGGAAAACTGGAACAGCAATTGGGCATGTGGCCTCTTCCTGTCATAGTTTTGGCTAGATACCCCTCCTGCCCCGTAGACCCTGGTCTGGTGGACTGTTGTTCGGAGTAGGATTTCTGTGCGAGTGCATGTGTTCTAGTAACTTCTTCTAACATGAGTGTGTTTAAAATTTCGGGATGGGCGAGGAGCACGTCGGGGCAGGAGTGTTACACGCAAGATCGCAGCCACTGGCCACATCCCAACCCACATAGCTTGAACCCCACCCATCCCGCAAGCCCTAGGCCTATTGTGTGGTGTATGAACTGAGTGGGAGTTTGGCACTGGGAGAGGTAGGCAAAGCGCAACCAGACCAAGACAAGGGTGCAGCAGGCAGGGGAGCAGCCACATGGACCCGCCCCCAGACCCGCCCCCGCCACAGCACGCCCACCTCCCGTACCTGGAGGCACCCAACCTACAGCGACCAGCCACGGGCGCAGAGTGGTGCCACCATGTGGCTTCTCCATTTCGGGCAGTTCCGCGCCCCCATCAGACCCCTGGTCAGGTCCCGACCGCCTGAGCATGCGGAGCCCAAAACAGAGGGCAGCACACGTCCCACCCACCCACAGCCTGCCACCCCAGCGACGAGAGCCCATGCACCGAGAGAGCCAGAGGACAGGTACCCAGGCAGCCCGGTGCAACCACAGGAGTCCGCCCCCCCACCGAAGGAGGCCACATGGTTAGCCCCACGCCGAGCACCCCTGGCCGGGCTCAGGCCAGACGGAAAGCCTAACCAGCCCCGGCACGACGGGCCACCCCCACGGCACACAGAAGGACACGCAAGCCAGGCCACCCCGACCACGGCCGAACCCAGCGGCGCGCCGACCCGCCGACCACGGGGCCAAGACCCGAACCCGCACCCCCCACCCCCAACTCGAGCCCAAAACCCGCTCAAACCAACACACGAACGCCAGCCGCAGGCACTCCCCAGGAACAGCGCCCCACCCCCCAGGGACAGGCCAGCTCAACCCAGGAACAAGAGTGGGCGCCACCACCCAGCCCCCCTAACACCCCTGTGAGGGCCCCGGCCCCCCCCACCCCCCCAACGATCCAAGACTAAACTCCGGACGATCCCACAGCCGCCGGGCACCCACCCAACCGCAGAGCCCCGATGAGACCAGGAGGGACCCCCACATGCCCCAAAACACCACGACATTGCTCCGACTTAGGAAGACTCAAGTATTAATGGATGGAGTTATGTCAGTGATAAAAGTAGCCCATAATTCATTAAATGAATCAACCTTGTTTTTGGATATTGCCAATAGTTTTTCCATTGAGATGTATTCTATTAATAAATGTAACCATTGGAATGTGGTGAGATTATCTGTTTTTCCAATTGAGTAATGTTATTTTCCTGGCAACTGTTAAGCAAAATTTGTTGAGGGTTAAAAATGAGAGGTCACCGAGGAGACATACAGACGGGGAGACTGGAATGCTGTGACCCAGAAGGGTTGGTAGCTTCTTGGTGATGTTGGTCCAGGATGTTTGGATCGGTGGCCAGAGCTAGATGGCATAAAAGTAGCCATCTCTGGTATTAAGGGAACAGTGAGAGCAAACGTCTTTGTCCACAAAACCCATTTTGAACATTTCGTGTTGGGTGATATGAGCTCTGTGCAGAATCTTATATTGGATGAGTTGCCTTTTGGAGTTGCGGGTCATAGAAAAGGTCTTGTTGCAAATAAGCTTCCACAGGTTGATAGCAGTGGAAGCGGCAAGGTCTCTTTCCCATTCCATGGTTGGTAAAGATAAAGTGTCATCTGTTTTTAATAAAGGTTTGTATATTCTGGAAAAAGGGATTTTTTTTAAATGACCGATAAGTAAGATGTTCAATCAACGGAGGTGGTTGGAGGATGTTGTCCCTGAATTTGATTTTAACTTTTAGAGACTGCTGTAGTTGGAGGAATTGAAGGAAGCTGTGGCCACCGATATTTTACCTTTGGGTCAAGGTTGGGAAGGATAAAAGCAAATTGTTTCCAAAAATGTGTTCCAGATGAGTAATTCCTTGTCGTTTACAAGACCAGAACATAAGTGGTCTGTTTTTAAACCAGAAAATCCGGCTTGTGCCAGATTGTGGCGAATTTGTTTGGAGATAGAGTGTGACCACTGAATTTGAGGAACATCCACCAGACTGACAGAGTCGTTGCGTTGAATGGGTTTTTAAAGCAATTATGTTTCCTTTTTGATTCAGTAAGGAATGGGAGATCAGATATCCATAACTCCTGACGTTCTGTTTGTTCAATGTCTCGCCATCCATGGCCCAGTTGTCGCACTGGTTGTAACCATTTAATTATAAATTGAAGATGGTTCGCGTAATAGTAGTATCTGGAGTTTGAGGCTGCTAGGCCTCCACAGTCTTTGTTTCTCTGGAGTGTAGCTAGTTTAATTCTCGGTTTCTTGTATTTCCAATAAAATGTATTGATTATTGAGTCTAGAGTATTAAACCAATGTGCTGTTGGTTGGCCGGGGTAATTAAAAATATATTGTTTATTTTTGGTAGTATATTCATTTTCACTGCTGCTATCCTACCAATTAGTGAGAAGGGTAGGTTGTTCCATTGAATGAGGTCTTCTTCAATGGATTTGAGCAAATCGGACAGATTGGTGGAGATATCAATACCAAGGTATCTAATGTTGCCCGTTGTGATGGTTGAGGGAAGTTTCTGGGTTACGGCATCCCAGTCCTCCCCACTGAGTGGTTAGACCGTGGTTTTAGCCCAGTTTCTTGAATAGTCTGAGATAGCTGAGAATTTATATATAAGATTGAACACTTTCGGTAGGGATTATATTTGGTTCCGTAAATAGAACAAAATATCGTCTGCATACAAACTGCTTTTGTGAACAGAGTTTCCTGTTTGTATGCCGACGATATTACTGTTTTGACGGATGGCCGCCGTGAGGGGTTCAATAAAGATGGCGAATAGTAAAGGGGAGAGCGGACATCCTTGTCTTGTGCCGCATTGGAGAAACACTGAAGTGTAACCACTGGTGATGGCAGAAGCAGATGGTGAGTTGTACGGGATACTGATCCATTGAATGAGTGACTCTCCAAAAGCCTAATTTGTTGAGTGTTGAAAAGAGATATGTCCAATTAACTCTGTCAAATGCTTTTTCACCATCTAAAGAGGCAATAACAGTATTTGAGTTGTTTCTTTGAGATATGCTGATCAGACTGAATAAACGGCACATATTGCTGGATGAGTGTCTGCCCTTGACAAAGCCTGTTTGTTTTGGGTGAATTATGAATGGAATTACTTTTTCAATTCTGTTGGTTAGAGTTTTACCAATAATCTTTAAATCGCAATTGATTAGGGTTATGGGTCTATGACTGGAGGTGAGGGTTGTGTCCTTATTGGGTTTGAGCAAAACCAAAATAAGAGCAGTATTCATGTGCAGAGGCCTGGTGGAGGTGGACTTCATCTCTGTAACTATTCCCATAAATAATGGGGATATAAGTGGCCAGAAGTGTTTATAGAATTCCACTGGGTGGCTATCTGATCCAGGTGATTTATTGTTGGGCATAGAAAGGAGAGCTTTCCTGAGTTCTTCTAGAGTAAGTGGTTGATCTAATGTGGTAGCCTGCTCTGTGGAAAGTTTAGGGAGGTCGATATCATTGAGGAATGACTTAATGTTTGGTATTAATTGATTCATTATCTGAGTGATATAGCTTATTATAAAAGTCTCTGAATATGTTATTGATGTCTTGCTGGCTATATGGTATCCAACCCTGTCGATCTGTGATGGCTGTAATAAGTGTTTTTTCTTTATCGCGTTTCAATTGATTGGCAAGAAATGTATTACATTTTTCATTGAATTCAAAATAATTCGGTCTTGTTTGTTGCATGAGGAATTGTGTCTTTTGATGGGTGACATTATCAAGTTGAGATGTAATTGTCCGGATGTCATTACGAATTTACTCAGTGGGTGAGTGGGCTTGTTGGGAGTGCAAGTCTTTTAATTGTTGTTAGAGTTTATTTTGGCATTCTTGTCCTTTCTTTTTGTTGTGAGTGGAGAATGAAATAACACTACCTCTTAGAATTGCCTTAGCTGTTACCCAGAGTAAGGTGATAATGATGTGACTTTATATATGTGAAGAAATGCATGGGATTCAAAACAGAATGCAGTCATAATCTATGTATCCATTATCATCAATTCAACCGTATTTCCACATGAAACAAAACTCAGTATGAATCATGATTTTATATATATATATATATATATATATATATATAGTAGCTTCCAATTAGATTAATATTTGCTTTGTCCCTCAATCATCAAAATGAGTCCCAGACCAAGCCTGAGGAAAATGGGAAAGCTTTCTGGGGCCCAGCCTCTTCCTGGGGCCCATCTAGCCGAAAAAAACCTGTGATCATCCTAACTCTACGCCGACCAAAATGTATTTGAAACAAAAGTAGTGCCACGAAAGGAAACAATTGCCTATACTACACACTCGTTGCTCGCAGGTTTTTTCGGAGGTGGTGGGGTCGCACACGCGCACGCACACACACACACACACACACACACACACACACACACACACACACACACACACACACACACAGAAGTACTTAGTATGTCTGACAGTGCACATTACATGTACATGCATTGTACTGTGGCAATATGTCATGAAAACGCTGCTCATAAAATTGATAAAGGGGACCTCAAGACTGCATACAGTTCAAAGTCGATAATAATTTTGCAGATTAGTGGTTTGGTCTCATGATTTCTAGCTTGTTTTAGGAGGGCAGATCTGCCCGTCACAGACATTTGAAATAATGCCTGAACAAGTTAATATTTATTCCCCCCCTCTGAAAACAATGTGAGGGTGTTCACCTTCCACAGAAGTCCAACAGCCAAGGCCAAGAGCAGCAGCCCGCCGATGGCGCTTCCCACTATCACCCCGACCGGAACGTCAGCCGTCTCTCCGGGTTTACTGATCGTTACCACCACCTGGAGGGGTAGAGCGGAAAGAGAGGAAGAGGAAGAGGGAGAGAGATTACCCAAACAGGGAAGAGGTGTTAAGCCCTCTTTTTGAACCACCCTCTCTATTTAAAACGCCGTGATGTTGCTCATACCGGTAACTTATTGTGGCTGATGGTGAGGAGATCGGGCTGGGAGCTCTTGATCTCGGCACTGGAGGTCAGCTCAATTATCTGGTAAGTCGCCTGCGTCAAATAACACAATGCATTTCATAACAGCAATCAGAATACTGAAAATAGGGATAAAACCCGACAACACAGATGTCCTAGTTTTCACATCAACCAAATTTATTAGGTAATTATCAATGAATTTGCAAATCAGTTTAGTGCTGAAGATACTTACAGAAGCAAAGGTGCCGCTCCAGATCCTCGTCGTGACGTTCACATAGTAGTCGCTCTTTAGCGCGTCCTTGATGATGCATTTCACATACTTGCAGTTTGCACTATCACAGTCCTGTGGAAATCCAGAAAAAAAAGGAATTCGGCAAAATCTGAGCTAAAATGTTCAATGCAGCAGTTACATGAAATATAATTAGAGCCGTCACCTTACAGAATCGCCTGATATCGCACATCCATATCAAAATCCAAGACGTCCCATTCAGCTCATTCCATGATTAATGTAAATGTCCAATTTAACATGAACAACAATAAATAGGTTAGTTATAAAACAGAGAAAGGGGACCTCAAGATTGCATATGCGTCACAAAACAAGTTTTCTTTTTGTAAGGCAAATTGTTTGATATGTTGCTATTAAATGCTTTTCTAAGAGGAAGCTCTTCAACTAGGCATACTAGTTATAAAATCATTTCAAATCAATATTCTGTGTCAATGTATTTTTTTTTTATTTAGTAAGAAGCCATGTAATAAGTGTAAGGATGTGCAGCCAGGGGGTCATTATTGCAACGTAAAGGTCTGGCTGCTCATCGTCCCTTAGTTAAAACGTTATACTATGATAGTGGCACGAAATAAACAAAGAATACATTATTTGTCTGGCAATTAATTGTAAACGTACATTTCATGACCGTGACAGCCGTAGCAACAATGGCAATTCAGAGCACACGGTATATACAGCACGCATATGTCAAATACGTTTCACAAACTAAGCGACTGACCAGTTTCTTCATCCCTCTGAGGCTCTCTTTAGAGAAAGAAGCGTCGTGACTCTTCACGCCGATGTTCAGTGGGTCGACCAGGTTCCTGGCATCACAGCTCATGGATCCACCCTGCAGGGGGTCAACATGCACTCACTAATAACACAAACTCTGCTAGATGCCGGGTTTGGAAGAATTTATTAAATAACATTAATTAATGAATGATAAATGTCATTCAGCCGTCATTGGAGCTACTGTCGGACTTGGTTAATTGCTCAAATGGCAAAGTGAAGGTAATTATTTATATTTCACTACTCACCATGTCCGCGCTGAAGCGAGTCACGTAAAGCAGTGGATTGCCAGCTTTGGTGGTCATGGGTAAAGCCACAGTCAGGTACAGGAGGCTGACGGGGAAATTATCTGTGGAAATCTATACAGGCATAAAAATAAGTTAGTTAAGACGCATTTTAAACTTAGTATATTGCAGAAAATAAATCGTAAAATGTACCGAAATATATTATTAGGATCTTTTTGATAGCCGATTAATTCACCGAACCTTCAGGGAGAAGTTAAACTCTGGGCCAATGTCATCTGGAGTTTTCACCTTTGTTACCACCGCATGGGCTTCTCCGACCACATAGAAGTAGATGTTGGACTTCCTGGGAAAAACACAGGAAGAGGAAGAGATTTGGGCTGAAAATACCTTTGTCATCAAGCTAAATCCGCCACACATGAGTTATTGTCACGGTTAAACCTTGTGGGGGGAAAAAAAATAAAAATTGTTGAGGAATGTTTGGCTTGCCATCAGGTAGCGGGCTAGAACAAGTGTTCCCAAACCAGTATCTGCCGCTCCCTAACAGTCTGTGAAGGAATTGGAGTGGGTCCACAACCAAAGTATTATCTTTTATATTGTTTTTTTTACTACATTTGTACAGATTTGATTTACACTGTTTAGTAAAAGTTTATCGGGAGATTTGTACTTTTTCTCTCTCAGTCAAGGCCCCGTCTGGTAAGAGGCCCTTGCCATCAAATGTTTTTTGGGAAGCCCTGGTCTGGGACCTGACATTGTCTGCACTTACATGGATAAAATGACCCCTGCATTATACTGAAGAGGGAGTGATATGTCCACTTTGTTGTCGGCGGGTCTGTCTTCTTTGCTGTCACTGTAAATCATTACAAACCATTATTAAAAATCCACGACCCACAGACGTTGATAGGTCATTACTGGACATCTTAAATAATATTCAAAATCTTAGTACAAGGTACCTTTTCGCTTCAAAGATGACTTTCGCTTGCTTTTCCAATTGATTGAGATTGAAGTCAAAATTGATCCTGAATTTAACCTGTGGGGAATATTAAGCTTTGTATTGGAGCAACTGGGATTATTTGTCCGTAGAATCTCACAATTTTATAAAACGTGAATAAAAAATAATATTTTCTTGTCTTACCTCTTGGTCTTTGTTTAAAGCAGGGTATCCCACCTGGCAAGCAACCAAGCGTGTTTGCTTTGTAGACGTGCATTTCACCAAGGTATCATCGCTCTATGAATACAAAAGTAAAGATATTTACTCAATAAGGGTTTCCGCCGGTCTCAACAAGTAAAATTTAAGATCTTTTAAGACCCTTATAAGGCCATTATGAATGGAATTTAAGACCTATTTCATGTCCATACTGGCAAAAAAAAAAGGATATGAAGGAAAATCTGAGCCAATCCGGGGGAGGAGGGGGTTACCGACACAAAGTACAGTTTTCGTGTGCCCGTGAACGCAGCGTCTATTCCGACACAAAGTACAGTTCTCTGGGTCCCCGTGAAGGCAACATCACTTCCTGCATTGGAAGGCTTTCAACCAGAGAGCCGTGTCCACGTCTTCCAACGCAATACCAGACAATAAAAAGTACCAGAGTATAAAAATACTTTTTTACTAATTTATCAAATACTATGCAGTCTCAAAATTCGACATTCTGTTTCTTCAATTGTTCGGTGTTGCGTATCTATGCCAGTAAATTATTAAGTTATTTTCACACTTTTGTTACATCACACAGTTACATCCAAAACAGTTATATCCAATATACCGCCATGTGAACACAAAACAGAATTTGTTCTTAAATGGCCCGTCTCAGAACTCACAGGAGCGGTGATGGAGGCGTAGAAGAGGTTGCCAGAGAACGTGGCCGACACCTGAGTGTTGTAGGCGTTCTCCTTTTTGTTCCTCACCGTGACCTCAAACGAGACTCCTCGGTTGTTGTAGCCGACCGGGATGGGACCCGAACTGCAACAGTTAAACACATAGACCGGGCGCGGTGATTGAGTAGCAGCCAGTCCTGGAAATTAATTTGTAATTCCCCAAATGTATTCAATGACACACAACCGTTCCTTAATAATAAAGTCTGAACGGTTCCTTTCACATGAAATGTGAATTAAAAACAAAGGACATATGTGGGATCTACAGTACCAGCGCCCAAAGCCGAACAAACCACTAGTCCAACAACAAGCCTTATTTACAGACTATAAAACATCTATGGTAAAGCTCGTAGTTTTGTTTTGATTTCCAGCTGATTGGTTGGCATGGCAACCAACTCCACTGTACATTTGGCATTACACTACACTAACAAGCAGACACTGTTATAATAATAATAATAATAATAATAATAATAATAATAATAATAATGATTTAAAAAAACAAAAACAATAATAAATAATAATAAATGACCCATTGTGCTGGGGTATCAAACTTTTTATTTCATTTTCGGAGCACACCATTAATGGTTGAATTGCAGCCTCACAAGCACAGACAGTTCCACCCATTTAATGAGCTGTGAGCCTGAACCGAGCAGCCATCCAGTCTTCACATTCAACCCAATAAAATTAAATTAAAATAGCAAATGTCGTAACAGTCGCCAGGCTTTGTCTGGGATTAGCCAGTAGCAACGGGCGTTTCTTTATGCGCCCTATGTGGCTGCATAGGGGCCACCAGGGGGCCCCCAAGCTGCCATTATAGCCTCTTATTCTGTGCAATGGCCTAATTTATTTTATTTATTGTTTTTTTAGGGGTGGGGAGGGGATATTTTTATATGTTTATGTATTTAACAGTTACAATGTTTGCCTTCATTTTGATCCCTTAAAAAAATGTGTTCCTAACATTTAAAATAAACATTTTAGGGAAAATGTCTAATTTATACGCATTTGGGAGATGTACAGTATGGGATTCGGATAATCCTGTAAGTTTTCAGGAGTTTCCTGAGAGCCGCACACTGAGAGCCTGAGTGTTTCCCATCTATTATCATTTTCTATAGGTTTCAAATGCTGGAGTGAACTTGAGATGCTTGATTTAAAATGTTGAATGCATGCCCCCGGACCACCCTTGAGGGTTTGAATCCCCCCCCCCCCCCACTACAAAATAGGGACCCCCAAACAAAATTTTGTACAGGGCCCCCAAAAAGCTAGAAACGGCCCCGGGTGTAGCATAATTGGAAACATCAGACGTAATGACATATTGGGCAAAATAATGTCTGTATGAATGCAATTGTATCAAAATAATTATTGTCCTATCCCTTTATTTTTAAAGTGTACTGTGGGAATATGTCAATGAACACTGCCACACAACAACAACACGGCTCTAAAAAGAGAAAGAAAAAAGCCGCAGCAGCTGTTACAGTCATTATCTGTCATGACTAACAAGAGGGTTGCCGTGGAAATTCCTTTTACAACCTCATATCCCTACATCACCAGGATGCCGCCTTTGAGTCACTCGCAGGGACAAAGACACGGCCTTGACTGGATATTTTCTGAAACATAGCTGTTCTTTGTGGTTTCGGGGGGTTTTTTTTGTTATTTTTAGAAGAGTAACGGGTCTCCCGCCCCCGTGAGGCGGCGCGACTCACCTGGGCACCTCGGCTCCTTTTTCCACGCTCAGCACCAGATCGCTCACACACTGGTCATCAGAGCCGCAGTCTTTTGAAAAGGGGACCTACAGCGATGAAGTAAGGGGACATTTTAAGAGCAAAAAGACGTTTTCACGTCCCGTTATCCCAAAGCGCTTGTAGTTTACCGATAAAGTTTACTCTTATCTGAGGCTTGTTACGGTATCTTCTTTAAACATTGCTCCAGTAGGTAAGGTAAAAAATAGAGGCGTAGATTCTAGCCTGAGCCTATAGTCTGTGACGCTAGTAATTATGTCAACGCACACTGTAATTTTAACAGACAGGACAAATAACAAGGTGTAAAGCTTTTTTTTTTTTTTTTTTTAAACAACCGGCAAAGATTTCCTGTTGTTTTATAGACTGAACAGGCCACAACAAATTAACCAACACACTCAGGATCTTTACTGTTTATCGCTTTTAGTAGAACTATTTTGATAGTCGATGACTGATGCTGAGTAAACCAGATAAAGACATACGCTGCATGACGAACTTACAAAGAACTCCCACGCGCTGGGCGAGAACTTATCAAGGACGGGGTTCGAATCTCCGACGCGGAGGCCAATGTCGACCCTCAGACTGACGGGGTCGACAAAGTTCAGCGTCTCCTGTCGGAGAGAGAGGCCACAGATTGACAAACCAAAACATAATTTTAAAAGATAATCAGATAGAATATCTGATTCCTGTTGAGTGCATCCCATAAGCACTGCACGGCTATGTATTCATTTGGGATTTTTAAGATTGTACCGTCCGCCATCTTTCCCAGATCTTGCTTTGCTGTACATTATTTCTCTATGTCTCTTATGTCTCTATGATAATAATAATAATAATAATAATAATAATAATAATAATAATAATAATAATAATAATAATAATAATAATAATAATAATAATAATAATCTCTATGTCAATCTAATCACTCTATGTCAATCTATAATATTTTATCTAAGTCTGTGTATCTATGAAAATAATAATAATAATAACAATAATATCTCAATGTCAATCTAATCACTCTATCAATTTATAATAATAATCTTTCTAACTCTATGTCTCTATGATAATAATAATAATTATAATATTAAAAAATAATTAAAATAATAATATCTCAATGTCAATCTAATCACTCTATGTCAATCTATAATTATAATCTATCTAAGTCTATGTCTCTATGATATTAATATCAACAATATACCTGAATATAGACTTTGTACTCCTGACACACAGGTCTTGTTAGTACACGGACAGCTCCAGGGAGGAGGCGATCATTATTTGAACTGAAGATCCCTCGAGAGCTTGCTCGTGTAAACTGCAAATCAGCGTCCAGAGTCAAGTTGAACGACAAATCTAAGACAAGTACACAACATATGGTACACACACACACACACACACACACACACACACAGTTAGGACACTAGAGAAAACTATATTCCAGGTAACAGGAGGACCCGAAAATATTCAAGTTAAGATGAAGCTGGAATTGGATTTACCAATGGGACCGATGGGGGTCCTGGGCCTGAACACGGCGCTGAAGCAGAGCCGGGTGGCGAAGCACGAAACCTTCCGTCCACTCACCACACACGGCTTGCTCAGAATGTTGATCTTATCCGGGGTGAAAGACGCTTTCGCTGTGACTGAAGCTAGACCTCGGGACCTGAAAAACCAACAAAGAAATATAAATAATAGAGTATACAACAAGTTACCGTTTCACATCACTGTCGTGTACTGACACCTTGAAATGGGATGAAACGATGGCACGGCTGCACTCACCAGAGCTGGACCACTTTCCCATGTGCCCCGACTGTGATGTCGGGGATGGTGTCATCATTCAGATCTACATAACTATCGAGGGACCTTCCAAAATACTGCAACTTTGGGTCAAGTTTAGAGCCAAAGATTCTCTATGGGAGAAAAAAAAACAAACAAAACAAACAAAAAAAAATCATCATAATTTTATTTTATTTTTATTTATTTTTTTAATATCAATCAAATTTGCTAATTATATCACAAACATAATGTCGGAGCCAAAAATGTATTAAGTCACACGCTTGATTATAACTGTTAATATTTTCTTGAGCTTTAGGAAATATTCGTGATTATTTACAAACATTTACAATGAGTCATTTAATATTGTTTCCTATATGATACATAAGCCCCACTGTGATGGTACAACTCCTTTTCAGACTAGTTTATAATATTTTTTTAACCACTTTAATTTAACCTCAAAAACTGATCATACAGTTTTCATTTTGCCTAAAGGACCAATCAGTAATAGTTTATTCACTGGTATACAGTACGTTATCGGTATAGTTCATATGCCTGGTTCCTCTGTTTGTTTCACGGACTTGCTTGTGCACTGCACCTATCGCATATCATCATCAAAAACACGAGGAGACTCATTTCAGTTAGAGCTGAGAGTCAAAATTGGAGTTTACTTAGCTTTTTTTTTTTTTCAACCACCATTTAGACACAATACCTTGCTTCTTACCTGCGAGAAGTCTGTGCGCAAGCTCTTCTTCAAGCCATTGTAGACGTAGAGCACACCCCTCCCCTCGTCCTCCAGCGGAGCGCCAACCACCACGTCACCGTAGCCGTCCAGGTCCAGGTCGCGGACGGCAGAGATGGCCATCCCAAAACGGGCGTTCTCCGTCGAATTTGGACCGCTGAGCGACTCCTGCTCATTCAGTATCCCCTTTGGACAGAGAGGGCGGGGAAGAGAGAGAGCCCCAGCGTACTATGTATCATCACAATGTATGGATCCGTTTATTCATTTGATACTGTCGTACCGTTGACCTTGTTATATTTATGCTTTGGCTTTGTGTGTTTTTCATCACAATCGCAAAGCATCTAAAGCTTCACTGAATTTAAACAAATTGAAATGAGAGAGAAAGATGAAGAGAATACTCTGGCTTTGACAACCAACTATCCGTGCCGCCATTTTTGATGTAAACAAAAAAAAAGACATGATAAAATTCCACATTACGTGATCGCCCTGTTTCCGCCTTCAACGTCCTGTCGCTGAATCATCACGTTATTAACGGGGGATTTTGAGGGTGACGGGACGCTTATTAATAAACGTCAGGAATCGTCGCAACGGCGGCTGGGTTCCAGTGCTCACTTTTGTGACGGAGAAGACGTAGACCATGCCCTGCTCCCTTTTCAGCTCGCTCATGAACATGGGTGCGCCGACCAGCAGGAGGTCCGAAACCCCGTCCATGTCCACATCCAGGGGGCACAGGACACTCCCAAAGTAGGACCCAATCTGGGAGACAAAGATTAAAGTGGCTTTAGAGCGGTACCGCACAGTAGGACGTGGTTTTTTTGAGCTGTGAACTGAAATAAAAGAATTCTGAAGCACATAAATCCTGGTTCAAATCACCATTCGAGACAGTGAGCTTGAATCAGCGCCACCTATTGGTTGAAATCGGCACAGAGCGTGCAGGGGAGGGTGCTGAAGTAGATTTGTGCTTTCACTTCCTCTCTACGTCCCAAAAAATGTAAAAATAAGGCCGGTCCAATCCTCACAAATCGCCCTGCATCAACTGAGCAGGGACTGTGAAACCCCGCCCCCACTCCCAAACTTGTAGGAATCGAACACGTCCAATTCAGACGAAAGAAAATTCCCCCCTTCGCAGCCTCAAATTCAGACAGCGCGTCCAGAGATTACCTAACGAGCACTGCTCTCATCGGTCCCCTCGAAAGGGTCCAATGCAAAGTGTCACGGCAGCACATTCCAAAGAGTCAACAGACCAGCAAGTTTCCGGGGCCGCCTAGCGTCAGCGCGGCATCCCCTCAGCCTGCGCAGCGCACCACCGGGGTCGCCACCGCTACCTGTTTCCCTCTCTCCGTGTCCACGATGGTGGCTTTCTTCGGGCCGCCCACGGTGTAAACGATCACTTGTCCGGAGTGGTTTGAGCGCGGCGCGCCGGCCACAAAGTACTCCCCGGAGCCGTCGCTCAGCGTGGTCACCGAGTAACCTGGAGGAGTTTGACAGAGGAGAAGGTTTCCACTCCATGCACACGTCCCACCTGCGTCACCCGCCACCGCCGACCGGCGAAACATTATTACTGACATTGCAACTTTCTCAAAAATGGGTTAAATAAAGGCACGGCCTACATGGCCCTGTATGTAGTACTTTGTGCAATTACAGCGAGTGTTTTTGGTCGCAGGAGCTGTATACTGGCGGTTAATCCTTTGGAGAACAATTGGTTCACGGGTCTTTTTTGGCTTTTACCCTATGTCAGGCCTCAGGTGCTTAAGCCCCAGTAAGCCTGTCAATTTAGATTAAAGCCGGGTCGGTACCAGTTGCAAAACATTCAGCACACGGAGTCTCACAGCTGGAGATGTTTCAGCTGAAGATTATTTGATTTACAGCCAAATCTGAGACTTTTGGAATAGATGCATGTACATACTATGCGTCTTCAAAGCTCACGATAATGATCCGTTGATCTTCTAGTATATCAATCCCATTTCAACCAAGAAACTAATCTTCAGCTGTACAGTATTTAGTGGTAGAACTCTACAGTTTGGAAAATACATTCCAGAATGGGAGAATACTTCGGACAATGCCCTCAATTCAGTGTTTCTTTTTTTTTTTTTTTTAAACAAGAACTGCAGTCTGTACCCAGTAATGAGCTATGATTTCGATCTTGCAGGGTCCCTTCGAAGGCGGAAAAAGGGAGAATGTCTACTTTGGATTGTGTCTTGTGGACGACAGTTCCGCTCCAGCCGTACGCTCCAACCGCCCCCATCAACATCACATCCTACAGCAAGAAATGTCATAATGAGGAAAGACCTTGAACCCGTAGGTTTAGACATTTCAAGACTAAAAGAGCACTGTATCATATAGGATGCATGGAAGAATCGTATTCACGACGGACGCCCGTACCTGCTTTCTGGAGTAGTGAGCGCTGAATCCCACCTGGGACATCTCCATCTTGAAGTTGTCGCCTTTACCGGTGCCTTTGTGGGACAAAACGACACCGTCACGGTAGAAGCGTACGGGAAAACCACCGAGCCGGTTTCAAGCGGTATACGAGAGCCTAACATTTGGAAAGAGGCCTGGATGCCGCTGCATCTTTCATGAAGTTCCCTCTTGGGGTTTACAATAAGAGACTTGTTGCGACATGACCTTGGTGCTGTGCCACGCAACGTCAGGGTCACATTCATAACATACGTATATCGATGGCAATGGAGATATTACATACCCTCTATGTTGAAGATGCGGTTTCCCAAAGTTCCAGCAATTGTGGAGAGGGCGGCCGTGTCAGACACGTCGAAGTAGAACTTATCCGTCGGTAAACTGGCAATAGACTTAATTTCAGCAATGAGTTTTTCGGGGTCTTGGTTGTTGGTGTTGTAGTAACCGAGGACCTACCAGCAAAAAAAAAAGTTACAATAATAGGAGTCAGTTATAACTGCAGTCGACGGCAATCTCTTATAATCAGCATAGGGTTTCAAAACATTGAATAATCAGGGATCGACGCAAAATCGAATGTTGAGTTTGGGTATTCAAAAAGCAAACAGTACTTTTCTTTTCAGGTCCAAGTGGCCCCTGCCTCCTCATTGTTCTTGTTAGCGATACAAGCTGAGCTCGAGTGGCGAAAAATAAATAAATCACCTCTGAACCATTCATTTCTTTAACCATTTGTGACATAGGGCAAATATGGGGCAGAAGTGTGAAACATTTAACCCTATAGGTTTGAATGTCCCAAGAGGCTTAACAATAAAAAAAAAACTTCAATTAGGTTGATTGCTTTTACAGATTATGACTTACAGCGATGCCAAAACGGGTAATGCCTTGTCTATCGCACTCTGCAAGGACCTCCTCCCTCTTATCCGCATCGTGGGACTCCCCGTCGGTGACCACCACCATCACCTTGACCGCGCCCGAACGAGCGCCGTTATTTGGATGGAAGGCCTCCTGACTGAGAAGGGACGCAAATTACTCGCTTCATGTTTACATTTGTTTCTTGGCTCGCTACTTCATAAGCATTATTATGAGTGTGAGGACATTTGCGGAAAAAATGTGCAGCAATCGTGGCGGGCCACATGCATCCTGTGAGTGTGTGTGCAAGTGAACAGAGAGCACGGAGCAGTGTTTGCCAGTTAACCTCTTGTCTATGTCTCTTCAGAAAAAAAAACAACCCAAAATAAAAACACAATAAAAACACAATGAAAAATGGAAAAACAGAGGCAGGCACTTTTACTCTCAGTTGTTTACACACATTATTTACACGCATTATCAACCCACCTTGTGTATCTGATGGCCTCAAAAGTGTTGGTATATGTACCATGCTTCTGTTGGATAATCGAGGCTGCCCGGAGCACTTCCTCTTTGGTTTTATAGTCATTCAGTCTGAATTCAAATCGGGGGTCAGCCCCATATTGAATGACGCTGACCTGGAATGAACACAAGTGCAAGATTGTGATGATTTTCATGACATATATCTATCTATGACAAACCACATATCTATAACCTACATGAGTGAATGCTACCTGAGTGCTCTGAGGGCCGATGTCAAGGGAAGGTATAAGATTCATGAGGAAATCATTCATGGGTTGCCACGGATGAATGCTGTTGGAACCATCCAAAACAATCACAACGTCCATCGGACCTCCACAAGCTACAATAGAGACCGTGCACCGGGGAGGTTACAACTCCAGAATGTGAGTTTACACATCCCAACACTTTAAAAACACCAGCAAGATATTCATATTTTGTTTTGGTTCACTTGTTTCATCAGCAGGCGGGGTGTCGTTGCGATTATTGGCCACCAAAACGGAGCCGTCTTACCCTGTACGGCGGGGGAGAAGGCGGGCTGCGGTCTGAAGAGCGGGCTGATCTCCGCGCACACTCCCGGGTAGAAGTCCTGGCTGCCACACCGCTGAGCCCACAGCGGGCCGCACATCTGCACCAGATCACCGCGGGAGAGCGACGACACTCAGGGCTCTTGCGAAGATCTTATGGTATTTGATCGAAACGAAAACAAGACGCTCCGCGCGCCCCTGCTTTCTCAGCCGCGCACGCGGAGGTGGTACTTACCATCAGACCATTGATCGCGGGCATCCGGGTAAGAGTCAAACCCAGACTCATGTTTGTATCGATGTTTCTCACATGGGGAATACTAACAGAATCTGCAAAAAAAAAAAAAAAAAATGTTTTAAGGGGAGGTGAGTCGCCGAAAGACATTTTGAGGAGGTGTAATGTTTCGTCGAGGGGGTCAGAAACCGTTGTGCCCTCACCCTGAAGATTGAGCCTGTCGCAGCTGCTTTTAGACCCTGAGACAGGACACTTGTAAATGTCCCCTTTCCTGTTTTGACTGAACCCACTCCAAGGAGCACCAACCAAGAGCCTGTAGGGAGAGCAACCACATCTACTCGACACTGTATTTTTATCATGTCATTTTTATAGAGATTTGGGTTTTCTAAAGGAACAACCTAGTATCACATAGAAATGTATACAAGGCAACATTTGAACCAATGATATCATTGAATCACCGCTAATGGCTTGACATATGCTGTATTATATTATGTGGCCATGAGCAGAAGAAAGAGTAATAAATGTTGCTGAGTAAGTAACCGGTAACTTATTTTGAGTGACTCAAACAGGAAGGGACCGATGAAGCATGTCATTCATTCACAGTGATAAAGCAAACGGGAATTGGTATTTTGCAACTCCAGATACAAACAACAGAGGCGATGCCACCGCATTATACCGTTGTTATAAGAATTTTATATGTCTATGTTTTGCTGTACTTTTCCGCTGAACTTTTGTACAAGGTATGTGTACTTTGCTTTTCTTATAACGGCTAAATAGAGTTCATGTCTTTTTTAAGACATGAACTCTATTAAGCCACTCCATTTAACTCCCTTCGTCAACTGCCCATTCCCTGCCGCTTTGACGGGACATTGACGACTGTGGTGAAAACTACGCTCAAGTCCTCGGAGTCTACGATCAGATCCAAGGACAACTCTAGATAACACCTCCCACTGGCATCACGTAAAGACATCATGGAACATTTAATAATTCATTCATACCATTTGCCTTGATGATTTGTCATTTGCTGGACAGTGTAGCCAAACTCTTCCGTAGTCGGTCCACTAAAAATCTTGGCATCTACGGTGCCGACATTGAACGACTGCGAGTAGGAAATCCTGTCAACTGAAGAAAGAGACAATATATTATATTACTTTATTATTATAGACAATGGTTTATTGTATATACCTGCACCCAGTGACTACAAAATGATTTGAAGCAGTTGTAATGGAAATTCAATTTACATGGGCTAATCCATGGACAATAGATCATCAAAAAACACATAAAAAAATATATTTTAATAACGAATAGTAACAAACTTTAGCTCTATAGTACACAAAAGCTTAGCGGAAAAATTATTTATTAACCCTTCTGAGAGAAGCCCCATCGAATCCTGTTTAAATGAATCAACATCTAAATGTCATAACAAGTTAAATCTTGATCATCATATGTCAAAAGAAATAAACACAGCAAGAAAAGTTGATGTCATTTTACAATTATCATGAGTCTTGATTCCACCTCATGGAAGATCTTAGGGGGAGGTGCAGGATTCAACCTCTGGACGTTTCAACCTGCCCTTACTTCCCCTTTGAGCCAGGGGGATCTTTCTGCAGAATCTGAATCAGATCTCTGAATCACCCAAACATGTCGGTATGAACCACAAGGGCAGCCTACACAACAACCCGAAAACAGATAGAAGGACACAGCAGTAGCCCTTTTTTTCTGCCATGCCTCGTCGGACACGATGCAAAAGTGACTCTGAGAGGGCCAGACACACACCCTCGGGACATGGAATTCACTGCTCCTTTGCTTCACCCTCACTGTGTTATCAACAGGCCCGTGCATGCGGCGCTCAGCTGCAAAGTGCAGCCTGAAATCCACAGTGAAAGGAATGCGAGCAGGCAAAGTACTTTGGAGGACCTTTGATAGAAAGACCCTTTGCCACGCCCATGCATAGTACCTGGTGTGCATAATAGTCAGAATGGCGCCTGAAATTGGCACTTTGACTGCTTGCGAGTTTCTGCAAGCCCCTGCTATACATGCTTGGCTTTCTAAGAGCATTTCACAATGTACACATACTAAACTATCAAAGTTACTAATTGAAAACACATAAGTACATTTACTGAAACACTTTAAAGATGCTGTAAGGTAACCATCAACACCCACAGAGCAACACCCACAGCCTATCTCAGTTCCCATTTGACCTGCCAATAAAGCCTTAATGTCTGACTAAACAAAGGGCCTTGTTCAATCCACGAGAAGGAAATCTACAGTATGGTGTGGAGCAGTGGATGTCCAACTTTTATTTTTAAGGGTTTTTTTTCCATTAAAATGTAAAAAAATATTTGAAGAAAATGCATGCACCCGCGATGCAGTTCCTGTGGAGGGCGCACCTGGTAAAATTGAGTATCGACAAATGTAATAGAGAAATGTAAATTATCTCACTTTTTTTTGACATGGTAATGACAAAGTATTGCTTAAATTTTCGCTGCTCAAATTGTTCGCCCGGACCTGGAACCAATGTACCTCCACAGGTGGGTGGTTCACGGCATGAAACAGTTTGGGAACCCCTGGTGCGGAGGACACAGCTTGGTATAAAACCAAACTATAAAGTCAACACACGTTGTTACATTATTCACTGTAATGTTCCTGGAACGCACTTAATCAATTAATGATAATAAATATATATATATATATATATATAAAAAAAAGACTATCACTAGAAACCGTGACATATATAAACCCACACACACACACACACACCACACACACACACACACACACAGAAAAGCATCCACAGCACCTTTGGTTGTATCTTTCATTTCGATTCGTACTCACTCGTGAGCAGCAGGGTAAGGAGGAAAGTCGCGGTTGTGAGCTCCATCTTCACCTTGAGTCACTCGTCCGGACGAGTAGGGTGTTTAACGTGACACTTGTCAAACTTCTGCAGCCTTTTAGCGGCGGCGTATAGGGGGGGGTGGCCCAACGACGTCACGGCGCGTCTACAAACACCCGCGTTGTTCCGGAGCGCGTCCCTGGTCCGCGGGGAGGTTAAGTGCGCTTTTTTCGCTGGAAGGAAGTACGGTCCCATATTGTTATTGTTTTTAATCATCAACAACTGCCGCCATAACTCTGATATTTAAAAATGGAAAACAATAAAAATAAAGTCACTTTTCCCCAACACCCCATCCCCAAAAGAGAAAAAAAAAATATATATATATATATATAGTAAATTGCTCTTATATAAAATTGTATATCATTTGACTGTTTCGACAGTATCGTTTCAGCATTTAATGAACCGAGAACGTCGTGAAAACACAGCCAAATTAAAATAAAAGTGTGAAGGGGAAAACGCGACGGGGGAAAAAACAAACAAAAAAAAAACAAAAAAAAACAGCGTTCACCCAAAAATAAAAAGTAAATTAAGGCATTTTTGTCTGTTTAGGATGAGGCTACGTGCAATTAAATGACACACGTTTTCATACTAGAAGAAATAATTCTCGTCTCCATTTTGTTTGCTCAGACTAATCATTGACTGGAAGCCATCCCATCTGAGATTGCCAAAAAGGGAGCGGCTGCCCTGCTATTTGGCACCACATAAAGGATCAGAATGGACATGGAACCTTTGAGGCTCAGGCAATCATTCCTCATTGTCACAGATGTGGAACCAAATGATTGATGGCTTGTTAACTGAAATCTCACAATATACACTACTCACAAAAAGTTAGGGATATTTGGCTTTCGGGTGACATTTAGGGAAAATGTTAAAAGTTCACGCTACAGTGATATTATATCGTGAAAGTAGGCATTTAAGTAGAAGCGTGCAATGGTGATTTCCTCATCTCAAAGAATTGATTGAAACAAAAGCCAACAGTGGTGGGTTTACCACAACCAAAAATGTCAATGTCTCAATAACTTGTCATGTGCCCTTGAGCATCAATTACAGCTTGACAACGACGTCTCATGCTGTTCACAAGTCGACTAATTGTCTGCTGAGGCCTGGCCCCCCACTCTTCTTGAAGGGCGGCCCTCAGGTCATTGAGGTTCTGGGGTACAGAGTGACGAGCCTCTACACGGTGACTCAGCTGATCCCATAGGTTTTCTATGGGATTCAGGTCTGGAGAAAGTGCAGGCCACTCCATTTGAGGTGCCCCAGTCTCCAGCAGCCGTTCCCTAATGATGCCACCTCCATGAGCTGGAGCATTGTCGTCCATGAAGATGAAATGAGGCCTGTGTTGTTCATGCAGGGGCACAATGACTGGATTAATGATGTTATTCAGGTAGTATGGGCTTGTCACTGTACCATTCACAAAGTGTAGGGCAGTTCTGCATTGACTAGAGAAACCTGCCCACACTGTAACACCACCACCACCAAAGGCTCGTCTGGTGACAACAGTGGCTGATGCATAGCGCTCTCCTTGACGTCTCCAACATCGTTTGCGTCCATCATTTCTGATCAACGTGAATCGACTTTCATCAGAGAACAGCACTGAGGCCACTGGTCCCTCGTCCAGCGTAAATGCTCCCTGTTCACAATGAATGAATGGGATGTGGCCAAAGGACGTCCACTTCTATGCCTTTCTGTGACTCTTCCAGTCTCTGTATCTCTGTGGGAACCTGCTAATGACACTCTGTGACACTCTAAGCTCAGTGGCCACTTCCCTCTGAGAACGTCCTGTTTGAAGCCTCACAATGGTGAGGTACTGTTGATCAGTTGTTAGGTGTCGTCTTAGTTTCATGATGTCAGAATGTGAACAGCATGATGAAGAGGACTGTTTAAATACCAATTCTAATTGAACCAGGAAATGTATTGGTCGAATTCATGGATCAAACACCTGTTGTGAATTTTGCCGTTCAGCTCCTTGTTAGAGAACAGCAAGTTGTGCAAAAAGTTCTGAAACACTGAACAGTTGGACATGTGCATTCAAAAGATTAGAGAAGGTCAAATTAAGTTCACCTGTAAAGGTTATTGTGCATTTTAGGTTCATCCTGAAATTTCACCCCTTTTTGTGAGTAGTGTATGATATATCATGCACAGTCATGCAATGTCTTGTTAGTTGTTAACTAATACCAGGTCCTCTGAAACTTGGTAGGACAAAATAAAAAAAAATAAAAAAAACGATAATAAAATGCCTAGCTATATAGTTTTAACAACTTTTAGCTCAAAGTTAAGATAAGTACAGGGGACCTTTAATTTACAACTCCCCCCATCCCTATAGCTTAGCTGCTTCTGGCTGTGCCCCCAGAGGAAGGACAAGCCAAGGATGGGTTAAATGCAGAGGCCTCATTTCACCGGCCACCATCCAAAAGCATGTGCATGTGTGTGTGTGTGTGTGTGTCCGTGCGTGAGTGCATGTGTTGTAGTGTGGTGTGCTGTGTGACAATTAAAGATTCTTCTTCTTCTAGCTTACTGTGCAGAGACAATGACACATCCACCTCTCACTCTGAGAGGAGGAACCGTAACCATCTACAATGATACAAAAAGAGGTAGGCGACCACGGGTCTGAGGTCATCGATGATGTTTCCCTTCACCAGAACTTGGTGTCAACCACACACTCGGCACACTCATGTTGGAAGCCCACGTAGAAAGCCTGTGTTACAAACTACAGCAGGTTATATGTTTTTATGGGAAAATCTCCAAGTGTATGGGGTTGATCAAAGGTCGGTCGGTCAGGTACGGGAACCTCTCAGTACATTAAAAATACAAGCTTGCCCTCATTGTACAGACTGCTTTGAAGGTCACGGAGAAGGAAGATCAGTCCCTACAGTTTATATATGAGCAGTATGTTTTTAGAGGAGCACTGACCCTTTAACCCCTGGCTGGTGATAGAGACCCAGCTGCCTTGTCATGTCATGTCAGGGCTCTGCAATAAGTTTTTTAATGTTTCACCGATGGCACCGTGCATGTACATTCCGATGCATGAATGTACAGCATGGTTGAATGGGCTACCTGTGTATGATGACTAATGTTTGCATGCAGCACCAGTGCAACCCCAGCAACCCCCCAACCTTCCAGGCATAATTGACCCGCAGACTATAACCATCTATGGCCACCAGCTGGCAGCAAAAGCTAACAAACTAAACTAAACACCACTATTGAAAAATAAGTCATCATAGTCGTCATATAATTTCATCAGGTTATAACTTACATTATTATTATATTACTAAAATACTATAAGGAGTTCTGGGATTCAGTCTTTGTCAAATGCCGCAGGTTACTACAATTTAAATCCCCAAGCACAATTGTTTGATACTTAAAAATAATAAATAAATAAAAGCACATCCAACAATTCTGCAGGAACCTTTCGGTAAAGAATTTATTAAATTTTTGTTTCAAATTTGGGACAATTCAAATTAACTTACCTTTTAGAAAGTTAATCATTTTAAAGCTGCTTTATGTCGGTTCTGCTGCACATCTGTAGACCTGATGTGAGAAATAGCAACAGTAGCGTGAAAAATATAATTTGTGGTGGAAATCCCGGCAAGTTTGAGGGGTGCTGAATCAATTAGAAAGGCCAAATCAGACATAAATAAAAAGTATCGTCGGACAGTAGTTCCCCAAAATCTTCAGACAATTGAACATCTTTGATCTTATGACTCAATAAAAATGTTGGTTTTCGTTAATTTAGGCAAGAGTGGGCCATTAAGTTGAAGACTTTGTATTTAGGCATTAAATTAAGCCCTGTCAGATACAGAAAGCCATCAATAACAGAAGTCAAGTCAACAAAAACTGTCACATTAGAAAGTATTTATTGCAGGCACACAGAACTAGAAATAATATTTACAAACTATTAAACAATATTCCTTTTATGAGTTGAACAGATTCCTGGAAAACAGTCTGAGTCAAGAGTTAAAAATCAATCCCCGCTGCAGTTTTGTACCTCCCACTGAAACGCTGCAAGGTGAGTAGATAGTTAAAGCTACATTCAAGAGACACATCAGATTTATATACACTATTCTCAGTATTGAGAAATGCAGTATATCCTTCAAATTCATAACTTTTATAAAAATGTCTTTTGAACCGGCACAGGAAATACAAATAATAATAATAATTAAAACAAAAAAAAAACAAAAAAAAAACTAAATGCCGAGCTTGTATTTACAGTCAACTGACGTAATATAAAGGACAAATAGCCTAAACACCGGTGACCCAGCCAGAGACACTGATGAAAACACTAAAGATGGAATCCATCTGTATACACACTGTGTATAATAGTACAAGCTCCACTTACTATCATATCAACTGTGCATATTATAGAAACATTTTCCATCTTCAACATCTTGTACCAGTGTCCCTAAGGAATAATATCCTCAAGTGATACGACAACAGCAAGTATTTTTTTTTCTTTTAAAAACATAACAAAAGCAAAAAAAAAAAAAAAATCATATTGAACCAAATGATGCACACCCTGCATGTTTTCTAGTTTGCCATTCAGAGAAGAGATCCTAAAAATTCACAGCACAATTTCACACTGTTTCTCTGGTGACATGCTTAATGGAGAAAGTGTTTCGGAGAGGGATCGAGATTGACAAAAAAAAGCTTTCATTTAGGAAAGTCTGAATAACTGAGAATATTATCCAGTTGATTGCCTCCCACCCGTCTCTTTAAAAAAAAAATTTTTTTTTAAAGAAAAATTAAAAAAAAAAAGCAACCAAAACTAAGTTCCACGAAGTGCAAACTATTCACAGGGCTAAAATCCTCGCTGCCATTTCTAGCCGATGTACCCCGCCCCCCCCGCCCCAAATCAACCAATCACAAACATTATTTCAAGGGGTAAAGGTACTGTATGTGCCAGTTCAGTCTCTCACGGAGCTCATTGTCATTGTCCTCGTTTTCGCTCCGTTTCCAAACAGAAGTTCTCAAACGCTTCTTCGATCTCGGGGTCCATCTCGTCATCAAAGAACCTGGGGACACGAAAAAAAAAAAAAAAAAAAAAAAAGGAGGGGGGTGAAGTCGCTCTTTTCACTTGAACTTTCAGGACAAAAACGTCACGAGGCCTTTCAGAAACGATGCCATATGAAAACGCACAATTCACAGAGACGGAGGAGGAAAAAAAAAAAAAAAAAAAAAAACCCCAATAAACGGACACGGCACATACTACGCAGGCAGTGCGTATGATTATATAAGACACACACACACACACACTGTAGTGCTCAGAGAGTCAGAGTAAGCTAAACCCTCTTTCATACCCATCTGCTGACTAATGTAATCCAAGGCCGGTTTTGCCTGTTGCGTTGCGGGCCAGACAATTACATCGACCGGGGCGAGTGGGGCCCACGGGCCAGCGGCCGCACAGAGGTAACGCGACCTCAGCGGAGCCGCGTGGCCCAGAGGTTACGCTGCTCATTTTTTGCCGGAACGGGGCCAAAAGTATTTCCCCTGGTCGAAGTTTGGGTCGCAGAGCTATACGGTGATATTTTCTATTTATTTTTTTTTATTGCCATGGAAACTAATATTGCATGAGGCCAATTGGAATACGAGGGAGGAAGAAAAAAAACAAATTTCTATAGATTCTACGATATATAGATATATTGAGATTTTATACATAAGAGCCAGCTGACATCCATTAGAGAATATTTCACGGAACAAGCCGATACAGATATCGAATATTTTAATTAATTTCCGACAATGGTGCTTGTAGACAATAGATTTGAATCCTATTGCAGCATAGATTTTTTATTTATTTTTTTTACCCAGTCCTATAAGTTTAAAATTTGTTCTCCATTCCATATGTAGACTGAAACTGACATTCCAGTTTTAAGAAAAACGAAACATCTTTTCGACTATTTCGCTCTGAGACCACAGCGGAGACTGAGTTATAGTGACCTTTGCCTCCCACCATGTAACCAACACGGTGTAGGCATCACCTGTCCGCACGGAACGGCACGCTGGGGCAGCCAGTGAATTGGTCAAAACCCACCGAGCTGGGAGCCTGACGGTAACATCCCTACTACGCCTGCATGTCGTCATGCTTGTACTCACAAGTCGCTTTCCCCATTCTCCTCGTAAAGCTCTGGGAAATATTCCTCCCGGTCCAGGATTTCTTGGTATTTCTCAGAATACTCTTGAGAAAGAACGGAAAAAGGACAAGAGGAAACACAAGTCATTAACGTGCTGAAGCACCCCGTTCTGCCATGAAATTTGGAGATTTGTTTTTGAATGTATGTCTTAATTGTCAGTTGAGCTTGTACGGTAACCGTTTCAAGATGAACGTGATTGGAGGTTGGCCGAACGTGATCGGATCCAGCTGCGGGGCCACGAATGAAAAAAAACAAACAAAAAAAACAAAAACGCTACAGCCAAACTCTGGCTCGAGGTGTAGCGAGAGAGATAATATTTTTTATTGTGTCCACCTGGGTCTGCTGCTGTGAAGGGAGTGCCATCTGCAGTGTAGAATGTGGGCTCGTTCTGAGGGAAAACAACAAGGCACGACAGTGAGAATAGAGCCGAGCGGCGGCCATAAAACCCCGGAGGAGGGGCCAGGGCGCGGCGGACATACCATGAAGTAGTTGGGGTCGTTGTCCGGCGTGGCGTGACAGGCGGCGGCGGCGGCCTGGACCCTGCCCCAGTCACTGGACCTCAGCTCCACCAGTTTGAGGAGCATCTGCTTCACATCCCTGAGATGATTTATATATATTTTTATGAAGTCAGTCTTTTAGGTCATTATTTCATACCCAGGGCTGCTGCACATTTGACATGTACTGTGAATAGGGCTGGGCAATTTCGGTAAAAATCCAATCTCAATACTTTTGGTGAACACCTCAATATTGACAATGTGGCGATATTTTGGGGGTTCTTTCATTATCATCACTATTGGTGCTTTCATAGCATATTTACACACAAGAATGATCTGAGAAACAATCATTAGTAAATGACGTTATTATGACCATGCAGGTAGAAGCATTAATAATATTCGGATAATGCTGAGCTGGACAATAAAAAACATTGTTTACCCGTGTTGTCATGAAATAAAGACACAAATCAGTGGCAAATTACAAAGAGAAGCTATTATATAATTATAAATAAAAAAAAATCCTAAATGTGGAAATTAAATTGAACAAAATATAGTCTGAAATATAAGGAGGAGTTTTATATGACAAAGTAAAGTTTAAGCCCATCTTGGATGGGATGATCATTTTTTTGAATTTTCAATCTTGGGCTCTTAGTCGTTTTTAACAAATAATTCAGAAGTCATGTCGATGTCAGTGTCATGTAGAGTCCTCCATTCATTATAATGATAACACATTTATTGGTGGCATTAAAAAAATAAAATTAAAATAAAAAATTTAGCCACCGACACTGAACCTAGAGCTACAGGGACATATGCACCTGCTGCAGGAGGCGTCCAGCACGATGTTTTCTATTCTCTGAACCAGCTCTTGCATGTATGGCTTTCCACTCTCTTTCCATGTGTCATCAAGAACAGAGCCAGTCAACTGAAAAGACAAAGAACAACATTTCGTCAGCAATGCTGCAGCAACAATTAGATGCCAAATTATTACTATAAACCAAGGATATATATATCATTTTTTTAAAATTAATATAATAAATTAAACCTTGAGCAGCTTGACTGCACAGATGAGGTTCGCATCCGCCGGGTTGGAGAACAGGCAGTTTAGCAGATCCTTCAGAGCGATGAGGAGGATAGCGGCTCGATTTGGAGGTCCTTTTGCACTCTTCACCTGAGAAAATATAAAACCCAAGTTGCTTTTAATTAGATTAGGGGAAAAATAGGCTTAAATTGTTTCTTAAATACAACTCATGGGGGCAACATGTGCAACCACACATGCCTTTTATTTCAGGCACGTAAGAGGACGGCTTACGCAGCCCCCGGCTGGGTAAGGTCCCGGTCACAAACCCGGAAGTGCCTAAGTAAGCTAAGCTGTTTACAAACAAAACAGAGTCACCAAATGAAAATGCAATATTTAGAAAACACTGTTTGAAACAAATTAACAGTGTGGGACTGGATTATATCTTATTTAAAGTAACGTAACTGTGCTCTGTGTAACTCTGGTGAAATGTAAAAATGCGATTATTCTATACGCTGAACCAACACTGACGTCCGAATCGTGTACTCATGCCCACCCCGACGTCACCAAGAAGTCGGAATATTGCCATTATCACGGTATGATTTTTTTTACGTTCGTCCATTCTAAATAGTACATTTTAATCTTTCCTGAAAACGGTTAACGATCGGTTAACCAGGGTCGGCTATCGGTCGGAAAAAACAATTTTTTATTATAGCCCCCAAATTAGATACAAAACTGCTACGGAGGTGAAACCGCGATGACGGAGCAGCAAAAAGACGACACGAAAGGAATGCCAACAGAGGCCTCTCACCTCCAGGTTGAGATAGAGCTCCCCGAGGAAGAGGACAAACGAGTGGAAGCGTTTCTGCACCTCCAGGTCTCCTTTTACGGCCGTGTCCTTCATCTCAAACTCCGTCTGGCACCTGCGGTGGACGGGCGGCGCAGACACGGGCGTCATAAAACGCATCATGGATGAGCATGAAAAAGGGAGCCGCGTGGAATCGCAGAGGAGGGTCACCTTTTGAGAAGCAGCCGACGAAAGTTTCCACTTTGAGGGTTGATGGAAAGATGATGGGACAGGTAGTTACAAAGCCTGGCACCCGTGTAGGAGAAGTTTGGAATGGCGGTCGACTGAAAATAAAAAGGGCAACTCAGAAGGTGCGCGGGTAAATGTATCTAATAATTGAAATAAAGCCCCACGATTACACAGGTCAACAGGAACAGTCAAGTCAAAACAGGTGATTCTATACGTCCCTAACCTTGATGCAAGGATATATCCTGCAACTCATTATTTACCAGTAGCTTCTGAAAACATAGTTTAGGCTATCATTCATCAATAAAGGGGCCGTTTCTGAAGGTGAACAAAGCATGTCGGAACGGGACAAGCTGCTTCATTCTTCGGGGTTTGTTCTTTGTATACTCGCAGGGGGCGGGGTGGTTGGACCTCATATTTTAGGCGTGAGTTGAGATTCTGCTCGTGAAAACGATGGAACTCATTCTTACTCAAAATTACATACGGTCAAACATTGTAAAACACTTCCCCTTCCCTTAAAAAAAACAAAAACACAAGAAACACTGCGGCTGTGCGTCTCTGTACCTGGGTGTAGATCAGCTCTACCAGCTCCTGCAGCAGGTCTTGGGTAGTAACCCAGGAGTTGAGCACGCTGCTTATGTACTCAATGTCCGTGTCGAAGGAGCCCGGCGAAGAGCTGAGGTGGAGCAGGAAGTCTGCCACCATGTCCGCCAGTGTCGGACATGGCTCACTGTAATGGCCTTCGCTGTCGTCATAAAGTCCAGTGTCCTGTACGGGAAGAATTGCCAGCGAATAAGGAGACTGGGAAAAGGAGTCGAACGGAGAATTCCAATGCGGTCTATGGTGGAAATGGAGGGATCAAGGGGAAACAAGATTCTTTGCACGGTCACATTGAGGGACAGGTGCGTAGAGCGACTCAACGCCCACAAGGCCTACAAAAGTGACTGCTGCACGGTCTTTAATTTAAAAATGAAATATGTTTGAGTGAAGTAGAACATTTTTCCCCATGAGGCTTTTTTTTTTGCCCGAATCCCTTTGATTATTTTGAAAGGAGGGAAAACGCTCAAGGGGCTCCACCACACGGCAAAGGTTGCATTAAAAGTCCAATATTTTAAGAGGGGGCTTATTAAATTAATAACATTCTGGGAAATGAACCCCTGCCGTTCGCAGCGCCGTTCCCAACTTCAGGGTCCGAGCCGGCCAATCAGCCAGGAAGAGAGCGGGACTCGAACCGTCCCTTTGACACAAAAAGAACCGGGAACCGGCCGCACGCATTCACGTCGAGACAAAGGAGGCGACGACGGGGCCTGGAAAGTCCCCCATTACCTCGAGGACAGCGAAGCCCGTGGGGACAAACTCCGGAGCATTGACGGAGAGCTTGGACGTCTTGACCAGGCCGTCCACGTTGCACCCTTTGGACGCAGCCATGCTGTTGCTGTAGACATTCTGCGGAGGTTTACTCTGTCTCCTAAAGTCTGGAGGAGGCGGAGGGGGGTGGAGGACACAAACACACTTCATTCTTCTTACTCGATGACAAAGGAGTTTTTGGGCCGTTCAAACCGTCCGTCCGCGCGGGAGATCAAGACTAGATATCTCACGTTGGCCCACAAAGCAATAACTTGGCAGAGAATTGGGACAATTCGGGGAATATCCGCACACAATACATTGCATTGTTTAGGCTGGGCCAGCTCGTTGTGCTTCTGGTCTGGCTTCTGAGGTTAGGACAGCCATTCGTTATCCACGTCTTGTTAAAATAACACACCATGTGACACGGGGGCAGCTTTATTTAGATGGTCATGTCAGCTTACGCATAGGAAAAACAGGTGTGTGTGTGTGTGTGTTGCTACTCTTAGCTGTGATCCAGCCGTTAGATTAGCGAGGGGGCTACCAAGCTAGCAAAGCGCACGACCTGTAAATGCGTAATTTGGGGAGTAACGTGTATTAAACCAAAATAGTCCATCACGCAACAAGCGACCGGTCCGTGCCCGGTCCGTGCGGGGGAGGGGGAGTTGACAGACGAATCGAAACCTAACGTTGTTTTCACTTGCGAGCTCTAGCCAGCTTTCTACCCCCACCAGCTAGCTCGCTAGCTGCAACGGGGAGCTAGGTTAGGCAGGCAGGCGGAATTAGCCCGGCAGCAACCTCGCTGGTGGTTACTTAACCACCAATGTAAACCACACGATTTAACCGGGCCACAGGGAGTTGACCCGCGCGGGGGAAAGGCGAACGGACCGGCCGCGAAACCGAAAGTGTCGGTTTTCAAACGGGGCTCGCTCCAGCCGGTATCCTACCTCCGCCGGCTAGCTCGTTAGCCGTGTTTACGTTGTTCTCGGACGAGGGGGGCGACGTTTTGGGCTGCCTCAGGGGCTCCCTCTGGCTGAAGAACGCGTCTTTCGGGGCCGCGTCCGCGCCGCCGTCCCCCAGGCCGGGGCGCGCGGACGGCAGGAGGGCTCTGCCCGCCCCGGGAGCTCGGTCGAACTTCTCCTCCATGGCCGCTCCCAAGGCACGGATCACAGGCGCATTTGCCGCGGACGAACTGCGTGTGCGTGCGTGCGTGTGTGTGAGTGTGTGTGTGTGTGTGTTAACGCGGGTCCCCCGGGTGTCTCGACCACAGCGCGGCAGCCTATCTGTCCTTCATGCCGGCGGGCACCGACCCCGTAACGCCGCTCGAACAGTCACCGTACGCGGCTCGGGTTCCCTGCCTCTGACGCCGGACCGTCACCTGCCTACACGGGTCGTCTCTCCGCCGTCATAGTGTCATTTAAGGGCGAGGCGTGCGACCTCTAGCGGCCGAACGCGGAACTTCAGCTGGGTCACGCATTTCCGGGGTCCTCAACGTGGGGTCCCCGGACCCCCACAGAGGCAAAAAGATGACAAGTCCAACGTCGTCATTATTTAATTTACAAGATACAAAAGAGATATATATATATACACACATATACATATATACATATACATATACATATACATATACACAGTGGGGCAAAAAAGTATTTAGTCAGCCACCAATTGTGCAAGTTCTCCCACTAAAAAAGATGAGAGAGGCCTGTTATTTTCATCATAGGTATACCTCAACTATGAGAGACAAAATGAGAAAAACCCCAGAAAATCACATTGTCTGATTTTTTTTGCAAATTATGGTGGAAAATAAGTATTTGGTCAATAACAAAAGTTCCTCTCAATACTTTGTTATATACCCTTTGTTCGCAATGACAGAGGTCAAACGTTTTCTGTAAGTCGTCACAAGATTTTCCACACACTGTTGCTGGTATTTTGGCCCGTTCCTCCATGCAGGTCTCCTCTAGAGCACTGATGTTTTGTCGCTGGGCAACATGGACTTTCAACTCCCTCCAAAGATCTTCTGTGGGGTTGAGATCTGGAGACTGGCTAGGCCACTCCAGGACCTTGAAATGCTTCTTACGAAGCCACTCCTTTGTTGCCCGGGCGGTGTGTTTGGGACCATTGTCGTGCTGAAAGACCCAGCCACGTTTCATCTTCAATGCCCTTGCTGATGGAAGGAGGTTTTCACTCAAAATCTTAGGATACATGGCCCCATTCCTTCTTTCCTTTACACGGATCAGTCGTCTTGGTCCCTTTGCAGAAAAACAGCCTCAGTTTTCTTTCTCCTCCAAACACGACAAGTTCTATTTTGGTTTCATCTGACCATATGACATTCTCCCAATCCTCTTCTGGATCATCCAAATGCTCTCTAGCAAACTTCAGACGGGCCTGGACATGTACTGGCTTAAGCAGGGGGACACGTCTGGCACTGCAGGATTTGAGTCCCTGGCGGCGTAGTGTGTTACTGATGGTAGCCTTTGTTACTTTGGTCCCAGCTCTCTGCAGGTCATTCACTAGGTCCCCCCGTGTGGTTCTGGGATGTTTGCTCACTGTTCTTGTGATCATTTTGACCCCACGGGGTGAGATCTTGCGTGGAGCCCCAGATGGAGGGAGATTATCAGTGGTCTTGTATGTCTTCCATTTTCTAATAATTGCTCCCACAGTTGATTTCTTCACAACAAGCTGCTTACCTATTGCAAATTCAGTCTTCCCAGCCTGGTGCAGGTCTACAATTTTGTTTCTGGTGTCCTTTGACAGCTCTTTGGTCTTGGCCATAGTGAAGTTTGGAGTGTGACTGTTTGAGGTTGTGGACAGGTGTCTTTTATACTGATAACGAGTTCAAACAGGTGCCATTAATACAGGTAACGAGTGGAGGACAGAGGAGCCTCTTAAAGAAAAAGTTCCAGGTCTGTGAAAGCCAGAAATCTTGCTTGTTTGTAGGTAACTAAATACTTATTTTACCGAGGAATTAACCAATGAATTCATTAAAAATCCTACAATGTGATTTCCTGGATTCTTTCCCCCCATTCTGTCTCTCATAGTCGTAGTGTACCTATGATGAAAATTACAGGCCTCTCTCATCTTTTTAAGTGGGAGAACTTGCACAATTGGTGGCTGACTAAATACTTTTTTGCCCCACTGTATATTATACCTGTCTAAAATACGTCTGTATATAGACAAATCTATAAGAATAATACATCTCATATTCTGGGGTTAAACAGGTGGTGTCTGTGGCCTATCATGTATGAGGTTGAGGATCCTTCATTTCTAAACCTTATGTTAAAATATTTGCCAAAACACCTAGTACCTCTTCGATTCAGACACGTAATCGTGCTGTTTTGTTGTCCAGTGTTGTTAATTGATCTTGTCCACTTCATTTGTTTGTCCTTTCCCTTTATATTATGGTATGTATTTACTTTTCTTTTGGTGGTGGGGGCAATATTGTTGACAATTCGTCCAGTGTTTAATCATCACACGTCATTGAATTGTTGTGAAAATTGTCAGCGTTGACATTTTAATAAGCAAAAATGTCAGATTGAGGGCCCTTGGTATGAAATCCCTGATATAGTTTGAAAGATACTGCTTAACTTTTCTTTGTAGTCCAATGAGAAATTAACTTCATACAGCCCTATCTACAGATATATATTTGAGAGTTGGATATTTCATTTGTGTGTTATCATTTGAGAATATATTCCCAACCACAAGTATGTCATCATTATCACCCTGGCACATTTTAACAAGCACTACACACACACACACACACACACACACACACACACACACACACACACACATACACACACTAGAGGGGCGGGGGTCTGTGGAAACCCTCAGAAGTACCCCTCTCTCCCTCTGCTTACTCAGTAGCTGCCCACTACAAACATGTGTGTTGCACCAGACCTCTCAACATAAGCATTCATTAGTTGTTTTAGCCCCCAGTCATTTTCCACTTGTTTCCCAAAGCTGGATCACATTATGTCAAAGAGCATTCCCATTCCAGAGATGTGGATACCCACTTTGATACCAGATTGCTGCCCTTATTTTCTGTTATTGCCGTTTTCCCTGTACCGGTGTCTTGGAGGAAGTTCAAACATTCACAAGTCTTGGGAATGTGCACGATTACAGTTGACTTTAGCCTTGGTATTTAGGGGAGTATGCGGGACATACAGAGCGCCAAGTAGACATTTTCCCGTTTATGGAATAGTTATCATCTTGGATTGTTGACATGCTGCCTAAATCATCGGCAATTACATAGCTGTATAAAGGCTGATAGACATTAAAAACAAATGAATCAAGAAAAACAAAAACAATGCACCACTATGCCGACCGGTGCATAACCGAGGTGCAGTGACCAAACAGCAAACACAACGCAAGACTTTGTGTCCAGGGCGTGGATCGAGTCATGGAACACAACCCCATATGTTTCCACAAGCTGTGCATCCATACGGTCATGCTGAAATGCACTGCAGCATTCCGGGGCATTAATCATTCGTTCCGGTGATTCCTTAAACCGTCATTAAAGGACATACCGAGGAGAAGCTCAAGGTAAAGGCTTTCGCCCCCCACCACCACCACCACCACCACCCCCCAGATGTCTGGAATCCCGCAACACAAACATTTCCAGTCTTCTGGCTCCGCAGGGCCAGGGGTCCGGCCGTCTTCGAAGACCTTGAGCACACAGACGCAGCCGGAGTCCGTTTCGACGCCGCGCTCACCTTCCCTCGGTTACTGTTCCAAGTTTTCATGTCATCCCAGAGATAGATGTTCCAGAGACGGGTGGAATGAGGGAACATGAGGCCCGGAAGCCTGTGGTGTTAATGTTCTCCCCCCGGTCTTTTGATCTGGGATCGAGGCAGCTGCCATTGATTAGTGCATTTGTAGATGATTACCGAAGGAAGTGGGTGGCCAGGCGCAGGTCATATCAGTGATCGCTCTCTCTCTCTCTCTCTCTCTCACTCTCACATCGCCGCTCCAGCTCTTCTTCACATCCGTTCAACTTTTCTCCGCCCGAGGCAATAGGGCTCCTCCGTTAAAAACCATCTAACACCGATTGTATACATCAACATGAACACGTTGAACCCGTGCTCTCGGTCTCCCAGCCTCACCACTTCGTGCGGCAGGCCTCCAACTTTTGGGGGGAATGTTGGAGCAATGCAGCAACAGGGTGACCGGGGGAAATGATGTCAGCATCTCCAGCCCTAACCAGGAGAGTTACCTCCCTCCCATTTGATGTGGTCGGTCTGTATGCTTCCAGTTTGTTTGGGAACCCTTAACCATTAGCGCAATGGTTGCCACATGGAATATCTTGCCAGGTATGAATAGTTGCCTTTTGTTTCCATTCTAACACAGAGGGCCTGGGAAGTAATAGCTTGCCTCATCTGAGGCACAGTTTCTGGTCCGCCTTGCGATGTGTGAAGGTACAATTTGACCTTGAAAAAAATTTAAATAAAAACAAGCACGAGGGCCACGTTGCAAGTGGAGGAATTTTGCAATTTTATTTTCACATAGTAGAGTTCCTATAAAATGTAAAGAATGCAATGTACATGTCCCCTCCAGTTAAATATTTCACAAAATAAATAAATCATTTCAGTACAGTCAGAACATAGTGGTTAAGTATCAAACTTTGCTTTAAATGTGTAATATTCACTATTGTTTAATTGTTTAATAATAAACCGACAGAGTATTTTCCGTATGATATCCCCCCCCCCCCCCCCCCCCCCCCGTCGCCTTTATGTTACAAATCCAGTTTCTCAAGTCAGAATGTCAACTATAAATAACAGCTTGAGAGAGTATTGGACCTACGCACATACAGGTCTACTGTTCGTCAACACGGACTGTATCTTCTGTATGTTTCTGCATGTTTTTGCAAACCATTTGGCACAGAAGGACCAGAAATATCACGTCCTGTGCCACAGAAAACACAGATGCCCACTTCCGTCGAAAAGCAAAACACGACCTCAACCCTAGTCCATAGCGGAGACCGGTTCTTTTTTTCTCATCAGTCAGTGCCTCGTTGCCAAAGGACAGGCGTCTCATTGAATGTCTTTATTTGTACATTTTTTTATTTCAGTGTTCAAAATGTCTCTGTCCAGTGCTGAATATATATATATATATATATATATATATATATATATATATATATATATATATATATTTTGACTCTCGTTGGACAGATCCGGTCGAGTTCACCCCAGTTCAGACCATTATTGGGAGGAAATGGGTGGACGTGTTCTTCCTGCGTGTTTTGCGGCCTCTCAGCGGCCTCCCGTGGACATTCAGACCCACAAACATCTGTCGCTTCTTGTTCCTCCACTCGGCCGAAGCGTACGTGTTGTAGCCGTTCTCCTCGATCCGCTCCTTCAGGGTGCAGTCGATGCCGAAGTCTCTCTGGAACACGGGAGACATGAAATATTTGAGCATTATATCCCGCGAACAGCGAGTTCCATCGAAACGAAACACTATTCTCCCGCACAAGCCTATTGTACCTGAGATGGTTATCGAGTGCTGCGTGCCATTAATGAGGCATAGTTCTGTCAGACAATTTGACCCTAATTTGGCTGGCCTATTTAAGAAACCGGTCCCTCCTGCCCTACCTGCTTTGCTGCCTGCTTTGCTGCCTGCTTTGCTGCCTGCTTTGCTTGTTGTGTTGCCGTCCTCCCTCCACCTCCCCTGCATCCACCTGTTTGGCTCTACTCTTCTATCCAATGGGGGATTCGAACTCCAATATTGCTAGATCATGAAGTATGCCTATGATTTCTGTACACCTTGCCGGGAGTGATGAGCAGTCGAGCCCGGGCACCCAAACTCAAACAATCCTAAATAAATAAAGATCATTTTAATTAAATCTAAGAGTTGTCTGTCAGATCTGTCGTTATGACTTTTTAGCCCGCACTTTGGGTTTGAGTGTGTCAATTAACTTTGGGTGTACTGCTGACAGTGTTTCAGCAGTGTTTCGTCCTGGCCTGGTTATGATCTGGAGTTGAGCGAGCAGCCAGAGCGGGAGAGATAAGGCCTCCTTTGATAAACCCAGAAGAATCTAACACTATCTCTCCCTCTCTGGGCCTTTCAGATTGACCTCTGACCCGGATACTAACCGCTCCGTACAGTTCCCCCTTCCTGCTGATAGCCAGATAGTAGTTGCTGCTCAGCCCTTTGATGGCCACCACCCCCACGTCGACCGAGGTGATTTCCAGAATACCTGAAACACAAAAAGAGTGTGGTTTAGAAAACCTAATGAGCATGTGCATAATTATCATAACAAATCCAAAACATTCAGATGTGACACATAATTCCAGATCTGAAGCCACAGACGCGGTGAAAGATCCATATCCCTGTGCAATAGGATGGAGGAAGTCGAGGCCGTAAAGCCATTTCTCGGTCCATAGTTGCTTCAGATAAGAGTGTGTGGACAAAGGAACAGTGTCTGGTCCGGAGATGACAGGTCAAGCACCACTACTACACATCCACACGGTGGTATCCATACATGTTCACAGGAAGCAGTGTCATTTTAACCAGAGAGTCTAGTTATGCTTGTTTCAGAGCACGGCGTCACACGCAAGGCGTAACATGTTTCCCAGACGTTACAGAGCACTTAAATGGGGGAACGCAAACAGTCGGCCTTGACTGTAGTGTGCTTGTCATTTATTCCGGCAGGATTCGAGTCGCTTTACAACCTCCACCTGGGGAACAGATGTCATCGGTACGTGTCGTTTGATTGGAAAGTAATAGGTGTGCAGCGGGGAAATTCTTGACTTGTTTTTGTTGTGTTCGGCATGTGGGATGCCAGGTCCCAATGCAGATAATTCAGGTTTCCCAAAGGCTATTAAAGGGTTCTAATTTATACCCCGGTAACAAGGCGCGGTGCTGTTTTTGCAGACAGCTTTGGTTATTTGTGTGGTCTCAGTATCACAGGTCACAGAGGTAGAACTTCCTACTGCGTCCTTTGACCACAGGACCCACTAGTCTCATCTGACACTGGTGTTTGTGTGTGTGTGTGTGTGTGTGTGTGTGTGTGTGTGTGTGTGTGTGTGTTGATTTGTTTCGGTGTTTATTTGCATACCTGAGTGTGCATTTGCGTGTGTGTGTGTGTATGTGTTTGTGTGTGTGTGTGTGTGTGTGTGTGTGTGTGTGTGTGTGTGTGTGTGCGCTGGTCCCCTTGTTACTCCTGTGTTGGTGTGTAAGCGAGTTTGAGTGTGTGCATGTGGTTGTGCATTTGTGCTTGCCTGTGTGTGTGTGTGTGTGTGTGTGTGTGTTCTCATCTGCATGTGTATATCAATGTGTTTATTTGTGTTTGTGCTGCAATCATGTCTCTGTATGTGTGTACCTATGCATGTGTCAGTTTTCATGTCACCTCTGTGTGTGTCTATTTGGTGTGTGTGTGTGTGTGTGTGTGTATGTGTGTGTGTGCGTGCGTGCGTGCACGCGCGTATGTGTGTTGTGAACCCCCCTCGTTCCCATGGCACGTTTGATTTCATACCTCCCTCGCTGACTTCCTCTGCTCACTTCCTGTGCGGTGTGGTTATTTTATTCCGATAACCACACATGTGTCTACACTCGCACACACACTCAGTCACACACACACACACACACAAACACACACTCAGCAGCATGGGGGTGTGAACTCTGAGGAGACGACGATACCCTTTGATCAGATGTCCGTTCCCTCCCTTGTCTGATGACTGTTTGTGTGGCAGGCTGCTAAACTGTCAAACCCACTCACTCTGTGGCTAGGGCGGGGGGGTTTTGGGGAGGGGGGGTGGGGGGGTGCTGGTGGGGTGGGGGTGGTGGCTGGAGGTGGAGGTGGAGGGCAGCTCTCGGACACGGAGTTTTTGCACATGCACCGAGCGGAGGACGCAGGACGCCTCCCCTTAAAAAATACAGCAACTTCCCCGCGCGTCCGCCGGGTCGTGGCTGTATCCATTTCCAGTTCATACAGCGGCACCTCGGGGCGGCGAGGTCGGTGGCGGTGAGGCAGCGCTGGGGACTGCCACACAACGGCCATTGAAGATCTGAAGGGACCTGGTTTCTGTACGGGATCGGGTGTCTGGTGCGGAGCGAGGATGTAAGACAATCTATGCCTGGTCTTTGGCTGCTCTGTAAACATGGGAGGGATGAAAGGAGTCCGAACAGAGACGGACAGAAGGGCCATGACAGTGAGACTGGGAGGTGGGGGGGGTGGGGAGGGTGCAGTAGGGATTAGAAAGGCTGTAATGAGCACTGATCAAAGCCACCCACCGGAGGCAGGGGTGAGACAGGCTTTATGTGCACACGCACGCGCACGCGCTCACACACACACACTCATGTGAACACACACAGTCAACACTGTGGCAGGTGAATGTGCACTTGCAACACTGCGAGGCCGTTGAGCTACCAAACCTCCACCCGGTCATCTCCACCCGGCTCTGCCTCTTCGTACCCGTGAACTTAACAATGTCTCGAGCCCGAGTGTGGGAAACTGCTGAAAAACAGAGTATGCTCTTTGTTTTGTTTCCCGCATATGACACCAGACAGGGATCAGTTTTACAAATCACATGTCGACTAAAATATCGCCTGGAACTCCCGTACTGTGGCGGGTCCGTTGCATGCTTGTTACTCGTCGCTAATGTGTGGCTTACTTGTTATGCTCGGTTTGGCGTTAGGCATTAAATGGTGCGTTGGTTGTGCAATGGAGGTGCACAAGGCCAACAAGAATTAAAGGTGGTTTTTCCACAGTGGGATGCCAAAAAACATGTGTTTTTCTGTTGTTATCCTCAGTTACCATCTTTTCATACTTCATGTTCAATAGAACAAGAAAATTCAATAGATAATTTTCACATCGTAATTGCTCTGTTTTCTTGTCGCTCAACTGTGGACCAAGCTGAGGCAAAAGTCACGCTTTATATTTTTGCCATTCGATAAATACCACACTGGATGTAATGACTCAGAGGGGATATTCTTCCCTCTCCCCACCACCCGTCGAAAAACGACACATCCCTCATCTTAAATCTTCGGAGGAATAACATCTGTCATTTGCGCAATGGAGGACTACTTTAATGATGGAGGAGAATAAGCATACATGCATACTCTCTCTCTCACACACACACACACACACACACACACACACACACAGACGCACACACACATGCACGCACACACACACACAAATACAGAGAGACACACACACATGCCTCGCACGCATACACACTTAGCAAGAGTTCTGCCGAGAGGCATCTTGCACACATGGCCACTTAAGTATTGAAACACAATTGGTGGCTTGACACACACATACACACACGAATGCACACGCACACACACACACACACACGCACGCACAGAGGCACACACGCACACGCACACACACACGCACGCACAGACGCACACACGCACACACACACACACACACACACACACACACAAGATATATGCACTCACATGCATGCACACATGCACAGATAATGTTGACAAGTTCGACCTCTCACACCACTGCAGCCGTTGGTAATTACCTAAAACTCTCTCCCTGCAAAACTTTAGCTCGAGGCTTATTCACCAACTTGCCAGAAGCTGGACAACATGGCTGGCTGTGTGCATAATAAAAGAGCAATGTGTCTTACTAGAATTAAGCTTAAAGTCATTCATGTTTTAATTATGTTTTAATTTTGTACAAATATTAAACTCCCTTAACTTTATTCCCTCTCTCTCTCTCTCTCTCTCTCCCTCTCTCTCTCTCCCTCTCTCCCTCTCTCTCTCTCTCCCTCTCTCCCTCTCTCTCTCTCCCTCTCTCCCTCTCTCCCTCTCTCCCTCTCTCCCCCTCTGTCTCTATCTGTAACCTCAGCACAGACACCCAGCGGGTTAGGGAGCCATGTGGGACAGTTTTTCGCTGGCATCCCCATAAATCTGCGGGAGGCTGGATTCTGCCTCTTTAACAGACAGTGAACTGGGTCCTCGCGGGGCCACAGGCAGCACCCAAAAACTAGTAACACATCAAGCCCGACACATCTCGCCGTTATATTCATCGAATCAATTTGCTCTCGAATAAAAAAATCCCGTATCGCCGTTTTACAGGACAAGCTTGCCGCATCCCGGCCCAGGACAAGGAGGGCCTTCTTCCAGCCACTGCGCGATAACTTGATATTTTGCCTACTCAAGGGACCGTCGATGGTCTACAAAGGACCTCAGCCCTGGGATCATGTCTAGCCCCAGGCGCTGAAGCAGAGAGCGGAGCTCTTCTTGTGTAGTATCCCTTACCGTGTGAACCCGATATCGCGGCACATAATCCACACACAGTGTCCCCAGACCCCCTCAGGACGCAGCTTTTTGATGGCACCACCATTGATACTGAAGACGCACTGCTTTGATGTGGCCACAATGACGGCCCGCCGCGTTGTTCACAAGGTTGTAGCCCTTTACTCTCCCCGTCCTCCCTAAACTCTTCCCATCTTAATACCCGATCCACACACACACGCACACACACACACACACACACACATACACACACACACACACAAAAACAGGTTAACCAGTTCCCCTTTGAAAAAGAAAACGCAGTCCTAAAAATAGGTCGTATCCAATAAAAGGAAACGGTTAATCACCTCTGAAACTTCGTAACAATTGTGTTCCACATAAGTTCGCACGCCGCCTCCGTGGCGAAGCTCGCCGTCGTTTTTTGCGACCTGCTCGAGTTCCACGACTTTGAAAGATAGCGTCGTAAAAATGCCGGCAACAAAGGCACGGCGCTGTGATATGGTCAGTAAATAGAGTTGTATCTGTTGTGACCCTGTCAAAGCAAACATCTCCTTTGACACTTTGCTTCCATTCGCTTTTTTCCAATAAGTCATTTTGATTGAACGTGTGGTTAAGCACTCCCAAGGGGAGCGGGGGTTCCATATTCACTAAATCGTGTTTTGGGAAGACACAGGGGCAAGAGAGAGGGAGAGAGAGAGAGAGTGCATGCGTGTGTGCGTGCATGTGTGTGTGTGTGTGTGTGTGCGTGTGTGTGTGTGTGTGTTTGTGTGTGCATGAGTATGAGCATGTGTGTGTGTGTGGGTGTGTGTGTATGTGTGGTAGTGATTAGTGAGCACATGTGTCGCCGTTGCCTGCTATATGATCACACACCCACTGGAGCATGTGAGTGGCCGCTGGCTCGCAGGGCACACACACGTAGCTCGCTGGAAACGCTGCGAGGCTAATGAGAATGTTATTTCTCGTACCAATATGTGGAATCATGCAACATGTAATCACTTTAAAGACATGCTTTCTGACGCGATCGAGTTAAACGGCTGCGAGTGCTTTAAACAAAATGTCTAGCCTGCGTCCGAGGGTGTGTAATTTGTTTGATTCCAGGCAGTTTGAGTGGGAGAGGGAGAGTCTGAAAGCATCAATTGGATTGACATCCATATCCCACCACCCCTGTTCCTATGTGGCTCTTATCAGTTGTGTTTATGCTGGGCTGTGAAGACTGCCTGATAGCGTCCGGGTTATCTGTTCTTGGTCCATTTTAAGCCATCTGAGAGCTACCATCATTGTGCCGAATGTTTGGACAGCGGAGATACCAGTAGGATGTCTGGTTTAAAACAAAACAACTACTCCAATTAGGAATGTTTCATCCCTACTACTATACCACTACCATGAGCTCCGAACAGAGAGAGGGGGGAAAAAAGAAAAGCAAAAAAAACGGGAAAAAAAACACATTATAGGATTTTGAATAATACTTTCAAAAATATATCTTATACTATTCTTATATGTTATGCTCTTCCTCTCCCACCTTCCCCCAAAATTTAATGCATTTTTCTTGATATCAACCATTGTCTAACCCTTATCAGACAGGAGGATGAGAGCAGGTTTGAGGAGAGAGTACAACAATGATCTTTTTCTAATTTATAGTACATGAGGACATCATTCCAGAAATAACTTACTGAGGGGGTCATCCTTGCTTTTGGTGCCATTGACTCGTCCATTCTTATCAATCCTCAGGAAAAACTTCTGGAAAGAGAACAGCTTCCTTCTCCGAATGTCCCCCTGCAGATGGGTGTAGCTGCGCACATGCCTCCCTTGCGGCCCCCCGGTCCGACTCAGGATTTCCGACCTGGTCGCCACCTCGGTCTCAGAGACGTTCAGCGGGACGCGCTGGCCTCGCGGGGTGCCCAGCCTCGGTCGGTCTCTGCGAGCCTGGTGGCAGACGGTCCCCGGCAGGGTGAAGGACAGGACCACGAGGGCGAGCAGCAGAGGCAGAGACTGGGCGGAAGACCTTCCCCTGGAGCTGGTCCCGGAGCCGGAGAGAGCCCCTAACCCTGCCCCGGAGCAGGACGAGGCAGAGGCAGCCTTACTCCCTCCAGCAGCCCATCTGATCATGGTAGTGTGCTGTGTGGAGGACTGGAGGCAGCCACACAGCCTGGGACATGCTGCTGGGGGAGAGTTGAGACTGGGAGGGCTGGGAGGGGAGCCCTCCGGGAGCCGGGTTGGGGCGAAATATTTCCCCCTTCGCAGCACAGCTGGTGTGGCACCTGTATCAAATCCTTAGGATTTCTACTTGGCTTATTTTCTGATAAAGTAATTACAGTCTAACATGTCTTTGCTGCTGCACGCCTTCTATTCTGCCGAGTTCTCTACTCCAGCGTTGAAACGGTGGAGGCTGATGGGCACATGTACAGACAGTTCAACGAGTCTCTAATGGAAAATAAAGGTTGATTTTAAGGACAGTACATTGTGATTTGCTGCATGCATTCCAGCAATGATCCCAAATCCCTGTTTTATTCCACTTTGCAACTGGTTCTAAATTGTCTGTGGAATGTATACCTTCTTTCTTCAGTGCTTGAATGTCAGTCTTATATTTCCAGAAAGTTGGTCCTATGAAGTTCCAAAAGTAGAAAAAAAACGCTGTTATCCAGGAGGGGAGTTGGCCATATGAAAAATTCCTTAGTCCAGCCCCGAAATCAAATAAGGTGCACAGCCATGCACTACCTGTTAGATGTAGACTTCACTCCATATGTGCGAAGGGGGCATTTTCAGATTTCACTCTGCAGAGTGAAAACAGAATCTGAGACTTAAAGTGGAACGCTGGTCAATCCGAGTGCATGTCAGATAATCCCTCCGTCTTCTTTTCTTTCCCCCTGCTCTCCTCACTCCTCATCCCTCTCTTTCTACCCCCAAATGACTCCACCTTCAAAAGAGCACTGAGGTAACCGTCTGGAGGACAGAAGGGATACTCAGTGGACCCCCCTCCCTCCCTCCCTCCCTCCCTCTCTCTCTCTCTGTCTCTCCCTCTCTCTCTCTCTCTCTCTCTCCCTCCCTCTTTTACATTTAGGGTTGTTTTCCTTTTCTGGTTTGGTTCCTTGATATGTGGATTCCAGGTCTGATCTCCTTACCTTAAGGCTGATCACAGAAAATGACTGTCTGAGAAAAGCTGCATGTGTGTTGGTTGGCTATGGGACTCTGTTAGCTATTTGATCCCTCCCTCCCTCCCCTTCCCCAACAACCCCTCTTGCATATGGGGGCAAGAACTGCTGTGTGTGTGTGTGTTTGTGTGTGTGTATTTGTATGTGTGTGTGAGAGAGAGTGACCGTGCAAACACATTTGTGCAGTGTGCTTATGTACGAGTGCGCGTGCGTGCGCGCGCATGCATGCGTGCGTGTGTGTGTGTGTGTGTGTGTGTGTGTGTGTGTGTGTGTGCACACATGCATCCCTACTTTATAAGACAATTTGACTCCCAAAGGGACATTGACTGAGGGTGAGAGATATCAGAGTTTATCTTTGCAGATGCTGAGAGCCGGGAATACTCTGACCAGTCATCTGGGCGACAGATTACAGTAATGATTAATCTATTGGTTTATCAAGAGGTACTGCTGTGTTTACTGTATGTAGTCCAGACCTTCTTGAGCTAGTGGCAGTTTGCCTGGTGTTGCTCTGTGTCTGTGTGTGTGTGTGTGTGTGTGTGTGTGTGTGTGTGTGTGTGTGTGTGTGTGTGTGTGTGTGTGTGTGTGTGTGTGCGTGTGTGCGTGCGTGTGTGCGTGCGTGTGTGTGTGTGTGTGGCACGGGGGCTACTTGTGCGTAATGGGGATAAGTAACACAAATTAAAAAGCAGCCACTTGTTGCTCATTTAGATATGCGCTTCTGACAAGTGTCCCTCCCTCCCTATCTCCTGTGATAAAAGTCCTATTAGGTTACCGCTGCCACTTCCAATCTGAATGCCGGCTTATCGTTGGCATCTCCCTTTGGCCTCTCTTTCTTCCTTGTGGTCCTCTTTTGTACTGTTTTTTTTTTTTTTTTTTTATCTCCCCTAAGGAGCTGTAATGCAATGCAGATCTCCGGTTTCACTCACCAGACCTCTGTGTTCCTCTGTGACTCAGGTATCTAAATGGCCTGCAGCCAGACCCTCTTTTTACTGGCCATCACGCATCGCTGACCGCCAAGGCAAAAGACGCAAAGCATGGACAGTTTGGACAAAAGTGTCATGGGTGCATTTTCCAAAGGGTTGGGGGGGCTTAAATGAATGGTTTTATTCATACTACGCAGGGGAATCGATGGCGATAATGACGGCAGCGGATTGGGAGCGATCCCCCTGAAGAATATTCCTGAAGAGTCTTGATTGTTTCTGGATCCCAGGTTGGAGGAGTCCATCCTTCTCTCGTTTTTCTCCCGTGGTCTTAGCTAAAGTCCCAGTTGTTTTTTTTTAAGTGCCTGACTTTAATGTCTGTCAGCAATCTACGGCCAGAGCGGCGGCCTGGTCCTAAGTTAGTGGCCTGTCTTTATCTGGGGATACAAACAAAGCAATCTTATCAGCGCTTCCTTTGTGGTGTCTCCTCCTCTGTGATAACACAAATGGGAGCAGAGGAAACACAGCTGGGGAAACGCAGGCATCTAGTCGATTTCTCATGGGGTTAGGGTATATATATATTTTTTATATATATAGTAGCTGTATAGAGTTGTCTCGGAATCCCCAAAAATGACTATGGATAAACTATTATTATTATTATTTTTTTATTAGAATTGCTTCAATTACGCTTTAACAATTTATTATTTATTCAGTTTTTCACAATGTATAACCCAGACTTGATTGTCTGTATATAATTAATATTGCATGGGATATATTTTTAAGGCATTCACAAAAAAATAAAATAATAATAATAATTCAATACCATAACAATAGTCTTTCTGCACATTACGTCCTCCATGGGCAAAAGTGGAGCAAAGACAGAGAGCATCAGTTAGTAAAGTGAAGGTAAAAGTGACATTCCTTCTCTGACAGTTCCAACTCATCTGTAGTGAACACCACGTTGGAAACATACAGCGACATAACGGGGACGGTAGCTCAGGAGTTAGAGCTGGTCGTCTTGTAATCTAAAGGTTGCTGGTTCGATCGCATGCTGTAGTGTCCTTGAGAAAGACACTTAAACGCTGATGGCTGCGTCCGTCGGTGTTTGAATAATTGTAAGTCGCTCTGGATAAAAGCGTCTGCTTAATGTAAAAACATCAGGAATGTGTTTGAAAGTGTTTCACGCAGGAGAGATCTTCTTCGGCTGCCCGGTGTCTGCGACTATGCAGATATTCCTTTTTTGGGGTTCATTGCCGCTTCTGCTAAGACTGTAATGCCCTCGGAGGGATGCGAGGCTGCCGCGATGCCGAGAGACTGTGAAGATCTGTAGGATTTCTTTGGAGGCCAAGGAGCAAATTCTTTGCAAATGTAACCGTGTCTGCGTTTCCCTCCTCTAAAGGCAATATAAGTGAGATTTGGAGGGACTGGGCAAGGTATCATCCCCCTCAGTGGGCAACGGCTTCAGATTTTAGTGTATCTTCATAGATCTATCTCTCTAAATTGCATTTTAAAGTTCAAAACAATAGGCAATAGAATAGACAAATGTGTTTCTGATCCCTGGCTACGGGCTATGGCTCTGGCCGAGCTCTCACGCTTATCTCGAAAACAATTGTCACTACAATGTAGACAATAAAAAGGCAAACACCGGAAATTTAGATGCAGCACTGGATATTCCATTTCACACGATGCCACTTGCCAAACGGATTATTAATCAGGGCAGAACGCATGGGATCATTCCTTTAGCTTTAGTGTCACCGAGTTCACTACTGAACTCCAAGCTTCAGTTTTATTTTATTCTATTCTTTTTTTTTTTTTTTTGGGCTGATTTCAAAGTATTATTTTTCACATGACACCATTTACTCCTGCAAACAAGAAACCATCTCATTATAAATGGAGGAAAATGGGGGGGGGGGGGATCATTCTAAGACTGAAAACTTAAACAAATCATTGTAAAAATGTCCATTTATTATTATATTTGATGTTAAGAAAAGAAATACCAATCACTAGGAGAAACACAGGTCCAGGTGTACCGGGTTGCGAAATGATGCAAAGTGTATGGGAAAGGTTTGCTTGTGGGCGAGTTAAATTGAGAGAAACTGAGAGTCAAGGTGGGGCCGTTATGTTTGGCGACGCCCGCTGAGGAGCCATTTAGCGGCGATAAAAAGTGCATGGGAAATGCATTTGATTGTTATCAATTTATTCGTTCTAAGCCATTGAAGCTCTTCACTTGAAAACACAGTAGGTACCAACACACAAATATCCAAATCCCTTCTGATGACTTTTGCAGGAGTGCAGGAGTCAAGTTGTTTCTCTCTTTTTTGGGGGGATGGGCAAGAAGCAAGTCCAACATTCTGTCCTGTATCTAATTCATGGTCGGCAATATTTTTTTCCCACTCGCGATGCTAACTTATATAATGAGGAGAGCTCTCTATCTGGCGGCAGCGGGTCGCATGAACCTGTGCACCGCGCACGGTCATGCTCTGTTCCCGTTGAGATCGCCAGTATTTGAAGTAAAAAAAAACAACAAAAACTTTATTTCCCTCAGTCACATCATGTGTGTCTGATTTTGTCAGCCTCATCATGTGTGTGTGTGTGTGTGTGTGTGTGTGTGTGTGTGTGTGTGTGTGTCTGTGTGTGTGTCGTCCGCTCATTTCCATGCACTATCATTAGGCAGATGTTTCGGCAACAAAAGCACCTCACTCTGAGATACTTAAGCTCGGAACCGTATGTGGTCTATCTGGGAATCCAACGCATATCTCGCAAACAACCAAACTGACCTATGGGAACCATGTGTGCGTCTCGCTCTGCCTTCCCTGGGGCCTGTGCGCTCTGTGCGCCGGGTCAGAGAAGGCCCGGGCTTTAATAATGAAACAGGCCTGGTACCGGGATGCCAGTCTAGATGCCTGGGGGAAATGCATCCTGATGGGGCCCAGATGAGAGCCACCAGACCGGTCCGCTCCCCGCTCCCCAACCTCCGAAACCGGCCGGTGCACGGATTCCATTCCGATTCCACTTCCTCCTCCGGGGCTCTTCGATGGGAGTCGACAGGTAAGTGACCAGATTTTAATGACACTTTAACGCTTCTCGGAAATGTGTTTCCATGTCAAGCGTTCGGCGGACGCGTGCTCCGTAGCGAAAAGGCCCCCCGCGTTTCTGTCGGTCGTCGGACGTAAATGTCTAATCAGCCCTGGCTGTTTGGCAGAGCGGTGTCCGGTCACCCGGGTGAGGTTGCGGTATCCGCCGCGGACGGGGCTGCTTCTCACGTTATCTCTCCGACCTGGGCGGGCGCTTACATCAACCGCCCCCTCTCCGTCCAGTGTCGGATTCAGCGGGGCAGAGGAATTCACTTACAGGTCAGACATCGAATCAACTCCGCTGTAATGAAGCGGCCTCAACCGCGCCGGGGGCACCATGAGGTAACGAGGCTGTAAATATCGTTACGTAAAATTACGAGCGGCGTGCGGGGCTGAAATCTACCTGCAATTAACCCCAGAGCAAATGGTACGATCCACCAAACCAGGAATGTGATTGCACTATTTATAAAAAACAAGCACATATATCACAATGACAGCATATTAAGAGATAAAATGACTTCCTCATACTTTGGTAACTTGACTGAAAAAATGAAGAGGTAAGCTGATAACATAACCTGAAATATATAGTTTGCCGAATTAAAAGGTAAATGTGAAGACTTTTTGGTAAAATGGTAAAATACGGCTTTGGTCTACGCCCTCAGAACTAATTGATAATGAATTCAATAGAATTTTAATTGATTTTGAAGTGGACCATACCAAGCTCAAAAGAAAAAATTAAGACAAGGTGCTTGAATTACATCATAAAATTAGGGGCTCTTAAAATGCGCTTTTTTTTGGTGTTTTGGTGAATTTTACATTTAATATTTCAAAATGGCCAAACCCTTTACTCTTACATGTAACTAAACAAAGGAGCATTTCCTTGCCAACAATCGACTGTCCCTGCACGGTCCCTTGTAAGGTTACGAACCACATCGGTTTTCTGTTTGTCTAATTATATAATAGAGCTGACATAATTTGTATCAGAAATGCATGATTTGAATTTTCCAAAATTAGGGATCAATAAACTGATTGAGCCTCGACAAATATAGAATTGGACAAAATGCAAACCTTTAGAATACCTGAACAGAATCAGCTACACAATACTTATCCTTTCCTCCAGAGGTAAAAGTGCATGTATGTGAATGATGCAGGTTTATTAGAAGAAGTGAAACTGTATTCTCTATCTATTTCCTCTGGCACAAACACAAGAAGAGAGAGAGAGAGAGAGAGAGAGAGAGAGAGAGAGAGAGAGAGAGAGAGAGAAAGAGATGCTGTTAAGTGCTGTAATGCAAGGTTATGTAAGTGGATGGAGATCGCTTTGCCTTGTAAACACACACGCACACTCTCCAACACGCGCCGCCTGCATTTTGGGAGGCGATGCTCCACATGGGCCCCGGCGTTGTGTTACTGCTGACTAACCCCCTGCTCCGCTCTGACTGACAGTTAGGGAGCGCTCGGCCCGGAGCTGCACACGTTCGTGTCAGGTTTTCTAGGACAGGGGGTTTGTAAGGGAAATTTGGTTCAGATGAACCCGATCCCCGGAACGGAGCCCGAGGCTGCCAGTTGTGCTCTTCCACATGGAGCAGCATCAGGCGCTCCAGGTGAGAATGAGCTCATGGTGCCGAGGGGTCAGGAGGCAGAGTACACGCAGGGGCAGAGGAATACAGGGTGACCAGATTTATCCTTCAATCGATAAGAATAACATAAACAAATAAAGTTGAAGGCATCCAGTAGTCATCACAGTTTTTGTTAGAACGATGTCAATATTTTGTCACTCATTTTTGTGATTTCATGATTTTTATGATTTCAAACCCGTGCAAAACCCTTTCTTCACAAACTTTGAGGTAACTAACTCGACGAGATCTGGAGTGTTAATACATAATAATGATAATAATGATGATGATATAATAATAATAATAATAATAATAATAATAATTGATAATGATAATAAATAATAATAATCTTTATTTGTATAGCACCTCTCATACACAACTTTGAAGTGCTTTATATTAATTCAAGCAAATCAAATAATAACAATAAAAAAGCAAATGAGAAAAATGCATTATTAGAAATATTAAAAGGTGTGTATTACACGCAATATCAGTTTTGGTATAAGTATAAAAGTAAGTAAGCTTAAGTAAAATATGCTACCTACTTTATTTAGTTTATAGTTGTATTGTATTATCACCATTATTTTCCTCATCCATCCATGGAGTGTAATTAAATCATAATTATGATAATGATAATACTACTACTATTATTACCACTACTACAACTACTACTACTAATAATAAAATCATAATAAAAATAATATTAATAATAATAATAATAATAATAATAATAATAATAATAATAATAATAATAATAATAATAATAATAATTAATAATGATAATAAATAATCATCTTTATTTTTTTATCACCTCTCATACACAACATGCAGCTCAAAATGCTTTATATTAATGCAAGATAACAAATTGTTACAATAAAAAAACAAACAAGAAAAATGCATTAGTACAAATATTAAAAGGTGTGTAAAACACTCAATATCAGTTTTGGTATAAGTATAAAAGTAAGTAAGCTTGAGTAAAATATGCTACGTACTTTATTTAGTTGTACTGTATTATCATAATTATTTTTTGTCATCCATCCATTTTTCCCAGCAAATAAAACCATTTAACGGCACAATCAAACCAATTGGAAGAAAAACCTCACACCATCTGACATGCGAAAAAAAGCACTTTCATCACAAACATCTTTTATTGATAAGAGACACATGGAACACAGTTTTGTCAAGGGTATGACAAAACTAAATCCTGTACATCTTTTTTTATTATTATTATTATTATTATTATTATTATTATTATTAACACACAGCCGCCATCTTTAGTGCGGCCTGAGAGGGATGACCTGCAACACCTCGTTGTCATTGGTCTTTCTCACAAAAGACGAGCACCACAGGTTGGGCTGACTAAACTATCATGGAAGATCACAGCATAAAGACCGTAACAAATCTGACAGGAATAAGAGTGTAAACACAGAGTGCCAGAGCATGACTCAGGCAACAGCAAAACAAAAACAAAAAATAGAAGTACATAGCGTAACGATTATTGCTTATATTCTACTGAGAAAGGCATTTATTCTTTTATTCACGGTCTCGGGTAACATTATGATAATATACTGTAATTCTCAATTACTGAGTTTCGTTGGGTTTCTTTGAGAACGCATCAGCACCACAACATGAAGCACCATCGGTATAATAGGTCATTATTACTATTATTATTATTGTTGTTATTATTATTATTATTATTGTTATTATTATTTTTCTTCTTCTTATTATTATTTTTTATATTATTATATTTATACCGAGGATAGAGGCCACAGAACAGTTACTTTGGTAATTATGCATCTTACACCGAGTGTGCCAAAGACAACTGGTTCACTAAAATACGCACAAAGCTGTAATTTATCATTTATTAAATCCTGCTGCTTACAAAGTGAAGAGGCCTGAGATAAACAAGCGGTGGGAAATAGATTTTTAAAATGAATTCCAAGTAGAAATCTTTAGAAAACCAAGCTATATCAATCAGAAGACACATTTAATCACCGCAATATAAGAAACCTCACCTAACGAAATCTACAAAGACCCAAATCTGACAGAGGAGCCGCAGGCAGCACAAGGTGGCGCCTCAACATCAAGATCAATCGAATAGAAGCACATTACCGTTACAATCATTCATAGCAAAAGCACCAGATAACAGTGTAAATATCGGCCGGTTTAGATTTATTTTAACATTCTGTTTTCACGCTTGCGTCCTCTGGGGTTAATAATGGTCTTGACTGGCTCATTTTATGGACAAATGAACATGATGACAAGCAGTCGTTGTCGTGCACAGTTTGCCACTGACATGGCCTGAAAGCAATAAAGTTTAAAGTCCACTTGCCTTAACACTACTAGCGAGTAACAAATAATTAATAGCTCCGTTCTGAAGTGTGTTCATTGTCACAGTTATCTTTCTGGCAGAGCTCAAGCAATAGCTGCGGACGGTCATCAATCTGGTTTCCTTGAAGTTACAAAAAGGGGCGCCACAGGGCTCAATACTCGGTCCTATCCTGTTCACATTGTACATGAACGACCCGGGCTCATCGGTTACAAACAGCTCTATTCATTTTCATGCTGATGACGCGGTTATTTACTCATCAGCGCCCTCTAATGGCAAAGCTTTGCCTAATTTAAAGTTGGATTTCTTCCCTGATTCAACTTAAGCTTTTACTGAATCCAGATAAGACCAATATCATGCTCGTCACCAAATCCCAAATGAAAAATCCTTCACGTTTTACTGTCAGTACAATAACTGGGGCTAAAATTGGAAAAAGTCCCACGTTACAAGTACCTAGGCATCTGGTTAGATGACATTTTTTCTATCAAAACTCATGTTGTGAGGAACATACTGAGAAGCTTAAATTTAAATAAGGTTTATTTAATTTGGAAATTAGCAAGTGCTTCACTTTTAGCAGTAGGTGGCTGATGTAATTTACATGCATGCTGCTGCCCACACCCTCAAGCCTCTTGATGCAATGTATACCTTAGATCTATTAAAGGTGACAGTTTTAGAACCCGTCACTGTGTCCTCTATGAGAAGGGAGGGTAGCCGTCACTTTACCACTCGAAGGGAACAACACTGTCTTGTTTTTTTATTTACAAAGCCATCCTTGATATAAGCTACCATTTTATCTATCATCACTTTTAAGACTTCGAAATATGGGATATTGTGCTCGTTCACAAGAATACATTACCTTTGATATCCCATATATGAATATAGAACTGGGGAAAAAAATAATGCATTTTTGTATTATGCTCCTCATAGGTGGAATAAGCTTCAGGACTCCCTTAAATTGGACAAATATTTTACCGGAGAACAATTTAAACTTCTGTTGAAGGATCTTTCATATATAATGATTGCTCCTGTTTTTCTTAGTGTGCCTGCCTTGTCCCTGTGTAATGCACTTGTTTTATTGTCCTTTTCTTTGTGTTTATTTCATCTTGTGTTTGGGTTGTATTTATGCTTTGTATAAGAATATCGATTTGACACTTTTTACACTTTCCAGTCTATAACTTATTTTGATTTTGATGACGTATTTGCAGGGCACCGCTGTGAATGAGCGCTTTGCACTCAATTGGTCTTCCCCTGATTAAATAAAGGTTATCTATTTATCGTAACTGTCTTACAATCAAATGATTCCACCACGCTGCTATGTTTCCGTCTCTGAATCGCCTCTTGTTCGGTCTGGTTGGGTCTGGTTCGGGTGCTGAGACGGACATTGAAGCAGGCAGCTCACCGGGGGCTTTCCAACTGAACGAGGCCAAACGAGCGCTTTCGTTCGTCCGTTCACTGAACCCCGGGGCGGGTCTCTCAACGACCGTCGTTGGGTAAATAACCCGACACAAAATGATAATGAGAACGAGCGAGGCCCGATCCCATTCATCCAGAAGCAAATCAGAGTGATGGAATATGTCGATTGTGAGGCACCTCACAAGCCAACAGAGTTATTTATCTTTCAGTAGGTTAAAGTTTGTTTCTGTTGTAGGGGAGCGGTAAGCTCTGGAATGGAATCAACTCACTCACGTGAAAGGACAAAAATTCCTTTAAAGGCTCTTTATCCCTTAGATTGGTCTATTGAAGGCAGAAGTCAGTTTAAAGCCCCTATGGGAAGCCTATCACTATTTACCAACCGTTGTGAATTAAATGCTGATGCATCCACATAAACAAACTGAAGTACATGAGACCACAGTTGAGAGCATTAGTCATTTATATGATTGAAAATGTTTGAAATGCTTGCCATTTGGGTCTGTTTGTAGCAATTTATGGCTTAAAGGACTGTTTGAAAAGACATACCAGCATGGCCGAAATAACTGATACATCAACAAATTGGAGAAAAAAAATGTTTTTTTTGTAAACAGCTGCTTTTCAGAACCATGGCATGGGAAAGGCTTTAGGAAATATGATTTCCCAAAACTCCTCATAGAGCTTTATCAACGATTTAAAAAATGACGATGCCATTGTTGGTTATTGAGGTTCGCCTGTTCTGAGTCTCGATTGACGGACTGTATTCTTCTGGAAAATACTAAAGGGGAAGCAGCTCGAAGGTAAATACCATGGATGATCCGGGTGATTGGGGTGTGTCCGTTGTAAGTTGGTGTTCACGCCGCGCAGGTCACGCAGCACTGTTTCTGCACCGACCTGAGCGAGCAGCGACCCAGCAGCTTCAGCTTGCCACAGAAGCGAGAGGACATGCTGTTCTTCCTGCACGGAGGACCTGGAGGAGATACACGTCAAAACAATGGAAGTATGGGAGCTGAAAAAGGGGGTTATCTGTGCAAGAAGGGCCGTTTCTCGACCATATGGAAGGCTTTGTGTTGTGCAGTTTTATAATGGGACGTGTACCTGTGCTGGTCTTGCATTCCTGCGCGTTGCACTTCCTGAGTGTTTCTGGCTTGGGGACTGTTTCACAGAGGCTGTTTGGCATCACGGCCAAGTTGTCCACACCCACACAGTTCACTTCACGCTGCTGCACGCCCTCGCCACAACTCACAGAGCACTGAAAACACACACACACACACACACACATACACCCAGACACACACCACATTGAATATGCAACTTTGGCGACATAACTAGTACACTTCTATCATGTGAACATTTAAAATAGATGTCATGAATGCCATCATGGGTCTGACCTCCTCCCAGCCTCGGGGGTCCCAGTGAGTGCAGGGGTCCAGCCTGCAGGGCTCGGTGCTGTTCGGCCTCAGTGGGACGCTACAGCGCTTGGGCTCTGGACAGGACACCAGCCGCTCCCTGACTCCTTCCCCACAGCTCGCAGAGCACTGAGAAGCCCAGCAGGATCAATGCCAGTTTGGTCATTTTCACAACAAGCTCTCTGGTGAATCTAGTTTGGCAGCAACCCTGACATGACTTGTGGCTTAAGAAAAGAGCATGATGTCACAGGAACACGGCGCAAACCGAGGGAACTGACTTCTCTGATACAAAAACGAGAGAGTGAACGTTGGCCACAAATCACATTCATTTAAATTGGAAGAGTTGCTCCTATGGGTGTGTGTATAATAGTTACGCTCACCTCTCCCCAGGGGGATGCTTTCCACGTCAAACAGGGCTTGCGGGGGCAGGTGAGGGTGCTTGGGGGTCTGGAGGACAAGGCCTGACAGTGGAATGGTCTGAGGGGACGTTTAGTTTGGGAATCCATGCACTGGACGTCGCGCTGCCGCCGGCCCACCACCGCACAGTCCTCTGGACACTGGAGACATTAGAGAGAGCCTTTATGAATGATTTACAGCTTAACTTACAGTAATGGAACTGCAACCAAACAACAGCGCGGATAACACTGGCAAAGGCAACACTGAAATACAGACACAAAGATGTGTGAAACCTCAAGATTGATGCATTCTTCTATATACACTTTGCATTGCGTTTTCTAATACTCTAATCTAATCAATTTAAAACAATATGCAATATGTGCGATGAATGCAGCTTGACGCATACACATTGTTCCGAGTTTTGTAACATTTTCTGGATTTTCTACCAAATATCGCACGTTTTCACGGAGCCCGGCCTGCCCGGCGGAGCGTCCAACCCGGATCGGACTGGAGCTGTAGAACGGTGGAAGAACTTGGCTTTACTGCAATTAAGGTTACACGAACGGACTGCCCTGGCTATCTACGAGGACTGCCAGTCACCGGGGTTCCAAGCCACCGAGACGACTTTACTACGTGCGTCTCTGACGAAATGACACTGGCTACTACACTACCTGGACTGGGTCTGTCATTCCGGTCCAGTACCGGATTACTCTCGCTGGTCTGCTGTGCTGTCCACGCTGACCGCTCCGATAATTTGAGGTACCCCCCTGCCACAGCGAGGTGTGTGGGCCGAAGCTCTCCACCCGCTCTGCTGTGCTGTGCCTACTAACGGCTCGGGTATGCATGTCTGCTCAGTGGATCTTCCCTCTGGCTACTGCCAGGATATATTTTCCCTTCTTCTTCTTCTGGCTGGTCACCACAGGTGGTGCGAAATCCTCACGGGGCCATGAACATCATGCTTGTCACGTACAAATATTGTTCGAATTGACTCTCATTACTGGGATTACACGCATGGTTCCCGAGATCTGTTGTCTTCCCAGTGCCTTTTCTTTCGTGAACTCTACAGGCGCCATACGCTAGAATACTAACTCCTGTGGTGACTTGATCGTAACCAAAATTAAGCGGAAATGCATAATTATTTTGCTTTAATTGCTGTCTGGTATGCAGCCCAATCCTGGTCCCTCAGCTACATGTACTGTAACTCGCCGGCAGATTTTAAGAAGCTGCCTGGGTTGCATGTCACACATATAAAAGCGATCAGTCTGCTTCCAACAATGCATATGAGGCAAATTTGGGCTGAGTCGACCGGCGCTGATTTACTTGTTGTTTTTTGAGACTTTGCTCTCTGAGTCTAAACCGGATAAAAATGTAGAAATTGATGGCGTCAATATTTATCGTTCTGTCTGTCCCAGGTCAGTGGCGGTCGGTGATCTTTATTAGATCCAGTCTTGCTGCATAGGTCATGCTCTCCAAATCTGCTATTAAGCAGTTTGAAATCTTAGCCCTGAATGTTGATTTGTCTGGTGGTCGGTATTTAACTGTTGTTGGTTGCTAAGGGCCCCGTTCTGCTACCATTGACGAATTACACCCTTTAATGCAGCTCTTATCTCGATTATATTTTAAAGAAATCATCTTGGTGGGTGATTTTAATTGGGTTTGGCTTTCACCGGCGTCTGATGATTTTAAAGCTCAACGTTTGTCTTTTAACCTTACAAAAGTCATTGAAAGCAACAAATCATCTCTTAATTACCGATACACTGCATAAATATTCTGCGAAAGGGGTCTTTGCTAATGATTTAAGCGATCACTGAGTGGCTGGCGCTGTTCGGGACGCCCCCGTTCTAAGCTCTGTGTTGTTTGGAAACTAAATCTTAAGCACTTGATTGAGCAAGACTTCCTTCATGATTTGTTTCATTCTAAACTGGACCGTACTTTTACTGATTGGTGCTGTTGACGTTGCTCGCAAATATTTTTTTGACAGATGAGCTGGCAGGCCTATTACACAAGAGGAAGTCTGGCTACATTTCCCTCGACTACGTAATCGCTGCACTGCTTCTACTAAAAAAAGCCAAATGCGATTATTATTTATCACAGGCCACAGACAGTCTAAATGATCCTTGGAGATTTTGGCAGCCCACAAAATCTCTCTCCGCCAACTCTTGCTCTTCAGAGCCGTCACCTAATATTGTTGCTGACTCCATCCCAGTGTCATATAAATCTAAGATGCTTAATTGTGTCAACAAACATTTTATAGCCTCCAGTTCTTTTTTTGGCACGTTATCTGAAGGCAAATCACCCCCTCACCCCCAGTCAGCCACGCCTCCAATTGCCACACTTTCCCCTTCACCTCCTTCTCTGTTAGGGAGGTTTGTAAGGCCTTGAAGGACCTAGACCCTAGGAAATCGGCAGGCCCTGACAATCCCTTTCTCTATATACAAAGCAATGTCAATCTTGATGTTTGGGAACGCTGCCTATGTTCTCCCCTTATTGAAAGGCGGTGATCCCACCCATTTCCAAGCTCTCTGTTTTAGCCCAGGTCCTTGAGAGGCTGGTGAATGACCAGATCAAGGAATACATGTGCTCGAACAACGTTTTATCTCCTCACCAGTCTGGTTTTAGGAAGCGACACAATATACCGTAACTGCTGCCATGAAAGTAGTAAACGATAATGTGGAAGCCTTGGACACCAGGAACTATTGTACTGCCCTTTTTATTGATTTGTCCAAGGCATTTGATACTGTTGATCATGGCATTTTATGTCAGAGACATAAGATAGATATCAGATATAGGCCTGTTGGACCAAGCTGTTGATTGGTTCTTAAATTACCTCTCCAACCGTAAGCAATGTGTGCAGTTCAGTGGTCTTTCCCCTAGCTTTCTTATTGTCACCAAAAGTGTGCCTAAAGGTTGGGTTTTAGGACCCACCCTTTTCACTATTATGTAAATGATGTGGATCAAACTATTAATGCATCCGTACATCTTTATGCCGATTATACTGTTGTATATTGTTGTGCAAGCACTGCTTCCCTGGCGTTCGAACATCTGCAGTCTGCATTTGACGCTATTCAGTCGCACCTGTTCCACCTCAGACTGGTGTTAAATGCAGATTAAACCAAGGCCGTGTTCTTTTCTAACAAAAAGACGGTGCCAGCTGTTCTTCCCTGCATCATGTCCGTACAAGGTGGGGCACCTTGTTTTTTTTTTTTTTTTATTGAGACTGTGACCACCTACAAATATTTAGGCATCACAATTGTGGAAAGCCTTCGTTTTTAATTTTATATTGATCATCTTTTAAGGAAATTGAAATAAAAATTGGGCTTCTTTTTTAGGAACAAATCATGTTTTTCCTTTAACGCTAGGAAAAGGCTTGTTGCTGCCACTTTCTTGCTTCTCTTTGACTATGGGGATGTTTTGGACATAAACGCCTCCGCTCATTCTTTTCATCTTGTTGGACGCTGTCTATCACGGATCTCTGAGATTTATAACCGATTGTAAACCCCCAGAACGGCATTCTACTCTGTATTCTTTAGTCAACACTAAGTGATCATTATTCATGCACAGAGCTTTGCACTGGTATACAATCACTTCATTTATACACCCATCCCTGGACGACTGCCCAACTATTTATCTGCTTACATGTTACGTACACAGTGCTGCTATAGCTTACGCTCCCAGGGCTTCATCACTTTCTCTGTTCATACAGAATTTGGTAAAAAGGCCTTCTCCTAATCTGCCCCCTCAACCTTGAACACGTTACAGCAGGAACCGAAGCTGTCCAGCATGATTCATCTAGGGGATTTTAAACTACTTTTAAGAAATATGGAGAAAACGTCTGTGGGGGTTGGCTCTTGTGCATAGTATTTAAATCTGATTGAATGTCCTGAATACCATCTATTTCGGGTAGAGCAGTCCTTCTATATTAGAAATCACTGCAATTTAAAGAGCCATATCTAATAGAGCAATACTTAAATTACTGTAAAAACACCTTTTAACCATTTTCCAAGTAGTTCTTTTCAGCTTGGTGTTGGACAAAATAGTGCATAGTCACTAAAGACGATCACTACGTCAATCACTGTTTTGTAAATTGTGAATTGCCACAGGACAGTTAAGGATAGCGACCTTGCTCCAGTTGCTGCTGATCCAGGACGCGCAGGGGCGCAGGTAGCATGTGCGGGCCGGCTCGGGTCTCTTTAGGTTGCCGCAGTCCTCATTATTCTGCGAACTGCACAAAACCGTCCTCCAGACAGCACCGATCCCACATGACGTAGAACACTGCGGACAGAGAAGAAGGGAGGCGTCTGATTCTGATCCATACGAGCAGGCGTGAGACTGTGTGACAGAGCTTCAGAGATGTCGCGCAGCCTCAGCACCTACCTCACTCCAGTTTCCCGCGAGCCAAAAAACCTCCACACCGTCCGTCTCCCTGGTCTTCAGGTTGCTGCCGTCCGATGGACTTTTTGGCGTTTGCTGTTTGCTTTTGAAGCGCTGGGCAAAGTCTTTGGAATGGGAAGAGGGCTTTTTAGAACGAGGTGTCACGCTGCTTTTCTTGGCGGGCACCGTCCGTTTGACAATCCCGACAGAGGTTTGAGGGAGCGCTGTGGTGGTGAATGATTTTTTTGTGATTGGAGAAGGCGTCGTGTGGTGGCGAGGTTTTGATGGACCTGAGTGGGACCTCGGTGTGGTGACGGTGTGACGGTGGGTGTATGGAGTCATATACGAAGAGGTGGAACTGGGAGAGCTGTGTGAGGTCTTCCCTGACGTCTCAGTGCTGGTGTGTGGGGTGACGAAGGCTTGGGTTGTAGGTGGCCTGGTGGTGTGTGCCGGTTCTGGCTCCGTCTGTAAAGCGCGTGAAGAAATGGGTGTCTGTGGCGTGGTCGTGGCGGGGGGTTTAATGGGCGTCATTAGTGAACTTGCCGTGGTTGTGGCATCCAGGTCAATAATCTCCCCTACGGCCGTTATCCGGTTGGTAGCAGTATAGTGAAAATACGGGGTGTAGGTCACAGTGTCTGGTGTGCTCCCATCCTCTTCCTCCTCCACTTCCTCCATCACCTTTGTATTCTCCTCTCTAGCACTGGCTTTAGGAGGGAAACGTTTCCCGCCCTTATCTTCCAAACTATCATTTTTCCTCACTGTTGCATTGAACTCAAAATCATCAACATCTATGATTCCGGGGGTTGTCGTTTCAGGGAGGGTGGTGGTGGGATTGCCGGTAGTTCTCGTCTCTGTGCGCGTTGTATCCTGCACGGTGGCTGGAGCTACGGTGGCAGCGGGTGTAGCGCCGGTGCTGGTGATCTCGGGGATCACCGGTCTTCTTGGGACCCCGGGGTAGATCCGATGGTATTTAGGCGGAGGCCCCGGACGTCTGCGAAGACCAGAGTTAGGGCAGCTCTGCAGGGCGCACAGGGATCTGGAGCGAGGTTTGGTCGACAGGTCGCAGGATTTTTTGTTCACTAACACACAAGTGACCGTCCGTGAGCGGACGCCTCCTCCACACGTCACGGGGCACTGGGATGGAGAAAAAAAACATTGATCATTGTGGTGTGGGGCTGGTGTCGTTTGAGCAGCCACACCTGTCTTAGGTCTAGGTAATTGGGTCCAGGATCATTGATGCTGTATGCCTGTTGCTCGTTACACTAATCTATGAGGTAAAACCCCCATCCCCACACACATAGTAGAGGAGCCCTTGTCGTGCCATGTTTCCATCTGCTCCGGGCTTGTTCCACCTAGCCCACTTGCTACAATAAACTGGTGTGGTTTCAACCCCTTTGCCAGTGTCTCTGTGGTGTAGAGCCCTGAAAATGCCATTTGGGTGGCGTGTGGTAGGCAGAACTGCCACAATAATACAGACACTGATGTTTAAAAAAATCTTCCCCTGGTTTAAATGAGTTGAAACAATACACAGGGGAAGAAAGTGTTGAGATGAGATGGTGATTTGTTTCTGCCCAAGTAAAAACAAAACAATTAATGGAGACATGGGTCTTGTGACCCCATGTGGGGTCCATACTCAAATTCAAATGAAACAGTTTCCTAATCTGCAGTGTTGAATATCTGCACTTTGACCAGTCATGTACTTGTCAGTTTTGAAAGTACCATGAGAAAGATTCTTATTTAGGCTCAATCTGTTTGGGCCTAAATTCACAATTAGTGGATCTCACTAATTCTCACCTCTTCCCAGACGCCCACAGCCCAGTCTTGTCCACAGGGAATGTCTCGGTTACAGGGCACCAGGGGTTTGGGTTTGAGGAGATGCTTACATTCCACGGGGTGCAGCACCCGCTCCTCCCCTGCGACCGTGCGCACGCACAGCACCGTGCGCTTCCGCATGCCGTCCAGGCCGCAGGTCGCCGTGCAATGCTGCCAGCCACCCACCCACCACCTGGGAGGAGGGAGAGGGAACAAACATTTGGTGGTTGTGATCAAGCATCATAAAGTCTGTGCAAAAAGTTGTTAAAGACGAAATATCATTAATTGGAAACAGAATTTTGAGAAAATTGATAACAGCCACAGAATCAGTGAACAGACCTGGCTGGGCAATCCATGTTCTTGCACTTGCGGTGTCTGTCGTCTGGGCGGCTTTCAGGGTCGCACAAAGACTCATCCAGCACACCCATATCCACCTCAAAACAACGCACCGGCTGGTACTGCTCACCTAGAAGTAGGTGTAGGTGTGAAAAAGAAAAAAATCTAATAAAATCCAAATTTGGAAAATGAGCACATTTTAGGAGTTCATTAAGGTGCAATATCTACCTATACCACAGGTGGTGCTGCAGTCAGTCCATGCCCCGTGTCTCCATCTGTACACAGGTTCGATCACTTCATTCCCAGTCTTTCTGTCCTTCTTAATGGTGTACTCATACTTAATGCCTGGGTTCTTCTCCTGATACAGCAACTGCATTAAAAAAAGAGGAACACTGTCCCATTAGGGCTAACACATTATGTCATTTAAAGGGGTAAAGGCTTATTTCATGTTTCAACTGCTAAAAATTAATCACAATTCTGCTGCGTCATAAAAATCAAGAATATTACAACTTACT